>NC_140497.1:8266510-8291510 GCF_964271855.1 Acomys minous
CACTCGGGTGCATCTCATTGCTGAAGGCAGCAATGCTGCAAGTGTGTGTGGAGAATCTGCATTCCGAGCATGCTTTGGAATTCTAACCTATAGGTTGGAGGGGCTGGATCTGGAGAGAAGCTGGCGGAGCAAAGCGAGACTCGGCGCAGTGAGCTGGTTTCTTACGTTGCTCCCTTACAATGAGCTGTGAACACAGATAACGGGTAGTTGTTGGACTGTGCAGATATGGCCCTGCGGCAACAGTTACCTCCTGCTTAAGGAGAGCAACAGTCATTGCAGCGGAATATTTGAGCAACAACTGCCTCAAGAACCACACATTGGATGGGACGTGATGGTGCACGCCTTTAATCCCAGCACTAGGGAGGCAGAGGTGGATCTCCGTGAGATCAAGGCTAGTCACGACGGTCTACAAAGAGAATTTCAGTACAGCTGGGGCTGTTACACAGAGAAACCCTGTCTCGAAACACCCAAAATCCCAAAACAAAAAATCGCTGGGTGTGAACCACATGGTGGCTCACAACCACCTGTAATGAGATCCGGTGCCTTCTTATGGTGGGCAGGTACACATGGAGGCAGAATACTGTATAAATAATAAATAAAAATCTTAAAAAAAAAATCGCTGGGTGTGATTGTCCACGCCTTTAATCCTAGCACTTCAGAAACAGAGGCAGGCAGATCTCTGTGACGGAAGGCCAGACTGGTCTACAAAGAAAGTTCTAGGCCAACCAGAGCAACATAGTGGGACCCTGTCCAGAAACACCTGAAAATATGGCCCCGCGTTTTGAAAAGCTTTCTCTGCTTGACTGTTCTCCAGGGTCACTGGCCTGCAGGCTCCAGCTGGCTGGCTGTGGCACCTTCAGCCTCAGCACTGACCGACTGGTCAGCTCAGCTCTCCGCTCTAGCCTGGCTCTCGCATGGCAAAGGCTCCTTCTCCAGTGAGGATGTCTTGCTCTGGGCCTAGCCCATTTCCTTCAGAGCTGGGTACACCCTGGAGGGTATAAGTGGGGGCCTCCTCATATTTATAGGATTTCCCTACTCTTGCTTCTATAAAAAAGACGCCAAAGCCAAGGAAGATTCTGCTCCAACAGGGACTCCCTGTTATCTCATACACGAAGGCTCTTGTGCGGCAGTAGCAGCGAATTCACACTCAACCTCATTAGTGCAGCTACTCGCTCCCTTCTGAGATCTTCAAAGCTGCTCTCCCATAGGAGTTTCATGCATTCTCTTTCAAGCTGTGGAATTAAGATGGAGAAGGGGCTAGTCCCACGCTGTGGCATGGTGCCATACTGTCCCACTACTGTAAAATGATGGACAATCTTTCGGACAACTATGCTTATTTTTCATTTTTTTCTTCAGTTAAATTATTGCGAAGGGGAAGGCCTCAGCTTGGTTTGTGTCCCCAGTGAACAAGATTCACAACCTAAGTGAACCTCACTGCCTAGATGGATGCCCTTTTGTGGCTAAGTATAAGCTGCGTCGTCAGGGCATCATTTTCAAACTTGAGAATACAAATGAAGGGAATCCCCAAGGGTCTGTGAGCAGCACTACTTAGGAAGCCACGCGTGTACCTCCGGGAGGCGTGCATTAGCGTGGGGAAGGTTCACAGCTTGAACTCTAAAGTGCTTCGGAGGATGCTCCAAGTCACCCCTAATCTACAAAGCCATCTTCCACTTATATCAATAATAGCGCTTTACTGTACAAGGAACCACATCACGCCTGAGCTTGTGGAGCTCCTATGCACAGGGGCAGCACTCTCATGCCTTCTGGAATCTCCTTCTTCTCCTTCTATTGACACCCGGTGGTTTCTCTGTTTTCAACAAAACATCTCTGTGAAGCCCTCAAGCCCAAGAGACCGAGTGTCTCCACTCAGTAGCATCTCTTGTAACAGCTCTTCCATTCTTAGCTCAGAGAGGACTACTTTTTCCTTCATCGTCCACTGAGGTCAGCTCAGTGGCTCTGTATAAGAGACATTTTACTAAGTGTCTGAAGGATGGGAAGGAAGGAAGTCAACATGTTACCCAGGACAAGAATGATGACTTGGAAGAAAACCTTCCAGACACATTTTGGAAGAGCCCATAGAAAAAGCTTTGTTTTTGCTGAGTGTTTAAAAGATGTGTGTGGGTTTTGAAAGTGAGCTCTTTGGTATGTTATGTACTTGGACACATTCTGCAGCTTGTCTGGGTGTTAGGAGACAGAAGGCAAAAGAAGAGGCTCCTCTCAGAGCCCAGGCACTTGGTGCTGTGGCCACAGAGCCACACAATGGGCAGCCTTGCTCCAACACCTCAGTGTGCAAGAACACCCCTAAACAGGATGGTTTGGTCTAGAAGGGACTTTCTTAAAGCCACAGACACTATAAACATTAGTTACTTCAACTGGTAATGAGGTGCCAGTCCATTCTCCTCACAGCCGTGTGATCCTCTGTTAGTCTTCGTGAAGTACTGGCTCCTGTCACTGTAGATTTCACCTGTTCAGAGGTGACATCACGTCTGACTGAATCAGTGACATCATTTACATCCTAGAACATGTTAGTGTTTGTGGTGGTAGAAAACTGAATCTGAAGGGAGGCCTGGTGGCACTCAAAGAAAGAATAAGCAGGAGACCAAGATGAGACTCGATAGCCTATGACCGTAAAGTGGGGGAGGAGGTCCCCGTTGGTCATAGACCTAGGGGAGGGGAATAGGGTGAAAGCGGGAGGGAGGGAGGAATGGGAGGATACAAGTGATGGGATAACAAGTGAGTTGTAATCTGAATAAATTAATTAAAAAAAAAAAAAAAAGAAGCTCAGGCTGTTTGGCAGGACTGAAGACCTAAGTAGCTCTGGTCAGGACTAAGTGCATTTGATGAACTACAGTCTGGAGAATGCCCACAGGGCATCATGATCTGTCAGATGGAGCCGTCATAGTTATCACCACCGAGGACCCCGGGTCTCTAAAAGACACAGCAAGGAAGGGGCCCTCCTGGTTCTGGGGATGAAGGCAGCCTGTACTGCCCGTACCTACTTGCATCGAAAGCCAATGGCTGTTTCAACTGCTTGCTGCTTCTGTTAGACATTTTGAGTGTCACCCCTAAGTGCTCTCTTCTATGAAGAACTATGGAGAAGCTGTGCAACTGCTTAGCGGGTAACCAAAGAAGGCAGGAGAGGAAGGAGAGGATACAGGAGAGGATACAGGAGAGGATACAGGAGGAAAGAAGGCAGGAGAGGATACAGGAGAGGATACAGGAGGAAAGAAGGCAGGAGAGGAAGGAGAGGATACAGGAGGAAAGAAGGCAGGAGAGGATACAGGAGAGGATACAGGAGAGGATACAGGAGAGGATACAGGAGGAAAGAAGGCAGGAGAGGATACAGGAGAGGATACAGGAGGAAAGGCTGCTGCCTCAGAGGGTTGCGGCAGCCCCACATGCTAGCACTCTTGTGTCAGCTTCAAGGATGAGGTACAGTACAGCCCTTGGCGGTCCCAGGGCTTCAGCAGACCAGAGCAGGTCGGCCACTAGGGGCTGCAGGCCTAGGTCCTTGTCTGTGTTGCTTGTCTGGTGGACCAGGGGCCTCTTGGTCAGGTGGGTCCAGGACTGGTCTTGGCACATGAGAACTGCTCTCTTAGAAGCAAGGTCACAAGGCCCTAGAACCAGCTCCTGTATTTTCTTTTTTTAAAAATATTTTAAAAATTTATTTACTTATTCACTTCACATCCTGGTTGTAGTCCTCTCCTTCCTCTCCTCCCAGCCCCACCTCCTTCCATCTACCCCATTCCTCAGAAAAGGGAAGCCCCCTCTACTTACCCACCCCAGCTAGTTGCATTGGGACTGAGCTTGTCTTTTTCCCCTATGGCCTGGTGAGGCATCATTTCCAGAGGGAAGTGATCAAAAAGCAGGCCATGGAGCCCATGGCTCCTGCTCCCCTCACTAGGGGACCCAAATGAGTCGGAGCTGCCTATCAGCTTCATCTGTGTAGGGGATCTAGGTCCAGTCCATGCATGGTCCTTGGTTGGTGCTTCAGTCTCCACAAGTCCCACAGGGCCCTGGTTAGTTGGCTGTTGGTCTTCTTGTGGAGCTCCTGCAACCTCTGGGTCCTTTTCTCCTTCTCTCCCCACTTTTCCACAAGACTCCCTACGAGTCACCCAATGTTTGGCTGTGAGTCTCAGCATCTATTACAATCTGCTACTGGGTAGAGAGAGCCTCTCAGAGGACTATTCTGCTAGGCTCCTGTCTGCAAGCACAGCAGAGTATCATTAATAGTGTCAGGGGTTGGCTCTCTCCCATGGGGTGGGTCTTGGGTTGGGCCAGCCATTGGTTGGATAGTCCCTCAATCTCTGCTCTATCTTTATCCCTGCATGTCTTGTACGCGGGGTAAATTTTGGGTTAACGTTTTTGTGGGTGGGCTGGAGTATGCCTCCCTCCACTAGGAGTCTTGTCTAGTTAGAGGGTGTCCTCTTCAGTCTCCGTGGCCCCTCCTACTAGGAGTCTCAGCTAGAGTCACCCCATATCCTTCCAGAAGCCTACCCTGTACTAGGTCTCCAGCTTGTCACAGAGATGCCTGTGCCCACAGTTTCTCCTGCCCCTGCTTTCCCCAGGTCTGGTCTCCACCCTCACTTGTGTCTGTGATCCCTCTCCTCAACCACTTCATCTGTCTATTCTACTTCCCCTTATAAGTGAGATTTAAGCATCCTCCCTTGGGTCTTCCTTGTTACTTATCTTCTTTGGGTCTGTGCATTGTAGTATATCCTGTGCTATACGGCTTATGAGCGTCTTTCTGGGTCTGGGTTACCTCACTCAGCACGATCCTTCCTAGTTCCATCCATTTTCCTGAATATTTCATGATTTCCTTGCTTTTAATAGCTGAGTAGTATTCTATTGTGTAAATGTACCACTGTTTCTTTATCCATTCTTCGGTTGAAGGACATCTAGGTTGTTTCCATATTCTGGCTATCACAAATAAAGCTGCTATGAATATAGTTGAGCAAATGTCCTTGTTGTGTGGTGGAGCATCTTTTGGGTGTATGCCCAGGAGTGGTATATCTGGGTCTTGAGTTAGAGCTATTCCCAATTTCCTGAGAAAGCACCAGATTGGTTTCCAAAGTGGCTGTACAAGTTTGCACCCCACCAGCAATGGAGGAGTGCATTTCCAGTATTTTCCTGAACCTATGCACACCTGTTCTTGGATGATGTGGGAAGGAGCAGGATGGGTGCTATGGAACCTCTGGTAGCAATCAAAGAGCTTCAGCTGGTGGGAGGCTGGGCTGGAGCTCATTAGCACTATGGGTGTCAGTGTCTCTTTGCTTGGAATGCTCTAGTGATTTGAATGCACTAGAAGACATTATCTGGCCATGGATGGGCTCCGTGTAGGGAGCTCAGCCCTGGGGCAAGGCAGGTGGGAGGCAAAGGTTCAGTGCTGAGTGTGTGTGTGTGTGCGACTTTCTTTGAGACAGGAGCTGACACACTCTGGAGGTCAAGAAGCACTGACCCTCTTCTCATAGCCATTCTTTACTATAATCTTTTGCTTTGCTGGTCAAAAATGAATTCTTTCCCAAATGCCTGAGTCAAATGCCCAACAGCACACAACTTTCCAAGTTCTGCTAGCTAGCCAAGAGCAGGGCTAGCTCTTGACACAAGATGAGTCAAAGGTCAAAGATGTGTGCCCTTGCCTTGAGATATTCCTGAGAAAGAGGGGAGAGGAGAGAAAGAGAGAGAGAGAGAGAGAGAGAGAGAGAGAGAGAGAGAGAGAGAGAGAGAGGCTAACTTCTATCTTCTTTGGCACCATGGAAGGTTTACTGTGACCTCTAGGTACTTTATGGTCTGACCCCTGTGTTCTTGAGTCTCAGCTCCAGGGTATGTTGACCTCAGGTGTGGGAAACAAACAGAAAGGACAGATGACACATCAGAGCTGGGAAGATTTGACTATCTTCAACTTCCAGCTCAGAGTGTTATTGTAGTTTTGTACCATAATATCAATTTCAAGCTAGGTTTGTGTTGGAATTTTCTGTCTGTGAACTGTAGCTCTGCAAAGATTTGAATTATCACATTGCCTGGGTGAACATCATTCTGAAAGCTGAATGCCAAGTCTCCACATGGGTGAGATATGCTGACCTAGCCTTCCTGGCTCTAGGCCCTGTTTCTGAATTTCCTCCATCCCCAGCAGGCATTGACTCCAGCATGAAGTCCAATGGAGAAGTGTCCACTGTGTAATTAAGTGAGAGATATTTCAATTCTTCTTCCAAGTGTTTGGCATTATCTGTTTAAAATGATAGCTATTATCAAAAATTATCATCACTCATTTATTTCTTAGCAGATGCTTAATTAAAAACCCCCTAAACTATTCTGAGATTTAGCTAGGCAAAATTTATGTTGACTTGAATTAGCATATTACAAACCAGAATGACTTTGAACAGAACATATATAGCATTTCAAATGTTCTAATTAAAAAGGAGGAAAAAAATTGAATTCCCTCCCCTACCTGCAATAGCCTTATGCATTCAGGGCAATTCTTCACAAATTAGAAAAAAAATCCCATCAAGAGTAACTAGAGGAGCCCTGGAAAAGCTTCCAGCTTCCACAAAGGCTTTTCTCTAAACTGACACTTAACAAGATACAGAGTATTTTAGGTAGTGCCTTTTCATACCAAGATATGAACAGCATGTGAGGGCTGTGGGGTGTCCTATTAGCAGTACTACAGGCAATGAATGCACTGAGTCACTGGATTACCTCTTACGAGCTTGCTGTCAGCATCAAATGAACAAGAGCAGAGCCTGGCTCCAAACACTGCCTTGCTGGGAAAACACGGCGTTCTTCTATCAAAGCTTAACCAGCAAAGAGCTAAGTGTCTCAGCCTCTCCCAACAGCCCCAGTGATCCTGAGAGTTGCCCATTGGATGCTCACAAGTTGTGGTTAGGATGAGAATGGCCCCACAGACTCATATATTTGAATACTTGGTCCCTAGTCAGTGGAACTGTTTGGGAAGGATCAGGAGGGTGTGGCCCTGTGGGAAGAGGTGTGTCACTAGGAGTGAGTTTAGAATTTTCAAAAGGCCTGTGCTACCCTCAGCCTCTCTCTCTGTCTCTCGCTTGTGGATCAGGATGTGAGCTCTTAGTTACTGCTCCAGTTCCATGCCTGCTGCCATGCTCCTTGTCAGGATGGTCACAGATCCTAAGCCCCTGATACTAAACCAATAACCTTTTTCTTCTGTAGGGTGCCTTGGTCATGGAGTCTTATGACAGCAATGGAAAAGTGGCTAAGACAGACATGTCAGGTTGTTACCATCCCCACTTTGAGAGTGGAAACCAAAGCTCAGGTAGCTGTCTGTACAGATGGGTGGTTTACAGCAGGCCTGGTACCATGCTGGGCGGAGGCTTACATGTCCTCTGATGGAGCAGGGGCTGATGGAGTTGTCACATCAGACCTGTGGTTATCTCACAACCACTAGTTATGACCACAGTTTTGATGCTACAGATGTGTGGTCACAGGTAAATACTGAATCAATACGCTTTCTAAACTCAGAGTAACACACTCAGGAGTTTGGACAATTTTGATGCTATAGATGTGTGGTCACAGGTAAATACTGAATCAATACGCTTTCTAAACTCAGAGGAACACACTCAGGAGTAACAAGTCAGGAGTTTGGATAATTTTGAAAATGAACTGGCATAAGCCTGGCACCTGCATGGAGACTTAGGACTGAGATGTCATCCACATGTGTGTTCGCAGAAGCCCGAGTGAACGGACCCCTTCTCAAAGGATTTCTATTAGCTAACAAGCCTCTGGGACCTCAGGGATAGCTTATTTTCTCTGTCTCTAGAAAGAACTAAGAAAGCTATAAATTACTTTTGTGCCAGAGAAGTGGTTCAGTTGTTAAAAGCCATGGTTAACAACCAAAATGTCAAAATTTACTTTTTTCTATTGATGAAAAACCTAGAATCCAACTCTCCTCCTGGACATAAACATATAAACATATAAACTTATATGCTTATCTAAGTTTATATAAACATATAAAATGATGTGAGCAGGATTAAGTCCAATATAACATAATTTTATCTTAGTTTATTTTGTGTCAATTGTGCGTATTGATAAGGTTTGGTGTGATGTTTTAACACATGTGTATCCACTGGTCCAGACACGTTCTACTCACTCACACCAGCACCCCCCGCCCCCGCCACCCCCGTCCTGTATTAGTCACAGTTCTCATTGTTGGGACAAAGTACCTGACAGAAACAACTCTAGTAGGGGGAGGGGAGGGTTTGTTTTGGCTCATGGTTTCAGGGGCTCAATCCACCCATGGAGGAGAAGCCACGGTGGCAAGAGTGTGAGGTAGTTGGCCATGCATTTGCATGGGCTCTGAATCTGTACCAGTTAGTTGGTCCTGTCCAACATGAAGACAGCCCTGAAACTATTACTCTATCACTGGCAGGGGCTTTGTAGGAATGGAAGTTATCTGACTTTACTTGATAAGGATGAAGCCATGTTTTAGGGGAAAAGGATAAGAAGCTCAGCAGCTGGTCCTGTCTTAAAGGAGACATGATTGCTGAAAGGGAGTACTGTGAACAAGTGGCGCGATGCTAACGTCAGGACCTGAGCTCTGTCAGAAGCCGGCAGATAATGTTTTACAAAGGCCATTCCCCCCCCCCCCCTGCCCCCCAGCTGCTTTGTTGGCATATGGCCTTTGGACCAGGAGGCTTTTCTTGCTTACTGGGGCTATTTGTTCAGCATCAGTGAGAACATGGTTGCACCACAGAACACATGATCAAGTGACTCTCATATGATAGGGGCCTCAAGTAAAACTCTCTCCAACTAAATGTCACATCAGGAATTGTTGGGTAGGAGGGCCTGGGGAGTTAATTATAATACATCCCAGCTTATCAGAGACTAGAGCAATCGATCAGCCAGAGGCCTCCAAGAAGGAGGGACTAGGGTCTTGGAGGGACCAGGGGCCAAATTCCAATGAGAAGACAGTGAATGTCATTCAAGAGGGGAACGAGAGTGAAGAGCCTGCATCCTGCCAAAACAGGGAGCGGTCTTAGGCTGTGCTGCCATGAGGTTAAAATATCTGGAGACACTAACGTGAGCCTAGACAGAGGGAGGCCTGGAAGTAACGGCGGACAGACAGACAGAGCCCTACCTTTTCCCATTGGCCTCTTCTTTGTCAGAGCTTTGGACTGAACAGTGTCTCCCCAAAGAATGGCGGCTGGGACTCTGAGCCTCAAGAAGCTGAGGGAAGATGCAGAGGAAGCAAACAGGAAACAGGACCTTAGTCCTGCAACCACAGGACCAGAATCTGAAGCAGCACGCTCAGTCTTAGTAGTTTTTTCAAGGCTCCCAAGCAGAGGCCCCAGTCCATCTGTTGCCAGACCTGACCCACGGACACTGTGGGGTGGAAAACAGTGTTGTCTCAAACAGGGTAGTTATGGTAATTTGTTAAGTATGAGAAGGAAACTTTTAATACTACATCTCAGAAAGGCTCTGGGGGAAGTGCAGCTCCCCTGACCCCAGAACCGCATAGGACTTTATGTGGCTGAAGTATACATGTGCATGCTTCATGGACTTGGAGAAAGCTCAATGTATCTGTCAGGTTATCAGAATACCGCGCCCTGGAGGGAGAAGGCATGCTCAGGGTAGGTGGAGAATGAAGACTCAGCATGAATCCAGCGGTACTAGGTGTGTGGGCTCTGCACAGTTTAGGTATAGAAGCAGCAACGCTGGGTACCAGCTTGAGAGGGAGGTGTTCCCACCTGCTGATACTGCTCAGGTTTGTGCAAATAACATCAAAATAATCAGTTGAGTACGGACATGTTTAGAAAACACTCCTTTTTTGAACATAATCATCAATGTTAGCAAGCTCGTAAGATTTCCCTGTCTTCGTAAGAGCTTCTTTCTCTTTCTCTTCCGAACGGCAGCTTATAGAAATTAAGTGGGCTGTATTCACAATGTGCAGCATTGTAGGGGAGGAATGATCTCATTACTATTGGCTTCAACATTGCAGGGGAAACAGATTAGCAATGGTTATGCTAAATGTATCACAGGCAAGCTTTGCCTATTTTCCTGTTAGGGATTACAATTATATACGAAAGTTATAAGTTATGATTATCTCACTTGTTCCCATTCAATTACACCCTCCACGGCTGCGTCCCAATGTGTAACCCTGCACAGGGGCCCCAAGAAATAAATTGTGAGCGTCAGGGAAAGAAGTCATTAAAGTTGTCTCATTTTAAATTGGAAATGATTCCTAAACATTACCAAGGATAAATGCTGCAGAGATGAAGGCTGAGATCCAGTGTGCTGAGTCAGAAACGAAATGGGGTATTACGCACAGAAGAAACGGAGGTTTGAATGAACTCATGGCTAGGTGGGTCCAGGTGTACTGACTGTAGCTCATCACCCTTGTCCATCATTCATAGCCTACCCCCACCTTTTCTAAGGTGTTTAAAAAGTATCATAAAGCGTGGGGAATAACAGGATTCATAATAACATTCACACACATGTACATGCTGCACCTTGGTCACGGGCTCCCTCCCACAAACCTTCCCTTTGCGCCTTTCCGTTTCTGCTACCCACTCCTCTTCCCAAATGGTGCTTCCACACTTTTAGGGTCAGGGGGGCAGAGGGATAAGAGCATACAGAGGATCTGCAAAACCAAGTGATGGGACCACGGATTAGAACGTGGTACCCATTAACAGGCTTGTTGTGTAAGGTGATGTAAATCAGGGGCATCCAACCTTTCAACATCTCAGGGCCACAGTGGATGATGTGTCTTGGAGCACAAAGTAAATACACAAAATGCTAACAAGAATCTATGCATGCAAAAATGATCTGTGTATGATTTTCACAATCTCTACCACCACAGATGGAAGACCCCACATGATTATAGTAATTATGAAGCATCCTGTAGAGAAAGCAGGTCCCATATTTGCCTATAATTGAATAAAGAAAACATATATATAATTAATAAAACTTCATGACTTATTCATTTATTATAAAACAAGTGGGATATTCAACATCTTACTTGTGAGAGAAAGGCATCAGTCTCTGGTTTGATAGATGTAGCTGCAGTTCTCAGTGAGTCCTCAAAGTGTTCATCAGATATCTTGTTCACTCTAAATGTGCTCCATTCTTAAAAATAGTTGCTCACATATGTAAAAGGCATGACTGTGAAATAAGGGATATTTATTTCTGGGAGGATGGAACTTATAATGAAGAGATATAATAAACGTTTCTTTGCTGGGCATGGTGGCATACACCTTTAGTCCCAGCACTGGAGAGGCCGGGGCAGATGGAGCTCTGTGAGTTGGAGCCAGCATGGTCTACAAAGTGAGTTCTAGGCTCCCCCCTATAAATATACCAAAATACTTATATTTTCCTGGACCATATGGAATGTTTTAAAAATCTAATATCAAAAGAATGAGGCTACAATTTTCCACCACAGCACTATGTTTAGTCAATGTATCAAAATCCAAAAAAACTGTTGCTTGCCATAATTTCAGTTTCATCTGAAAGCTGTCATGATTTGAAACGTATTGATAAGTTGGTTTTCATCTTGATGACACATGCTGGAGTCATTTAAACAAGCAGCTGAATCCACTAAAATTGCTAAATCTGTAAATCTGTTTCCATTGTCAAGTTCTGGCACAAATTTTGATGTCACAGGAGCTTGATGATATGTTACACGTCATAAATCTTTTAACATTTGGCTTCCCCTTGGCTGTCTCACTCCTGAGGAGCAGCACTGGCAGTGAGCATCGACGATGTTGACTTCCCCTTGGCTGTCTCACTCCTGAGGAGCAGCACTGGCCGTGAGCATCGACGATGCTGGCTTCCCCTTGGCTGTCTCACTCCTGAGGAGCAGCAATGGCAGTGAGCATTGAGAACCTTAGGTCATTTCTGGAATTGACAATGACATAACCCTTGGTTCTTAGGAAATTCAGTCTTGATGACAATTCGCCTGACCTTATCTAGTCTTAATGACTCTGCGCATGCATTACCAGGAACCACCAAGATATGCTGAGAATGGGCAAAAAAAATATTGCTTTAAATTTCTTATGTGTATGCTTCTCCAGTATGTGCCTATGTACACCATGAACATGCCTGGTGCCCACAAAGTTCAAAAGAAGGCATCCAACCCCCTGAGCCACCATGTGGGTGCTAGGAACTGAACCTAGGCCCTCTGCAAGATCAGCAACTGCTCTTAACTGCTGAGCCATCTCTCTAGCACCTACTTCAACTTGTTTTATTGTTTCTTATAAACCTCTTGATTTAGCTGTGTCCTTTAATACAATTAAAGAATCCATTTCTCTAATAGCTTTATATTAATTATCAATACCTTTAGTAAAAATGGCAAGTTCAATGATATTAGTAGCATTAGTATGGCCATCCATTGCCAAACTAACTTAAATTTAGCTCCTTTACTCTCCAAAGCTTGTCAAGACACTGTCCATTTCTTCAGTTTGCCTGGTTATAGTCTAGTGAGACAACCTGACTTTAGAGATCTCTCCCTCTTTTCAGTGCACATTACATCTGCCGAAACGTCCCCAACATAACCTAACAAAGTCACTACCAGAAAATGGTTTTGACTTCATTTTTTTTCTGATTAAAGATGTGACCATATAACTGGCCAATACAATAGAATTTGTTTGGTTGTGTGTGTGTGTGTGTGTGTGTGTGTGTATGTGTGTATGTGTGCGTGCGTGTGTGCATGTGTGTGTGTGCATGCGTGCGTGCGTTGTTAGGGGCTGGGGAGATGGCTCAGTGTCTAGCAGTCACTGCTACTCCTCCCCTGGAGGGTGTGAGTAGATTCCCAGCACCCACACAGTAGCTCCCAACCATTTCTAACTCTAGTTCCAGGGGGTCTGATGCTCTTTTCCACTTTCATGGGCACCATGCACAAACATATATCAGGCAAGCACTCAGATACTCTCTGGGAATCTGAACAAATCTCCCGAAAGAAAGCAGTACTTATTATTTGCTTTAACAAAAACAAACAAACAAACAAACAAACAAAGGCAGT
The DNA here is from genome assembly GCF_964271855.1 of Acomys minous. NCBI lineage: Eukaryota > Metazoa > Chordata > Mammalia > Rodentia > Muridae > Acomys > Acomys minous. The sequence continues at coordinate 8,279,493 of NC_140497.1, forward strand.
CCTCTGTCTCCTTTTTGTTGAGCAAACTTTTTTCATCTGTGCTTTTTCTGTTTTGGTGTTTTGTTTTAGATACTGTAGAAGCCATGTTGAGCTTAGCAAAATAATGATAGATAAGGGACTATATTTAATTTTATTATGAAAATTAATTGATAGGAAAACAGGAGGCTAAGCTTGGGCAAGTGGGAGGGCTGCTTATAAAGAGTGGTGAATGACACACGGCATGGCCGAGGGACAGAAATGCCTGAGTTACTCAAATGAGAGCACGGCCCTGTCTTCTAACACCTCTCATCTGTAACAGTCAGGGAAAGTGGCACTGTTAATGGCTGCAGGCCACTCGACAAGTCACCATGAGCACATGTAACACTTGATGGCTCTTATGTTTAAAATTAACCTGTTTATGTTCGGAACACAGCACAGAGGAAGCTTCATACCACCATAAATGTGTTTAAGTATCAAGAACATAACACATTTATTTTCCCTGACACTGTGACACAGTGTGGTTATTTAGTGTTCGTGCTTAAACATACAGGTTAAAAAGAGAGAGAATGTGTGTGTTGGGCACGGTGGCTGGCACACATGCCTCTAATTCTAGGCAGAGTCAGGTGGATCTCTGTGAGTTCGAGGCCAGCCTGGTCTACAGAGCGAGTTCCAGAACAGCCAAGGCTACACAATGAAACCTTGTTTCAAAACCAAACCAAACCAAAAAAATAAAAACAAAACAAAACAACAACAAAACAACACACAGAGAGAGAATGAAAGAAAAAAATATTCTTATTGTTTTAAGTAAGTAAAGTTTATAATTTTGTGTTTGTCTATGTTCATAGCTGTCCTGGATATGCAGCCCCGTAGCTGTGAGTTTGACGCCTCTAAGAAATAGTTCATTTTTAAAACATTCAAATTGAGCTAGGTGTGGTGGCAAGGCTTGGTGCCAGTACTTGAGAAGGATCACAGTGGTGGCAGTGACGACTCCAAAATGACTCCAAGATGACCTGTATTTTATTCTTATTAGATCATAATAAAGGTATTGTTTTTACAGATAGAGTTAATGACCCCTAGTGAGTCTGTGTCATCCCCAGCACCTGTGTAGTCAAGTAACTAATGCTCTTAGCACTCACCATTTAAAAACTGGTGGCTGTTTCCATAGTACAAAGAAAGAGAAAACACAAAAAGTAGACTACACGATTTCCAGTGTAGATAAGCAAGAAGAGAATAAATTAATCTATAACCAAACTACTTAAACTTTTGGTACTCATATAGACTTTGTGATACCCATAAGGCATTTGAACAAGTATTAAGTTTTTATACACATGTGGCACACATATCCACAGAGTTTGCAGGAGCTGGTTCTGGCTGTCCCGTTGTTATGTAGGCTCTCTCTTAACTTCAGCGGCTGTACTGCATACATACTTCAGGTGAGCTGGCTGGTGAAGTTCCAGGGAATTCTTCCATCCCCACCTCCCATCTTGGTGTAGGTATGCTGGGATTACAGGTGCACGTGGGCACAACAGTTCTGGGCTTCGGGGGTCAAACTCCTGTCATCACACTTGCAAAGCTAATGCTTCCACATTTCCCTAGACATCAGGGTTTTCAGACACAAGGTGACATAAAGCCTTATAACAAGTAGGATAACTTTAAATTGTATAGTTAACTCAATGAATGTTCATTTTTAATTGTTACAGGGAATCAGAAAAAAATCTAGTTTCATGTAGTAATTCAATATGTAGGTAACAATAAGCAAGTGAAATGCTTCAATTTTACTCCAGTTTGACGCCTTACATACTACACATGGACACAGAAATAAATAACACGGTAGAAATGTCTTCAGTGTCTTCAGGGTTTGATTCATTAGAAAAATAAATAATAAATAAAAGTCTGTAAGTACAAAAATGCAGTGTCTGCTCACTTTGTATTGTGTTTAACATCTTGTTAAACAAGAGACAGCTCTTCTTAAGAGCTACTGACTTATTCACTGTTTTTTTCAGGAAGAATCTGTGTGATCCAATAGTTAAAAAAAGCTGAGATTACTCTGGCATGGTCTGAAAGGTAAAAACAAAAGCAAAGCAAACAAAAATAGAATTATAAATAATGATTTTACAGATTTTAGCCCTTGAGCCCAGAAAAAACCCTGAAACAATCTAATAAAATGCTATCTTGGTATATAAGCTGACAGGGATATGATATGGTGCAATTAGGAATAGAAGTTTGTGCCAAGGAAAGAAAGGGAACGTAAGTGGTGTGTACTGGGAGTCGCACAGCCTTTGGCTTTCATGTAGGTGACGATGTACCAGGACAGCTAGAACTCACCAAGGAGACAAGTCCATAGCCAATGTCACCTGCCACTGGAGTCGAGACTTCTCTCAAACATCTGGCTTTGGAGTCACCCTGGGATGCCTTTGAGTCCCACGTCCCAGGTTGGACCCACTTCCTAGAACTTACTTTGGGATGGCCCTACTTCTAAAGTTCACAGCTAAGGGGAATACAAGCTGACCTTGATACTGGAAGCAGAGGGGACCCCTCCCAAATCTGGTGAGACCCCAGGGCTACCCGTGATGTGGAACACTTGATCTTTACTTCCAAACCATGTAGTATATAGCATCTGGGAGGCTTGGTGCGGAGGGAGGGGGCCCAACTTCCCCTTCATTTCACAGAAACCTTCTGAGATCCTCCTAACACCTTTCCCCTCTAGGGACAAGGTGTTTGACCTCTCTTTAAGTCTCTTTTTCTCTGCTTGGATAATGTAAGCGAACTACATGGTGAATAGAGAAAGGGTAGCTGAGCACAGAAGCCCTGCCCCATCCATAAGTGTCTGAGTGTGACATCGGTCAGCCAGCAAATGGAGCCCGATGCGTGAAGGATTTGTGACAACAGCCTAACATGGGGTGTTAGCTTTCCCTAGCACCTGTGTGGTTCTAACATCCTAAAGGCAGTGAGCCTGTATGAAGTATTCAAGTCCTTTTTCAGTGAAGTCTCTGGTTTCAGAAAAGAATCCTTAGCCATGGAGAGAAAGGAGCTGAGGCGGGTGGGCAGAACACACATGTTGTCTGCTTTTAAGTTTAGACCCCAGGGATGACAGACACATCTACTAGACATCATAAGCTCATTTATGAAGAATAAAGCCTAATCTCAAACAGATATACAGGCCAAATCTCATTAGATAGGCTTGCATTTAAGAGTAAGATTTTGTTGTTTGTGAATGGCATAGAAGCAATTTTAAGCACATATCTTAAGCTGTGCATGGAGGGAACTTGTGTTTCAGAAACAGGTTCATGTATAAGACTTAGTTCTATTGACTACCTACGGCAAATGTTCCTGAAATAGAATCTGTCTAGCGATCTTAGCAGGGCCAGTGGCTTTCAGAATGCAGTCTCCCCCTGTGCTCACTCTAGGCGTGTTTCAGGATACACACATGAAGGTCTTAAGTGCCAGAACAGGACAATTAAAAGAAGAGTAATTTATTTTATAAAAAGTTTATATCAGTTTAACATAAAAAAAATAGCATTGTATAGTTTTTTAAAAGTTTTAAAAATATTTTTGGGGTATGTGTGTGTGGTGTGTGGTTGTGTGTGGTGTGTGTGGTTATGTGCTGTGTGTTGTTGTTGGTGTATATAGTTGTGTGGTATGTGTGGTTATGTGATGTGTGTAGTTATATGGTGTGTGTGGTAATATGGTATGTGGTATGGTGTGTGTAGTTTTGTGGTGTGTATGGTTATGTGGTATGTGGTGTGTAGTTGTGTGGTATGTACAGTTGTGTGTCATGTGTGGTCATGTGTGTGGTAATGTGGTATGTGGTATGGTGTCTGTGGCTATGTGGTGTGGTGTGGTGTGTGTGGCTATGTGGTGTGTGGTGTGGTGTGTGTGGCTATGTGGTGTGTGGTGTGGTGTGTGTGGTAATGTGGTGTGTGGTGTGGTGTGTGTGGTAATGTGATGTGTGGTGTGGTGTGTGGTGTGGTGTGTGTGGTAATGTGGTGTGTGGTGTGGTGTGTGTGGCTACGTGGTGTGTGGTGTGGTGTGTGTGGTAATGTGGTGTGTGGTGTGGTGTGTGGTGTGGTGTGTGTGGTAATGTGGTGTGTGGTGTGGTGTGTGTGGTAATGTGGTGTGTGGTGTGGTGTGTGTGGTAATGTGATGTGTGGTGTGGTGTGTGTGGTAATGTGGTGTGTGGTGTGGTGTGGTGTGTGTGGTAATGTGGTGTGTGGTGTGGTGTGGTGTGGTGTGTGTGGTAATATGGTGTGTGGTGTGGTGTGTGTGGTAATGTGGTGTGTGGTGTGGTGTGTGGTGTGGTGTGTGGTGTGGTGTGTGTGGTTATGTGTCTGTTCCTATTTATGCACAGGCAGCGGCCAAAGAAAGACTGCAGTGTCTTCCTCTAGAATTTCCCATCTTACTCCTCTGAGATAAGACCTCTTGTTGAAACCGAAGCTCATCATTTGGAGAGGCCAGCTGGCCAAACATCTGGGATCTGTGCCTCTGCACTGCAATGCAGGAGATACAGTGACACGCACTCACTCCTGCCCTACTAGGTGGGAGCTAGGGATTCACACCTGGGTTCCCCTGTATGTGTACGTACGTACGTACATACATACATACATACATACATACATATCTCCTGAGTTATCAATAACCTCTTTGAAATTTTTAAAAAAACCTTTCTGCAGTTTGGCATAAAACCTTATTGTAAATATTTAAATTTGTCAAATACAGAACACAGTAGGCAAAACAAGCCTGCTAACTGCTGGCCTGTTAGGTGTGGACCTTGCTTACATGGGCGTACATAAAGCCCCTCTCTTCCCAGATATACATCTGTACACCCCCTACCCCTCGAGAGTACACTTCGTGTTCATGAGCTTCTTCGGTCCCACTGTCGTCTCCAGTTTCTTTTCCCATTTTTTTCTGTGGCCTGGCCTCTTGCAGGTCATCTTTGTTCGCATCTCTTACGATTCCTTATTCATTGTCATAAGGAAGCCTTTGTCCTCTATTCCCCCCTCAGCTCCATCGAGGTGACCACTGCCCCCACACTCCTCCATCCCTTCTGAACTAACGTTGACCCCCCCAACAGCGCCACACACCACGCCTGATTCCCACACACTGCAGTTCATATAGAGTGGGTAACCGAAATAGATTGGAGAAATGAAAAAAGGAAAGATCACCATAGCAATTTGATACCCTTCCTAGGTGTTCAAATGGTGATTTTTAAAATAAGGCACCAAGATCTCTGGAAGACAGAAAACTTTACCCTCTACCAAATTAGCAGAAAAGAGGAAAAAAAATGAATGATTTCATTTCCAACTAAACTTAGAGCAAGTGACCCTCCCCCAAACTGATAACTCAAAGGCCAAATATTAGATGGAGTGTATGTTTTTGCATACAACATTAGACATCTTTTAATGCTAACCAGAAGCACACACATGAGGACCCTTTCTCTGCAGGTTCTGTTCCAAGTCTTATGACCACAGTTTTACACTAGGATCTGGAGGAAGTCCTTGCGGAGACAGTGGGGTACTTACCGGGAGGCATCATACAGTGCTCTGGGAACATCTTCAGGGCACTCTCCAGCCTCTCAGTGTCCTGCAGAAGCAGCAGGGTTTTCATGTGGTCCAGCACGAGCACGTCTGAGGGAGGCATGCTTCCAGACTCGAGGAGGTGCAGCAGCCCTTCAGCAGTTTCTGCGCACACGGCCGGATCGAGCTCTTTACAAGTGTCTGAAAGGAGTCACCCAGTGTCTTAGTTTCAAGATAAACCCCGACTCCCTAAAGAGTCCTCAGCTACACATTCCACTCGGGACGGGGTGTGTGAAATACAACAAGCTACCAGGGCTGGAATAGAACTCTGGGAAGAAAGAGAACAAAGTGCCACCATTTGAACGACACTGGAAAGCTGGCTTGTTACGTGTCTGACTGTTTAAACACCTTCCAAGCATAACACAGAGCTCTGAGTCATAGACAACAGCAGGAAAAACCAGACAAGGAAACTAGGCGCAAAGTCATGCTATGGGTCTTTAAAAACACCAAGAGTAAGAGTTCTGGCTGTTTAGCACAAATCAAGGAAACCCACCCGAGAGGCCAGCTTTGTTTGCTCTCCTGAAGATCCGCTAAGTGTCTGTCTTGGAAAGATAACAGCCTTTTTTCCTTTGGCTCTTCTGAAGATCTTTTAAACTTTTATTTATTTACTTAATATTTTTAATTAGCATACAAAATAATGGACTCTACTGTGACATTTTCATTTTCACTCGCTGCCATCACCACTCTTTACTGCCCCTAACCAGTCCCTCCTTCTGCTTCCATGTCACGTGGTCTCCACACCCTCCCTTGCCTGCCCCTAACCAGTCCCTCCTTCTGCTTCCACGTCACGTGGTCTCCACACCCTCCCTTGCCTGCCCCTAACCAGTCCCTCCTTCTGCTTCCACGTCACGTGGTCTCCACACCCTCCCTTGCCTGTCCCTCCCCACTTTCTTTGGATCACTTCCTTCATGTTATGGCCCCCTTTCTACCTCCATGTCCTACACATAAATTAAAATTTATATTTCTGTAAATGTTTTTATTTCCTCAGATGAGGGGATAAGATGAGAGCTGTACCCAAGCTTTAGGAATTCATGGCTTGGGCTGAGCCCAGAATGTTTCATCTAACTATCCCTAGGCCTGGAAACTTCTAGCTTCCAAACAGTCTAATCTTCTGCCAGCCAGGACCTAGAAGGGTTCAGGTTCCATCTGCTGACCTAGGCCTAGAAGGTTTTCAGCCTTCAAGACTTACTGCTGAATAAGCTCACCCTTTCCCGTTCTTTATGAACTCTGGCTGGCTGGTTCAACTCAGCTGCTCTGGCTCAAAACTCTTCTCCAAGCTGACTGATTAAAACTGCTTCTCTCACCACTTCTTGCTGAATTGTTCTGATTGAAAAAACTGCCTCTGAACTCTTAAGAACTGAATTGTGGGCTGGAGAGATGGCTCAGTGGTTAAGAGCGCCGCCTACTTTTTCAAACGTCCTGAGTTCAATTCCCAGCAACCACATGGTGGTTCACAACCATCTGGAATGAGAACTGGTGCCCTCTTCTGGCCTGCAGGTGCACATGCAGGGCAAACACTGTCTACCTAATAATAAATAAGTAAATTAAAAAAAAACTGAATTGTATGTCAATTGTACTCAAACTGAACTGTACTGTACTCCTGAACTCTACTGTTTCTCTCTCTCTCTCTCTCTCTCTCTCTCTCTCTCTCTCTCTCTCTCTCTCTCTCTCTCTCTCTCTGCAATGCTCCTAAGTAGCCTCTCTTTCTTGTCTATTCTCGTGAGAGTTGGGTGTATCCTATCTCTGACTTATTCTGTCAAATTTTTCTCTGATTTGTCACATTTACTATCTGGCTGAACTGTGCATCTATAAGCTCATCACCTTTCCCTACATTCCCCCAGTGATGTCATTCAAGTATGAAATGGAGCCTTGGTGCATCTTGCTCTCAGTGTGATCATGGTAGATCCTGACTGGCACCTGTTCTTTCTGGTCCTTAGTTCAGTTGCTAATAGAACATTATGAAAATGAACAATTGTCAACCATGAGAATAAATCTTTATTTTCTCAGATCCCATATAAATGTAGTTAATTAAAAATGCTTACTGAAAACTCTAAGCAGTAAGTTGTATATGAAAAACAAATGTGAGCATGCCTCACGGGAAGAGCTGTGGCTCCTTTACTTCTCTAGGGGCTTATAAAGATGAGCAGGTACTCAAAGCTGCTTCATTTACAAGCACAGCCTCAAACACCAACACAACCCGGAGTCTGACTAGAGCGGCAACGACCAGGAGTGCGATCCACACCTGGAGCCCCAACATCACTGGCTGTTGTTTCCCACAAGGAACATGGGAGAAATAACATGTAGGATCCGTGGGCTGGAACGTTAGAAAAAACTGTGATATTCTGGGTTTTGACTCAAAGCTTCTTGTTTACTTTGAACGTGGTCATGGTTATTCCCAGCTATCACCTGTGAGGTGGGGCTCTATGCAGGTCCCCGGTGGATGGTAATTGGGGCTAGTTAAAACACAAAGATCCACCCACTGTTGGTGAGCACTATTTCACTGGCTGGGATCTTGGACTGTGTGAAAAGGAGAAAGAGAGTAGAGGACAAGCCTTCATCGTTCTCTTCCTCCTGATTGTGGAAGAAAGGGCCAGCTGCTTAAAGCTCCTGATGCCCTCAACTCCCCACTACATGAACTTTCTTCAGTATATGTTAGATAATATTTACAATTAAGTTATTTTTGTCAGGTATTTTATCAGGGCAATGAGAAGAAGAGCTAAGGCCAGTACCTCAACGTGTCTTATACCACAACAATGTGTGTTTTACTACACTTGCTAGATGCCATTACTCAGAGTGGACAGAGACACCTACCATCATAAAAATAAAGTTCTTGTGTTGACTTCAGAAAACTGAGGATGCTGTCTGTCTTGCTGTTAGCAAGGTCGATGTCTTCCTGGGTGGTGTCCGCGGCTGAGCTCTCCTCATCGTCTTCAGACTCTCCTCCTGCACCACCATCCACACCTGACTCCCCGGGGCTCTCAGGCTGGTACATGAAACTGACCCCACAGGCCTTTGCGGCTAAGCCAGCTGCTTTCTTCCTCTTAAGCTGCAGCTTCTTTTTCAGCTTCTTTCTTTTATTTTTGCTCATTGTGGGCACATCTGTATGCTGTGTGTGTACTTTCCCCTGGGAAAGATCAGGCTGCTTCTCTAATTCTGCTTGCTTTATGACATCATTGAGGTTTTTAATATTTTTCTTTGATTTGTGCTTTCTAATTCTTCTTCTTTTTGGTTGATCATGAAGATCCGGATCTGTTAAAAAAAAATTCAAATACAGTACTTTTTTAGGATGATAGAGCCATAACAACCACAGTTAACTTAAATAAAATTTCCAAGGATTCTTACAGTTTTAGTACAAAAGTAATTTAAACAATTTACTTCAGTGATTCTGAACTTTATCTTAAGTGACCATACCACCTATAGCTTATTATTAACCATGGTTGAATTAACTGACTCCCCCACCCTACAAAAATATATACAAAGCTGTTATAATTATAACACATAGCATTTTTTAGGGACTAATCATTAGAAAACCATTTTTTTGGTGTGTGTGTGTGTGTGTGTGTGTGTGTGTGTGTGTGTGTGTGTGTTTTGAGATAGGGTTTCTCTATGCTATCTTGGCTGTCCTGGACTCTCTTTGTAGACCAGGCTGGCCTCGAACTCACAGCAATCTGCCTGCCTCTACCCATAGCATTTTTAAAGAATATAATTGTTGTTTTATTAGTACAAAATTTAATCTCCATGGCCCTGTAATCAAAGCATAGGAACTACTCATAATTCGTTTTTCTGGAGCTAGGGGCTTCAGGCTGGCTTTAAATCCGAGTTCTTCTTGCTTCAGTCTCCAGCGCGTGTCTCGCCGTCTGCTTTCAGGATGTGTGTGCTGTAGTACTGAACGGGAATAGACACTCACAGGCGACTGCTGGAGCTGAGCAGCCCACCACTGAGACACACACAGCCACCTCGGGAGCAGACAGACCACACCGGGCCAGGCGGGACAACACCCAGTGTGAGCATTGTTACTGACCCGGGAAGCCTGACCGTGAAGAACTGACTCTTGAGAGTGTCTTTAGAGACTCCTGAGTCTGCATAAGATGACTGTGAGAAATAGAATCCAAACTTCTGCTTTCTATCACACACATCTTACACTTCTAAAGGTCACTGAGCACACGGGCGAAGGGCACCACCACATGTTCTTCTCATGACAGTAACTCATGCACTCTGGGCCCCGCCCCAACAGACCTGCAACTATAAAGCTTGCCCCCATACTTGTGCTTTGGTTTTTAGAAAATTCTAACTTTTAGGACATTCTAGTTTGAGGTTTCTGAGTTGCACTCTTGAGAAAGCAACATTGACTGAAGTGCTGCTTACTGACCCCACAGGAGATTAACTTCCTGGCAGGATCCCTTCTTCCCCATCTGCACCCTACAGCCCTCCCGCACGGCGACCTCCCACTGAGGTGCTTAGGCAGTTACAGTGTGCTCCATCCACCTCGAAAATCCACAAAACACGCCTTATAGTGAGCACAAACCCTTCTCTCTCACCCTTCAGCTTTGTGTCCTTATTGGGGTATTTTGTGTTGTGGGGATGGTGAGCAATTCCACCGCTATTTTTGAGTGCGATTTCTCAGTTTTCTCCTGATACACTTAGCAACTGTATCTATGAAACCTACTGCTACCCCAAACTTGATATGAGGCCAAAACTACTCCTCATTAAATCATGATATTAGATTATGGTCTAGCTCATAAATTGCTTTCCTTAATAACTGGCATTCTTTGAATAGTGTATTTTTCCATTTCATTTGCAAGGATGACTCGATATCAGGCACCTGCTAAGTTCGGCTGACAGATCAATGTTGATTCCAAGTATCTTTGAATTCCTGACCATAAAATAGTCTATTAAATATTCATGTTCCTAAAGTGACTACTGCTTTATGGAATTGTTTTTCTCAGGTTCATTTCACAATAGAAAAAAGTATTCTTACTGGTATATTAAAAATATTTAATGTTATTAATTTTGAGAACAGGATTCATAGATATTTTGTCATCTCAAAGGAAGTTCATCTGGAGCCAGTGTGGCAGGGCCCTGGGTGTGTGGGGTCCTGATTCCTCCTCAGCTCTCTCCAGGTTCTCTGTGGGTCCCTCCCTTCTGGAAGCCTCCTTCAGTACTGCAGCGACTGCCAACTTGGTTCCCATTGGCTTCTTCCTTTTTCAAGCGGTCATGCCATGACATGAATGGCTGTTGCACTGAGAATGATTACAGAAATGGTCTGCTATTTAAAAAGACTATAAAGCACTAATTTTAATTGGTGGCAGTGGCACAACAGCTCTCAAATGATGTAGTTACCAGACTTTTCCAAGTAAATGTGTGTGTGCTAATAAAAAGGAAAACGTAAAGAAGTCACTGTTGACCCAGGCAAGTCTACTGTGGTCACCTGAGGTGGGGTGAGTGCAGACTGCTCCGTTTCTGCTTTGCCCACCTGATCCTCATGTCTAGAGTACTGAACATATACTGCTTTATATGAGGAAAGCTTATCTTAAACTGGAAATTATGACAGCACAGTGTATAGGCTGCTACTGAGACACACACACACACACACACACACACACACACACACACACACACACACACACAAGGCCTTTTCTGCTGGCTGTGGTATGAATCTCTATAATCCCAGAAGTTGAGAGTGGGTAGTATTTTAGAGTTCTAGAGCACTGTGAGATATATAGTGAGATCTGACATCAAAACAAAAACAAAAACAAACAAAAAGTACTGCAAGCAAGCAAGCAAACAGCAAGTTAAAGAAAGTTAAAAGGAAAACAAACACAGGAACAGCAAATACAGGGGAAAAAAAATCAATAATCATTGACATTTTAAAGAAACACCTGGACTGACAGCTGGTGAGATTTGGCAAGGAGAGAAGGGAGAAAGCACAGCTGTCAACATCAGGAGCATTGTTGACATCATTCATGTAAACAAACAGCAGATGCTTTGAACTGCACCATACAACAGGCTAGACTATCTGCAAGAAATAGAGAATTCAGAGAAAAATCAACAATTTACCCAATAGATGGAGAAATAGAAAACCTTAATAGTTTCAAATTCCTCTTAAAAATGAAAGGAGTAGTAGTGATGGAGGGATGGCTCAGTGTTAGGAACACTGACTGTTCTTCCAGAGGACCCACAGTTCAGTTCTCAGCACCCACATGGTAGCTAATGTGTTTGTAAGTCCATTTCCAGGGGATCCAGTGCTCTCTTCTGGCCTCTTTGGGAAGTCCATGCAAATAGTGCACAGACATATGTGAAAGCAAAACATCCAGATACATAAAATAAAAAATAATGCCAAATCTAGGTTCTTCTGTGAATTCTACTGAACACTTAACAAAACAAAACAAAAAACCCAAAGCCAGTGTTCATCTTGCATAAATAGTACTAAGAAAAGACAGTGCATCCACAGTTTGTTCTTCATTCT
>NC_140497.1:8296510-8603499 GCF_964271855.1 Acomys minous
GAAACCAGCACTCAGGAGGCAGAGGCAGGCAAATCTCTGAGTTTGAGGCCAGCCAGGTCTACAGAGTGAGTTTACAGGACAGCCTGTCTACAGGACAGCCAGGTCTACAGAGTGAGTTTACAGGACAGCCTGTCTACAGGACAGCCAGGGACACAGAGTGAGTTTACAGGACAGCCTGTCTACAGGACAGCCAGGGACACAGAGTGAGTTTACAGGACAGCCTGTCTACAGGACAGCCAGGTCTACAGAGTGAGTTTACAGGACAGCTTGTCTACAGGACAGCCAGGGATACAGAGAGAAACCTTGTCTCAACTCCCTTTCCCTCAAAGAGAGAGAGGGGGGTGGGGTGCGGGGAGGAGAGGAGAGGAAAATAGATTCTTTTCTCATACTATATCCTGATTACAGTTCCCCCTCCTACTCCTCCCAGCTCCTCCCCACTTCCTCTCCCCTCCACATCTCCTCCACTTCTGTCTTTCATTAGAAAAGAACAGGCTTCTAAGAGAGAACAAGCAAACATGACAAAATAAAATGCAATACGATGATGCAACCCCTTTAACATCTCTGATGGAGAGCTCTCATGTGGACTTTCTCTCTGCATCTGCTCTCAGCTGCTGCCTGCTGGAGGAAGCCTCTCTGATGATGCCTGGATAAGGCACTGATCTATGAGTATGGCAGAATATCATTAGGGATCACTTTATTTTATTTTTATTTTTTGACCATCTGTGTTTAAGTTTATCGTAGGTCTCTCGTTCTTGGTTACCTAAGCAGTGTTGGGTATACATTCCTTCTCATGGAGTGGGCCTTAAGTCAAATTGATATTGGTTGGTTACTTCCACGGTTTCTGTGCCACCATTGCTGAATCCTATTATGCAGCAGGATAGAGTGCAGGTAAAGGTTTTGTGGCTGGGCAGGCATCCACCTTTCTCTTTCAGGAGTCCGCAGAGTTCCTTCCCACACCAAAGAGACTAGAACAGAGGTGAAGGTTCCATGGAGGCACCAGTTCAACTTCTCACGTTCAGTGAGTTGTGTGGGTGCTGTTTCCAGCAATGGAGCCCCACTGTCAGTGTGCAGAGAATAACCTTTTGTTTTAGCATCAGCCTGGGTTGTTTGGGGACTTTCATGGACCCCCTTGGACATCACTCAATTGAATACAACCCAGTCCCTCCACTCGAAGCCTTGGCCATGTGAGATTCCTCTGTTGAGAATTCTCTGTTTAGATCTATACCTCATTTTAAAAATTGGATTATTTGATTTTTTTTGTTATCTAGTTTCTTGAGGTCTCTATATACTTTGTATGTTAGCCCTCTATCAGATGTGGAGTTGGTAAAAATTTTTCCCCATTCTTTAGGCTGCTACTTTGTCCATTGACTGTGTCCTTTGCCTTACAGAAGGTTTTCAGTTTCATGAGGTTCCATTTATTAGTTGTTGATCTGAGTGCCTGCACTATTGGTGTTCTGCTCAGAAAGTCATCTCCTGTGCTAATGTGTTCATGATAGACAACCCCTTATCCAAACCAACTAAAAGACAGAGAGAGAATATCCAAATTAACAAAATCAGAAATGAAAAGGGGATATAACAGTAGACACCAAGAAAATCCAGAGAATCATAAGAACATATTTGAAAAAGCTGTACTCCACAAAATAAGAAAACCTAAAAGAAATGGATAATTTTTTCAATAGGTAACACTTTCCAAAATTAAATTAAGATCAGATAAATAATTTAAATATACTTACAGCTCCTAGCGAAACAGAAGCAGTCATTAAAAGTCTCCCAGCTAAAAATAGTCCAGGGCTAGATGATTTTTACCACAGAATTCTACCAGACATTCAAAGAAGAGTTAATGCTAATACTCCTCAAATTATTCCACAAAACAGACAGAAGGAACATCACCAAACTCATTCTATGAGGCCACTGTCATCCTGATAACTAAACCATACAAAGACCCAACAAGGAAAGAGAATTATAGACCAATCTCCCATGAACATAGATGCAAAAACACTCAATAAAATATTTGCAAACTGAATCCAAGAACACATCAAAAGATCATCCACCATGATAAGTAGGCTTCATCCCAGAGATGCAGGGGATGGCTCTGTATATAAAAATCAGTAATGTGACCCACCATAAACAGACTGAAAGGAAAAAAAAAACCATGATCAACTCATTAGATCAGAAAATCCTTTGACAAATCCAACACCTCTTCATGATAAAATTCTGGAGATATTAGGGATACAATGGACATGCCTTAACATAATAAAGGTTATGTACAGCAAGCCTATAGCCACCATAAAATTAAATGGAGAAGAACTCAAAGCAATTCCACTAAAATCAGGAGCAAGACAAGGATATTCACTCTCTCCATCTCTATTCAATATAGTACTAGAAGTTTTAGCTAAAGCAACAAGACAACTGAAGGAGATCAAGGGGATACAGGTGAGATGCTAGTGTGCATAAGTGGCCCACAGCACTCTACCAGGGAACTCCGACAGCTGATAAATACTTTCAATGAAGTGGCTGGATATAGGATTAGCTTAAAAAATTCAGTAGTTCTCCTATACACAAATGACAAATAGACTGAGAAAGAAATCAGGGAACACCACCTTTCACAATAAACTTAAATAATATAAAATACTTTGGTGTAACAACAACCAAGCAAGTGAAAGGCTTGTATAAGCAAGACTTTCAAGCCTCTGGAAAAAGAAATTGAAGATGTCAGAAGATGGAAAGATCTTCCATGCTCATGGATTGGTAGAATTAACACAGTAAAAATGGCAACCTTACCAAAAGCAATCTACAGATTCAATCCAATCCCCATCAAATTCCAACACAGTTCTTCATAGACCTTGAAAGTACAGTTCTTAACTTCTTATGGAAAAACAAAAATCCAGGATGGCTAAAACAATCATGTACAATAAAAGAACTGTTGGAGGTATCGCCATCCATGATTTCAAGCTGTACTACAGAGCAATAGTAATAAAAGCCACATGGTATTGGCATCGAAATAGACACAAAAACAGGCATTAAGAAGCCAATGGAACTGAATTGAAGGCCTAGATGTAACTCCAAACACATATGGACACCTGAGTTTTGATAAAGAAGCAGAAATACACACTGGAAATAAGACAGCATCTTCAACAAATGGTGCTGGTCTAAAATGGATGTGTGCATGTAGAAGAATGCAAATAGATCTATATCTATTACCCTGCACAAAACCAAAGTCCAGATGAACCAAAGACTCAACATGAATCTTACACACTGATCCTGATAGAAAGGAAAGAGGAAAGAGCCTTGATTGATAGCTGGGGGTATTTTGACACTGAGTCCCTAGAATAGGGCTGGGTTCTTTCCTATGGACTTTTCATGGCGGGGTAGCAAAGGTGGGGAGTCAGTTGTAGGTTAAACCAAAGACGGCTCCAGCTGAGACAAGATGGAAAAGCCTTTGCCCTCTCACATCTTCCAGTTAGTGTGGGTAAGCAGGGGACTACGTTTCACAGTGCAGGTGACACACAAGGCTGGTCTTATTTGATGTATGCAGAGATGCAGGGCCCCCAGTGACATATTTTCCCCTTCCCCACCCTCCTATTAAATCTCCAGTTGCCTGAACAGAAACCAAAGGACCTCCACTATTTCCTCAGCTCTGAGCACCTGATGTGTTCAGTGCTTTAACTAAAACTGGCGAGCTTGTGTTTGGCATTTGTAGAAACCCAGCCACCTGTTAGGTCCGGCCAGGATCTCATCATCCAAACGGAAGTATACACGAAAAGACAAACAGCCACTCACTGAGCTCACATTCACAAAGCATGCCCCCCGACAGTTCTATATCTGCTCTGCTGAGCTCGCTGTCCGCTCTCTGCAAGCCTGTGTTTATCCCCTGCATACGACCGCACAGCTGCATTTCTGTGGCAAGCCTTTATTTCTGAAGGATTTTTGTTACAGCCAATTGATTTATTTGCTTGTTTATACTTTACAGGTAACACCTACACAATTAACTGTGTGCCTATCTAGAATATAGAGGTTTGCTTGTCAGTGTCATCATAAAATAAATGATTAGAAAATATTTATTATCATGAAAGAAGAATTATTTAATAGAATTTGAAAACTTTCACATGATGGTTTCTCTCAGTTTAAATGTAAAAATAAGTTTTAGATTTTTTTTTCCTGGAAGTTCTAACTAAAACTGTTAAATATTCAAGCTCTGCCCACCATACTCATAGCGAGTTACCCACATTTCTTGTTAAAGGGAGCACCCCATAAGTGCTCAGATTAGAGGATGAGAAGTTTGGCTAGCAAACTTAGGATAGCAAATGGTGGCTGCATTGCAATTCATAGGTTAAAGTCAGATCATTCTATTTCTAGGCTAACAAATTGCATTTCTTTATCTACAGTGACAAAGTGATAAAAACATTCATTTAGTACTGAGCACCATTAAGCAAATGACACAGAAATGAAACAACATTAATCAAATACATGAAGACTGTTTAAAAAGAGAGTAGGAGGGAGGACAAAATAAACAGAAATAAAAGAGCTCATTTTGTAATTTTGTAAATTACATCACTGAATTCAATTTTCATCCTTACGCGCTTGCCTCAGTGACTCATGTTGATGTGCTCCCATTAATATATTGTGTCTTTTGGAGGCCTCAAACACAGTCCCAAAAGTGAGAGTGGACCACCATGGCACCAGAGGAGGCCACAGGCCCACACAGTGACAGCGATCCACTGTATTCCATGTTTAGTCTAAATGCCAAATGGTGGACGGCGGTCACTGAGAGTTGGACGCCTGGTTGGTGCCATGGGAGAAGCCTTCGCTGCAAGCTTGCCACAGACTCTCTGACCCACTCCAGCGCCATGCTTTTCCACATGATGGACTGTAAGCCAAAGGAGGCCTTCTTCCCTAAAGCTGTATTTTTCATCACGGTGGCGCCTAAGTACTACATTATCGCTGGCCAGGGTCTGTAGGGGCGTCTGTGAGTTACTCTCCTTGGAGCTCCCAGAATTGCTGTGAGATGCACTTGGCTCTGGTGAAGGGTCTGATAACAGTTCTAAAAACCATTAAACATCATTTATAATTTGTAAAGTACAACTTTAAAGCAGAACTTAGAAAAATAGGCTTATAAATAAAATCTAGTTTAAGTGATATAAATGTATCCCTGAGGTTTCCGTGTGGGATACCTAACCCCAGCCCAGCAGTATAAAGAGGCCGGACCTGTGGGGAGAGGTCAGGCCATGGGAATGCTGCCTTTGGGAACAGATTCTGCCTTTATTGACGAAGAAGGCGCCCACTGAAAGGATGAGTGTAGCCTCTTCCCATTCCTGGCCATCTTGTCCTATATTCTACCATAGTTGATAGGACACAAATGCCTTCATCAGGTGTGGCCTCTTGATCCTAAGAGTTCCCAGGCTCCAGAAACATGTGGCAAACACACAGTAGTTCATTAAAAATTACACAGCCTCTGGCATTCCTTATAGTAGCAGAAAACAGATTAAGATCCTATTTGATACAAATCTTATGGAACTAGGAAAAAAATCATTGTTTTATTTAATTGCTAAAATGGAGGGATGGCTCCATGGTAACCATCTCAAAGACTCTAGGAAACACGCAGGGATTTCTCGCCTTCTATTTTTCTATCAGGTGTTCTCACAGGAGTGCTCAAGCTGAGGCTGCACAAGTGAAGCCCTAGATGTGGAGACATTTGCTAGCATGCTCTCAGGGCTCCTGGAGGTGTGGACTAGCTGTCAACAGGGTGGGGCAGAGCCAGGCGAGCACATTCCATGCAGAAGAGGAGCTCCTGTGCAAGGAAGACCTCCTGAGACCAGAGAGTTGGTTACCCTGAGCATCTGCATCAGCCAGGAAATTAAGAACACACCAATGCTAAGGTCAAGGCCCTTCCAGCTCTGCTCCTATTGTGCTTTGCAATCCACTCCTAGCGTCAAGATCGGGACTGCACATGTTCTCACCATGGAAATAGCTGTAATGACCAAACGTACAGATCAACAAAACCCCAGAGGGCACATCAGTCACCAGCCATCGGAAGATCACACCACTCACCAGAGGTCACACAGAGCTGGACAGTTCATACTTTCTGTGTGCACATAGCTGCGGATAAGATGATCTGTGCTATTAGGTCAGCTCCTCCTGCTGCCTGTATAACAAGCGGTCAGAGGCAGTGACTATAGTTGTCAGCCAAGAGCCTCGCTGTTCAGGAGCCCCGCTGGAGCCTCTCCCCCGAAAGCACACAGCAGAGAGTCATGCCTTTGGTTAGTGCTGCGTCTCAGCTGAGGGGGCTGTACTGAAAATGTCTCAGTTGCAGCCAGGGGCCCCCACAACCACTCGTTCTCTGCACTTCGGCCAGTTGTGGCTCTCTGTGTAATGGCCTCTATCAAGACAGACATTTTTGACCCCTGCATTCTTGCAGCTGCTTACGTTTTGCTAGCAGATTCAAGCTGACACGAATGAAAAGGAAAACTCCAAGACTCCATTTTTCAGATACCAGGAAGACCACACAGAGAGCAACAGGAGCTAGGAAGGAGATGACAACTAAGCTTCACGTGAGCAACTTACGAAACCTTTCGGGGCACTTCTTTGCTAAGACACGCAGGCCTTGGGCTGTGCGGAGCAGCCTTTCTGGGCACTTCTTCTCTTCTCTCTAAGAGATGTGGGCCCTTGGGCTGTGTGGAGTAGCCTTTTGACTTGCTTCCTTAGGGGATTTTATCTAAACGTGCACTCAAAGCTCCAAAGGTCCACAATCTGACCCTCTGTACACAAGGCAAATCAAAGCTATATGAAAATGCGCATGAGGGAACCGCAGAGGCTTGGCTGTTTATAATTTCGGAAGCATCAAGTTTAAGCAGATGCTATCTCCAAGAAATACCTCTCAAGACCTTATGACTTTGTTGAAGTTCCCTTAGCTGCTGTTTGGCATCTACTTCTGCATAAACTGCTGGTGGAACTAGATACTTGAGTAGCCATGGCCTTCTGATCAAGTCCCACAGCTTGCTTTAACACAGTCTCAGTTACGGGATGTAGTTCAGCTCAGCTTGTCCTCCTGAATGGTTCCGAATACATGGGGCATCAGGAGGGGACGGGGATTAACGCATGGCAATCTGACCTTTTCATAATTTTAAATGCCAATGCTTGATAATAATTGGATACTGCGCTGCCTAGTCTTGTTGTTGCTGTGACACTACTGGGAAGAAGGAACCTCACTGAAGAACTGCCTCCATCACATGGCTTGTGGCCATATCTGTGGGGCATTTTCTCCATTGCTCATTGACGTAGAAAGGCCCAGCCCACTGTGGGCGGTACTATCCCTATGCTCTAACAGAAAGGCAGCTGAGAAAGCCAGGGGAAGGGAGCAAATAAATAGCATTCCTCCAGTTTTTCTGCTTCTGTTCCTGGCTCCAGATTCCTGCCGTCAGTGCCTTCTCTGACTTCCCTTGCTGGTGGGCTGTAACCTGTGAGCCAGATAAACCCTTTTCTCTACAAGTTGGTTTTGATCAGTGTTTTATCGCAGAAATAAGAAACCTAGCTGGACACAGTGGCTGGCGCACACCTATAATCCCAGGACTTGGGGAGGCAGAGGCAGTCAGATCTCTGTGAGTGTGAGGCCAGCCTGGTCTACAAAGTGAGTCCAGGACAGCCAACGCTACACAGAGAAACCCTGTCTCAGAAAAACCAAAACCAAACTAAACCAAGCCAAAACAACAACAAACCTAACTAGGGCAGATGCCATCTAAGGAAAGACTAACTTTAGCTCTTTTTAAGGAAGAAACACTCATTGCTAAATTAAATATTTACTTTATAAATACTTGATAAGTATGTGGACAAATATGTACTATTTAACTACTTTCAATAAGATTAGTTCTTGAATTCCTTCTTGAAAAAGCTCTGATCACTGAAGTGAGGTCCAAATTTTCTAGGTTAATATTTCTGTAAGTGTTTGAATTCTCTTCCAGCACAGAGGAGGGCAAATGGGCACACAGTCTCACCCCTAACCAAGGCTCTGTTGGTAACCGCAGCTGCTGGGAGAATGAAAACCAGCTCTCTTTAATGGAGTGCTGCTGGGCATGTCACTCACAGCTAGGACAGATCACAAGCTCAGGGACACATGGCCAATTCAAGAGACTCCATGTTTTTTGTTCTTGTTTTCACTTTGTTCCAGGGGTTTCTTTCCTGTTTTGTTTTTTAAGAGAAAGAAGATGAAGATAGGTGGTGGGGATCTGGGAAGAGTTGGTGGAGGAAAAAGAAAAAACTTAAAACAATAAAAAAGAAAACCATAAAAAAGAAGACAGTGCTCTGTGTATAGTGGCTGTTAAACCAACACCTGTTGAATGCACGCTTAAAAGTATGTGTTGTTTTATATGTGGGGCACATATTTGTCAGTATGACTGTGTGCACTTGTATGGGAGGGTAGGTACAGAAGCCAGAGGTTAGTATTAGATTTCTTTCCTCAATTGCTTGTCATTTATTTTTATTTTTTTTTATTTTGAGACAGGGTCTCTTATTGAACCTAAAGTTCACTGAAATGACTAGATCCTAGATCGAATAAACCTAACCAAGGAGGGGAAAGATCTGTACAAAGAAAACTTCAAATCTCTGAAGAAAGAGATTGGCAAAGACATTAAAAATGGAAAGACATCTCAAATTTTTGGGTTGGTAGACTCAATATTGTAAAAATGACCGTCCTACCAAAAGTAGCTTACACAATAAATCAATATAATCCCAATCAAAATACCTGCAACATTCTTCACAGAAAAAGGAAAAACAAATCCCCAAATTCATATCGAACCAGAGAAGCCTCAGACAGCTAAAACAACCTGAGTAAAACAATTAATTCTGGGGGAAGGGGGCACGGTGTGTGTGTGTGTGTGTGGGAGGACTGCCATCCTAGATCTACCATAGAGTGCCAAGACCTGGGCAGCTGGGTCCCAGAAACCTGACTGGGCAGTGATGAAGAAAGGACAGATACATAGACACACGCACAGACAGCTGCTGTTGGTGAGCTCTGTGCTCTGATGGAGATGAGCAAGCAGTTGGGAAAGGCAGCACATTCTTTCAGGACTTCATCCACTCCATACAGTAATGGACCTATCTTATAAAAAACAGCATGGAGCTGGTTCAAAATCCAGAGAAAGGGGTGAAACAGAAGACCCAAACAGTATTCACTATTACAACCGCTGCATGTTCCACAAAGAGGTCAAAAACACACACCTGAGAAAACACAACAGCTCCAATAAGTGGTGTTGGGAAAATTGGATGTCCCAAGCTGAAGAGTTTAGATTCACATGCACCATCCAACACAAAAATTAGCTCCAAGTACATCAAAAACCTCAATCAGAAATCTGACATGCTAACATTTTCTATCTAGGAAAAAACACAACATAGGCAGTACCCTACAAAATACAGGCACAGAAAAGGGTTTTCTGAACAGGACCCCATTACTCAGGAACTGACAAGTGGGAGCCTCATAAACATAACAAGCTTCTGTACAGCTGAGGAAACAATCACTGAGTGAAGAAGAAACTCACAGGATGAGAGAGAAGGTTTGCCAGGCATGCCTCTGAAAGAGGAGTAACATCCAGAACATATAAGGAACTAACAAAGAAATGAAAAACAAACAAACAAAAACCCAAACCAAACCAAACCAAATATTCCAAAGAGTCAAGGGAACAAATGGTCCAATTAAAAAAAGAGCCTGGATCTAAAAAGAATTCTCAGTAGAGAAAATTAAGATGGTCAAGCAATACCTTTAAGAGCATTCATCGCCCCTAGTAGTTAGGCAAATACACACTGAGATCTCATCTCACAAGGGTCAGAATGGATGAGATCAAGAACACAACTGACAGTAAGTTCTGGATGGGGCACGAGGAAAAGGAGCCCTGTTCACTGTTGGTGGGAACGCAAACTTGTCCAGTCACCCTGGAAATGAGTAGGAAGAGCCTCCAGAATTAAAAATAAATCTACCGTATGACCCAGCTATACCATGTTCATTGGTGCTCTATTCACAATAGCCAGAAAATGGAAACAACCCAAATATCCTTCAACAGATGAAAATGTGGTAACGTACACAATGGGACACTAACCAGATGTAAAGAGAAATGAAATCATGAAATTTGCATTTTTTCAAGTGGAGAGAAGATTATATTGACTGAGGTAACACAGACACAGAGAGACCAATGGCACATGTTCTCTCTCATCTGTGTCCCAGGATCCAAGTCTTCAGATGTCAGTACACAACCCTGGAGTAAGTGCAGAAACCAGGGAAGTAAAAGGGACCATGGGGGAGCAACAGAGAGAAGAATGGAGGACACAGGTGATTTAAAGGGAGAAATGCAAAAATGGGGAGGAAGCTCCAAACGGGGGAGGAGGGAGGAAGGCCAATACAAAAGGATGAGGGAGGAGGAGGGACAAACAACACTGGTTGTGGTGGTTTGATGATGGCTCCCATAGGCTCATGTTTGAATACTTGGTACAGTCGATAGGAATGTCTGGGAAGGGTTAGGAGGTGTGGTACTGTTGGAGAAGTTGTGTCACGGGGGCAGGGGAGACAAGGTTTCAGGTTTCAAAAAGCTTCTGCTACTCCCAGTGTGCTCTCTGTCTCCTGGCTGTGGTTGGAAGTGTGAGTTCTCAGCTGTTCCTGCCACCATGCCCTCCTTCCACCATTATGGACTCTAGTTCTCTGGAGCTGTAAGCCCAATAAATAGAGACTCTCTTTTAGAAGTTACCTTGGTCATGGTGTTTTATTTCAGCAATAGAAAAGTAACTAATATATTAAAGTTATTTGACAAAACTTCAAGGAATCATATTAGTTTATATTTAAGTGTGTGCATGCTTCTTAAAGTAATGCCACTTGGGTGGACACTGCTCTCCATAATAACCATAGACAAAGGTATATTTGGGCATATATACATATACATACATACACACACATATGTATGCAACAATGATAACCAAAGAAAAAGAGGCTATCGACTTGAGAGAGGGAGGCACGGGAGGGGTTTGATGGAGGGCAGCTGGAAGAGTAGGGCAGTCTAGGTGAATCCCAGAACAATAAGGTAATACTATGCATGCTGCCAAGGAACGGAAGCAATTAATAGTCCTACCCAGCCATGACACCTATTACTTACAACAAGGACCAGAACGGTAAGCTACCATTGAAGGTGCAACAGTGGTACTCCGGTGTTGGTGGTAGCCAACAGCTGTCTACCTGGACTAAGACCCTCTCAACAGGAGGGAAATCATACCTGGCAGTAGAACTAACCAACTACCCAGGGCTAATGAGGTCATGGTGTCTCTTCACAGCAGTAGGGACCCTAACTAAGACAGTGGCATGCTGGACCCCTGCCTACCCGTACCCCAGGACAGTGGAGGTGACTGTCACACCAGAGCACACTACAACTGCCCAGGACCTTTTCTCAGCTCTGGAGAATAACTTCAGGACTCTCCTATCATAGCCATCTCTCTAGGAGGATGTGACTGGGTCTTCCACTGCCTTTAGTCAATTGCTGGGCTTCTGGTATCCTTTAATTCTTCCTGGCATTAGCTATTAGATTGCTAAGATGCATTCTCTGCCCTCCCCCTTTCCTGGGAGTAAACAGAACCAACTAATTTATCAGAAATAACAACTAGCTACTGAAACCCTTCAATACTTTGTACTTGTTCCCAATGCTCATGTTCCATCTCTGTGTGTGTGTGTGTGTAGGTCTGACACAAATTACTGGAGGAAACCCCAACTATCCCAAAATTATGATTACCAGAGAGAAATGTTAACATTTGTTTCCTAAGTTTAACGTTTTGGTGCTATTTAGTCTGGAGTTCCTCATTAATCTGGATGCATAGTTTAATGGTTCTTCTGAAGATGGTATTTTATGCTTAGATATAACATGTAGCCCACATCAAGATCCATTTATTTTCTTCTGTGGTGTTAAGTATTCATTGTCAAGCAAAACTCATGTCTTACACACATTAACATATTTTAAGAGAAAATAGTTTACTTTTTTAAAAATTCATTTTTAAACATATGGTTTTGGACTAGGTCATATGTGTCATAAATTCTTGGCAAAGGAGGATAATTTATAGTCTTGGAGACATGTTAAGCTTGACCCTTCAGAATAGTTTTCACCCCAAACAAACTAGGTATCACTCATAATTATTTACTCTATTTAAATCCAAACCAGTCCTCTTATTTACTTGCCAATTTCTTCTTACCTATACAGCATGAACTTAAAAATTCAAGTCTGTCATAAACTTGCCTGAACTTCCCGAAGTTGACCCATATTTCTACTTGTACTGTATTATCACTTGGTCTGTATTACTGATAATATCTGTTGTTTTTCCTACTTACTGACTACTAGCTCTCCATTAGGAAGGACCCTGTAATAGGTGTTTTTGTATATCCAACATCTGCATGGGAGGTTTTCAAACAATTCGGATTTTAGATAAGACAGAAATAAAGATCACAGAGGAGATTTCCTTGTATTCTGAAAGCCAAATGCTTTCTACTTGTAGATACCAAAAGCGTCTACTTGTTTATCCTAATAAACATGAGCCAACACATTCTAGAGCCCAAGGTAGTAAAGTTGGTTCACTTAGATCTGCTGGGCATCCGGGTTACTCTTGGTATCCGTCACCAAGAAGGTTTTCTAACTCTTCCAATCAGAAAGATGAGTGTGAACTTACGTCAGAGCACTGGTTCTTCTCCAGTCTTAACTAGGAGTCCGTGAGCTGTCAATTAGTTAATCCATATCCCACGGGCAGTGGCTTCTACAACCCAGAAAACACAGTGAGCCCCAAGATTCCGTCACTGCCCAGGTCAGTGGGTACAAGTGTGACAGCCATTTGTGTGGAGAGTTTTGAAACAGAAATCTTATAAAAATATTCTTTTATGATTCAAACCCTGTGACATGTGTGTTTAAAACAAACTTATAGCTCACTCTAATCTGGAGTTTCTAAGTCCCAGGAGCCATGGCCGAAGGAGGGCAAGAGAGCCACCTGGTGGAAGTGGACTGAAAGGCCCTTTACACAGCATCTCCTGGACAAACTCCAGGGCAGCTGCTGGTTCAGGCACAGGTTTTTAATGAACAGCAGTGTCCCCTGTTGAGCTGGGACTACCTTGGAAGTAAGAGTTGGCAGGGCACATGACGATAACGAGGCTGACATTCCAAGTTCACAGGCTATCATATTGCTTCCCTGTTTCATCAACCCTCATACGATGGCCCTGCTTGTGCGCTGCCTCTGTTGATAATAACAACCTATGCTTTCCTGGTGTCTGGAAGCATTTTCCTTCTGTATTTCATGGGTAATATACAGGAATAACGCATAGGGCTGGCAGTATGACTCACTGGGTAAAGGCCCTGGCCATCAAGCCTGACCACCTAAGTTTGAGCCCCAGAAGCCACCTAGAAAAAGAGGAACAACTCTATAAAGTTGTCTGTCCTCTGACCTCATGTGCACCCTGGTAGGGGCTGGGGGGAGGCTGGGAATAGTACAAGTCTTTAAAAACCCCAAAGCCCATCCCCAGTGACACACCTCTTCTAACAAGGCTGCGCCTCCTCATCCTTCCCAAACAGTTCTACCAGCTGGGGACCAAGGATGGAAATACATGGCTTAAGTGGGGTTGTCTCCATCTGTGGCTTCATTCAGTCACCTCATTTCATCTGAGGGAGAAGCCAGGTGTCAACAGAGTTAACTGTTCTGCCTCATGTCCACACACAGTACGAACGAACCGTTCTCATATCCTGGGCATATATAGTATACAGGAATGCGACTTCTTGCTAAGCCAGGGCTTTGCTGAACCTGAGGAAAACTCAGCTTTTCTATCAGTCTATCAGGACACCATGTTACCCATTGTATGGCCACGCAATACCAAGAATCCTGGCTCAGCTTTCCGCTGGTGTAATTTGTAACCACAGGCATTCTGTGTAGATGTTGATGATGTTTTAGGACGTGGTCTGGTTCCACCATCAGGCAGGGCATGTGTCTTTCTCATTAGAGCATATGGAAGCCACAGCCATAATAGCCAGGAAGCTTACTCATAGAACCACGTGAGCTTGCTATCCTCACAAATAGCTATCAATTTACTTTGTTCCAAATGATACATCCTTGGTAATGAGATGAGAAGATTTGAAAGCAGAAAAGGGAATGAGGGAGGTAGCTAATCAGAATATTTCACTTAGCTGGGGAAATGGAGATTTAAAAGCGAAGAAAGTGGTGGTTAGGACAAGCAGCTGAATACACTCCAAACATCACCCAGTGGTATTGTCAGTAGTGCACGTGTAGGACCTCAGGCTCCTTGGACACAGGGCTCACTGTAGAGCTGGAGCTGAAATTAGGGAGCATAGTGACAGTGCTGTTTCTAAGGAGACAGGGCAAGGCATCATGGCTTGTTGCTATCTGTTGCAGAGCTGCATCCTTGGTTCAGCTACTTAAGTGGCTAGCAAATCTAGGACATGAGAAACAAACTGAGCCATCAGTATTCAGTAGTAAAAGGTGGATTTCTAAAAACATTCCTGTGACCTAAGATGAACGTTTTCCCACTGGGAAGAGTGGTTAGACAGCACGGATCTACAAGGTTTTAAATCATTGCCAGAGAACACAAGAAACCTACAAAAGAGGCAGGAAGAGATATTTCAATGTTGAAACAAGATATATTTTACCAGAGTGACATTTAATATTGCATTGTTTCTGTCTTCAAGAAAACTGTGATTTGGCTCCCCATGACAGTTTAAATATAAAACAGCATTCTATCTTATGAGGCAGCTCCAGATTGGGTTTGGACTTGAACATGCTCACCCAACTCCTCAAATATCCCAGTGTGCTCACACACTCCAGTACATGCCTACACTGGCTGATGAGCAGATACTGAGATGGAAGTCACTGTGTCACGCTGATTGCTGCACTGAGTGTGAACAGCTCAAGGCTTATAGGGGAGTGGGCAGCAAATATGACGTGACTGAAATTCTAAAATGGGAGGGAAAGGAATGGGTTTCCAAGCAAACACTGTGATGATCTTGGAGGAAGAAGACCAACTGTCACGTCAGGTCAGGAGACTAATCTGCCACAATTAGAAACAACGTCCTTAGGTCAGGAGACCAACCTGTCACAACTAGGTACAATGTCCCCAGGTCAGGAGACTAACCTGTCACAACTAGATACAATGCCCCAGGTCAGGAGACCAACCTGTCACAGCTAGATACAACATCCCCAGGTCAGGAGACCAACCTGCCATAATTAGGTAAAATGTCACCACACAGAGTTGGTCACACAATTTCTTGGAAAATGTTAGATGATCCAGCTTCAGTTAGCTTGCAAGGCTTTCAACAGACTCTACCCTAACTGCTGAAAGTCTAAGGTCTTCTGGATGTCACTGTGTCACACCAGGTGAGTTTATCCAGAGACTTAGAAAGATACTGGCAGCTGGACATGGTGGTGCACGCCTGTAATCCCAGCACTTGGAGATCCAGAGGCAGGCAGATATCTGTGAGTTTGAGGCAGCCTGGTCTACAAAGTGAGTCCATGGCAGCCAAGCAAGGACACACAGAGAAACTTTGTCTTGAAAAACAAAACAAAACAAAACAAAATAACAGAGGTGGCTCTGGCCATTCCTCTTCCACAGGGATCTCTGCCTCAAAAGCAGTCTCATCTGCCTGCCTGCCCACCCATGTAAGTTGCTGGCACCTCTCTGCTACTACGAAATCCTGGTAGCACAAAACCTTTCCTTGTCCCTCATGCTAGTAAAGAATTACCTAATCTGATGGCTCACACTTCACGAGCACCTCCAGAGCACTGCTGGATTTTCTCTGCTACTTGCTAAGCTCCTCATTACCTCCCCTGGGGGTGACCGAGTATGCACCACAGATCTGGGTCTGCCATCAGCGGGAAGGGGCGGGGTCGGGAGCACGTGGTAGTCCAGCTCCAGGACAAAAGCCCTGGAAAGTTTGGTTCCAAAACGACTCACTCCCTGTTTATCTGCCTCCAACCATCAGCTTGGTGTCTTCTTGGTAGCTCCATGTCACAGGGTCCTAGTGGCCCTGCTTTCCTATCTGCTGGTCCATTGGTGCTGCACGAGCAGTTCCATGCCTATGCCCTGTGCTCTGCCTCCTGTCACTCTGCAGGCAGGCTGCAGTCTTCCTCTCCATGCTGGCCCTCAGCACTTTCCCAGACAACTCAACTACTGTGGTGGCTGGCATAGAAATAGGTCCAAGCAGGACGAGAGTGCCTAGATGGCAGGGGCCCTCCCTTCCCCCTTCATCCCCACTTCATAACAATAGGGCTTAAGCACGTTCCCCAACACAGAGGCATTTAATGGTTTATTCTGGACATAGTTTATACAATAGTTTATACATGAGGCATGAAAGCGCAAGGGGGGACTATTGCAGGGAGGAAGGGAACCAGCAAGTCGGGGGCAGGGGATGAGGTGGAGGGACAAGGGACAGCAGTGGGGGAGAAGAACAAATAAGAACAGAATGTGCATGAAATTGCCATAATGAAGCCCATTACTTTAAATGTTGTTAATAATAATAATAATAATAATAATAATGTAACGTAAGAGAAGAGAAAAAAGAGGGCATGGTAGAGCTCAGAAAAGTCAGTGTTTTAAACAGTCTAAGAAGTACGAGGGAGATGGAGCCTGAACTATCAGGAAATGAACTAGGTCGGGGAAGCAACCACACATGAGCAGATACAATCAAACTCGGAAACTAAGCGTCTTGGCGGCTGCAGCACAAAGGTGACTGAGAGGAGCACAATCATCAGTGTACAGCTTGTAAGGTCAAAGTTCATAGGGCATTCACCTCTCTTTGCTTCCAGACTGTGGGGGCAATATGACCAGCAGCCTCAAGGCCCTGCTGCTGTCCCTTCATTGCCTCGATGGCCTGGATCTCCTCAAACTGTCACCCATACAGTTTCATCCTTCCATTACTTCTGTCAATGAGAAGAATAACCAAAACACTATGTCCTGCGACACCAAATATTCAGCTAAGATTTAACGCCCTGGTGCAAAACTGAATAAGCATACCTACCTCCTTAGTATGCAAATTTGATTTAATCCTTCATAATAGATAGTAGAATGCCAAAAATTGTTTAAAATAAATTTCTTTATGATTTGTTACAAAAAATGTTCTTCTAGCACTGAATGCTTTTCACCTGGAGGTGGGCGCGTGGGCGCGCACACACACACACACACACACACGTGCGCGCGTTCTTCTAGCACTGAATGCTTTTCGCCTGGAGGTATATCAGTGACTACACAGTATCTATAGAAAAGATGTTTAACAGTTTTACATACAAAAACAAAAACAAAACGAATACCAAAACATTCAGGTTATGGATGTGTGCACAAGCATGCGTGTGTTCCATGCACAAAGCTGCATGTGTATGTCTGTGTCCATGCACACAGGTGTATGTGCGTGTGTGTGTGCATGCATGTATGCGTGTGTGTAGGCCAGAAAACATCTTGGAGACAGTGTCTCTCATTGGCCTGAGGCTTAGTGATTCCACTACACTGGCTAGACAGGGATTCTCCTGTCCCCAGCTGCCCAGGGCTGGGATTACAAGCATATGTCACTGCCTAGCTTTTTAATGTGGATTCTGGGAGGGAACGCAGGTTTTTGTGCCTGTACAGCAAGCAGTTTACTGACCAGGTCATCTCTCTAGCCCCATCCTGTCTGTTGTCGACTCAAAACGAACACGCTTATGAGGATGAGATGCTAAGATGCTGCTTTTGTGTCATGCTATACACACTAGGTCCACATTTCTTATGGCCAGGCCTGAACCCTTCCCAAACCTAACGCACTGAGCGATCCACTCATGTTTTCCTTGGACTGGACTCTGCAGACCTGCAATCCACTTTCTTCTCAGCAAGTATGCTGTTGCCTGGCACACCACTCAGGAACCTGGAAGAGGGCATGCTGGGGACACTGGATATTTTTTCTAAAAATTAACTGGTTATTCTGTGTCTTTCTACCCGCTCAGAGACCAGCTTTCAGACTACAGGGAGGGTGTGCCAGTCTCTAGCCAGCAGCTCCTGTCTCTTGTGTGGTTCTACTAGATGCCACCTGAAATCCCAGGATCCTGTGACTGGCTCTGCCTTGCAACTGGGATCAGTATACACTGAGGATAAACATGACTTATGACCTCAGACATCCCAAAGTAATTTCACTACCACTGCAAAAGATCATTTAACTTCACATAGGGCAGCACCCTACAGATGTGCCAACACTGAACAAAGTAACACACTAAATAATTTCTAGGGAAAAATTGCCAGAACAGGAAGGCTTTCTTGGTAGAGTTTATAGAGGGCTGGCTTTGGAATGACTGACTTTGGGAACCAATGTATGCTGTGAGCGCACAAGGATAGGAGGAGGCTGAGGATGAGAGCAGTCTGTGTTTTAGTTTAACCCAATGGATAGGATGGGTATGGAACAGGCCCGTTATATACCTTTAAAGATTAGAAGTCAGCTTTACAAATATCCCCTCGCCCCATTCCCACCCTCATTTGTTCCTAAATAGCTACAAGCCATAGCCTGTATTTGTTACAGCCAGAGATTGCCTCAAAGCAATGAAACAAGTAAGACATTGAGTGAGATGGATGGTCCCACGACGGCCTATGTTCTGAGCACATCCTTGTTTTCACTGTACATGCATACGCACGCGCACACACGCACATGCACACACACACACACTAAAACAAACTAATGGATTTGGTTATAAGTCCTGAATTCTCACTACTCATAAGGTGGTAGGCCATGTATTAGGGACAAGGGATAAAGTACACAGCCAGAGCTTAAAGGAGCTCGGGGTTGACAGATCTGAAGATGATGAATGTACTCAGTGCTGCTTCCTGTGTGGCCCTGCTGAAGAGCTCAGCTAGTGTCCTAGGGCACAACATGAGAACCATAAGGATTCTAGACATAGATGTAAACACCAGACTTGCTGCTATGTAGGGTGGGGGTGCTGCTGAGCAGTTGGTCTGAGCTACAGCTTACACTGCAGGGAAGAACCCTGAGTGCAAACACGGGGGAAGCAGTTGGTAAGGGACACAGTGGCAGTCAATGGTGGGTCTCATCTTCAGCTGTTCTAGAAGTTACTGTCAGTCCTACTAAACCAAAATCAAAGACAGTGACTGGGATGCTCCTGTGAACAGCAAGGACAACCCAACTTCATTCCCACTCTTAGTCCTTTGCTTTTTTTGCCTAACATGACAGCCTCTTGGATGCCTCTATCTTTACATGATCATGGTGGTTACCAGAAGGAGCTGTGGGTTCTGGGCTCTGCATCTACTAGCAGGGGACTCCTCCAGACCCCTGGAAGCCCTGCAGTCCCAGGAAAGGGCAGCAAGTGTGGCGGCTCCTTCCATGCCTAGAGTCCTTGTACTCTATGTCATTGTGCCTATGGGACTAACTGAGCTCTTTAGTGGGGCCATAGCAAACAGCACTTGCTACACTGCCTCATCTTCAGGTCTGTGGGGCTTGTGCTCCATTCAGCCCACTAGCTTTTGGGTACAGGGTGTGCTCAGTCTCACCCCAGCCTGGTGCAATGCAGGCCAGGACTCCTAATGCTGCTTCTCAAGCAGCAGTTAACATGAGTAAAAGTGAAGATTCTTACACTTCCTCCAACCTTGTCACTTCAATGTCCTTAAATGATCATTTTATAAAATGTATAATGAAAAACAAATAAGTTGTTAGAAAAAAATCAAAACATTCGGGTATAAGTTATAAGCTTTCAAAGTTCAGATGCCAATTTCTTAACTTAACCCATGAGTTGTTCAAAGACACCCTGAGAAATTGGAGTGATGTTTTCAGTTCATGGCGACTCATGAACCGGACAGGGCCTCTAGCAGGGACCTGTGTGTGACGCAGGCAGCAGCAGGCTAGTCTCTGGCAGACTCTCTGTGGGCAGGGCCAGGTGTCAAGACAGAGGTGGCATTTAGGTTAGGAAAGTGGAGGCCCCTTTCAGAGAGCTGGGCATGGTAATACATCCCTGTAATCCTAGCTCCTGGGGAGTCTGAGGAGAGAGGACTGTGAGGTTGACACCAGCTTAGGTGAAAAAGCAAGACTCTCTCAAAACAGAAAAAAGAAAGGAAAGAACTAGAAGAAGAAGAAGAAGAAGAAGAAGAAGAAGAGGAAGAGGAAGAGGAAGAGGAGGTAGTAGTAGTAGAAGTAGTTTGGGACTGTCCTGTCCTAAGACCCTACATTTTGGCACATTTGGTCCAGGGCAGATATGATCATCACCCACACTTCCCATCTACAACAAACCATGCTCAGTTTACCCCCTGGAGCCAGGAAGCAGAGAAGAAAATGAATTGTAGAAACACTCTGACTAACAACCAAATAAAAATGTAACTTGTAATAATGACTCAAAGCTATAGGAACAATACCATGACTATCTAATCGCCATTGCAATTTCAATAGAACGAATTCCAATGCCTTTATTTCAGAACTCAATTCAGCTCTGTTTGCTTCAGGCCACAACAGTTCCCAGCAGCCTGTCTGCAGGAGGCAGCAATAGCTGTACGCCACAGGAAGAAGGTAACTACTTAAGGGCCCAGGGATACTAAATCACACAGAAAAACCTTTATAGAAAGACATATTTGCCAACTTGGCACCGATGTGTTTCTAATTCCTAAAAGAATCTCACCTAGCATAGCCCCAGCCTTCAGCTTAGGAAGAATGATTGCACGTTCATACACAGGCTTTCTTAATCCGTGCAGTTCCTTGCTTTAGGCGCCCACAGGAATATCAGCAATAGAGTGCAGTGAGTACCACAGGGTGAGAGTAAATAACCATGTGCAACAGCAATGGCAGTGCAGGGATGAGCACCAACTAACTGTGTGACAATGGCACGTGAGAACCAAGTGCCTA
The DNA here is from genome assembly GCF_964271855.1 of Acomys minous. Lineage (NCBI taxonomy): Eukaryota > Metazoa > Chordata > Mammalia > Rodentia > Muridae > Acomys > Acomys minous. Next base: position 8,317,369 of record NC_140497.1, read on the forward strand.
CAGAACACATGAGCCAGAGATGACTGTGCTAGACTTCACAGAAATGACAGCAAACTTCATTCAGGGGCATGGGAGAGGTAAGTGTACGCAGGGAGGGAGGGAGAGCTGACTCTATGCAATGGTATGTGACTAAGGACTAAAGGTGTATGATGGCTTGTGACAGCCACCTACACATAGCAGGAGAATGAGAGCAAGTCCGTGCCATGGCGTGTGAGTGAGTGCCAAGTGGGTATAAAGCCACAGGAGAGTCAACTACATAGAATCCAGTGACTACATGGAGGCCTGTGGGTGAACTAACTGTATACTGGGATGCGTCAGTGAGAACCAGGTGCACATAATAACACAGGAACAAACCCAACACACTTTTTGATGAAACACATTGAGTTTACAATGACATATTCACCAAGATAGTCAGTCTCCATAAGCACACAGAAAGTTTTCATAAATAATAAAAACTCCTAAATAAATTACTTATCTGATAATTAATATTTCAAAGATTTTCAGCATGGTCTGAAACAATGGATATATGATTTCCAAGTTATCTCAACTGTGGTTTTACAGTTTCTGATTTTTCCAATTTGGAAACCAGAAAGATCATTGCATTAGAAAAAGCACAATTTCCTGATAGTCAAATTAAGTAAGATTTAGAGTACAGACTTTCTTAACTTATACTTGAAAGGAATCATCTTGCAGTGGGAGATCTTTATTTAAAGATTATAAGTTCCTATTTTAAATGTTTCCAAACTGAATATTCAAAGAGAAAACCAACGTTTCAATTTTAAGATAAACACATAACATCTGGAAACACCAGTACGTCTACTCAGTGATGAACTGCAGTGGAACAGCCTTTCAATAACATATTCATCAATAAACACAAGGATAAGAGGCTAATCTTTTCTCAAAAGAGCTAGAAAATATGTTAATTCTTTGATTTTACAATTTTTAGCAAAATTGAAAAGCTTAGAAACTCATGGCCAAAGTTCTACTAAACCAGGACAAGTATCAGCAGTGTGATGCATCCAGTTTCAGAGTGCTCACACACTAACAGATGTGCTCAGCTGGGCTCGGTGGTACACGCATGTAATCTCAGCACTTGGGAGGCAGAGGCAGGTGGATTGCTGTGAGCTGGAGCCCAGCCTGGTCTACAAAGATATTCCAAGACAGCCAAGGCTACACAGAGAAACCCTGTCTTCCAACAAACAAACAAACCCCCAAAACCAGACCAAACCAACCAACCAACCAAAGATAACAAATCATATCCAAACTTTAACTTCTTCTGTCCAAAGTTCTCTTCTGTTATTTCAGTTTGTAATCATTTTAATGGCTATAAAGTATCTAACTGCCTACTTTATACAATACTGCGCTTACCCATATCCATCAAATTATAAGTTTAGAAGCTAATTTACAAGGCTAGAAAATGATGTAATACTAGAAAATAATGATGGGAAATCATGCTCAATTTTCCTCCTGCCCAAACTTTTTACCTTCTGTGTCGCCACCACTGGAAGCACTTTCGGAATTTGTGCAGCTGGTCGGTTCTGGCACACAAGGAATGTACCCTTGAGGAGGCAAACTCACAGTGTAGAGTCGACGTTCAGGCTGGATTTTAACGTCACCATCTGTAAAGAAGAGGGGCACGGCATGCACTAGTAAATATTGCACAATGCAAGCAGACAGTTATTTGTCCTGATTACATTAGCGTTGTTTCTCCAATAAAATTCAGTGAAGACAAGAAATCAAGTAACTCAATAAAACCAAATCCCTGTCATAAACGCTGAATTTAAAAAGCCAAGTGTTCTGTCAGGAAAGCAAGTCAGCTATGTGACCAGTCATGACAAGTGAGCCATCTACATTTTCTTAAATTCACATTAGGTTAGTCAAAATGTAAACTTGTGAGTTTTTGTAAGATAATATAAAATATAACTAAGTCTGAATATGAAACAGAAACTATAAACAATGTACACAACATATTCTTTATTATCATAACATAAATCTTACAACAGTTTTGCACCTAGTTTCTCCTGAACTCTGTCTCCACGTCTGTTTATTTATAGAGAATGTGGGCGTAGTCTCCTCACACTTAGAACACATGTAACATGTGTAAAGAATGTGGACACAGACTGCTTATACTTAGAACACATGTAACATGTATGGAGAACGTGGATGCAGTCTCCTCACACTTAGAACACAGGTAACATGTGTAAAGAATGTGGACACAGTCTCCTCACATTTAGAACATGTTCCCACAAATCTATAAACACAACCATTTATAGACATAGACATGGACACCCTCTTAGACCAACATGTGCATACACATATTCTAAGTCACAAGCTCATACAGATACATAGACATAGAAATACATATATAATACAAATAATATCTTTCTAACATCAGGCAACATATAACTTACATGGATTCTATGTATTATATAAGCATTTAAATTAAGTATAGTATCATAAAATAATGCAACACAGTATATTGGACTTTTGCCAGCTTAATAGTATAAAATATTCTATGCTATGGACAGGTTGTATTTATCTTTTAATTACTGCCCTAAATTCTGCACATGGGAGGTGGCTCTGAATGGTCACAGTTGTGAATGGTGGCTACAGCCATCTGCATCCCTTACTCTCTTCGCTACTGTGATCAAGTACGTGACAAGTATCTTTTGTTTGTTTGTTTTGTTTTGGAGACAGGGTTTCTCTGTGTAGCCATGGCTGTATTGGACTTGCTTTGTAGACCAGGCTGGCCTTGAACTCACAGAGATCCACCTGCCTCTGCCATCGTGAGTGCTGAGATTATAGGTGTGCGCCACTGTGCGCAGCTCTCACAGTATCGGAAGCAAAGAAGTATTTACTTTGGCTCACAGCTAAAAGCTTTAGTCCGTAATGGCTGGAGAGGCACAGGAGTAGCCTGTGGCTGTGGGAGCAGCAAAGTAAGGTTGTTTGTGTACATTTCCTTGGAGCAAGAAGCACAAACAGGACAGAAAAAGAAACCAGGCTACAAACTTCAAGGCCTGTGCCCCAGAGATCTACTTCCCCCATCTAGCCCAGCCTCTCAAAGCTTCCACAGTGTTCCAAAATAGTGTCGTTACATAAGGATCAAGCATACAAACAAATGAAGCTGTTTTGCATTTGAACCATGATTCTGCCCTCGCTGGATGTGCATCCTTTTGCACCTCTGGCCAGTTAGCTTCTTCTGGTAAGTGTTTGGAAATGGCACTGCTGATCTGAAAAGCTTTTCTCCACACCTGTCAACATTTCCCATCAACCCTCTTCACCTTTGTCTTCTCACCTACACTATGTGGAAGTGTCTCACGCACACGGCAAACACACTAGTCTCCCATAGATTAACTAGCATTTTATTTTAAACAACAATTAAATTTTATTTTAAACCAAAAATGATCAAGACTGAAGAAAATAACACAGCGAAGATTTGCTTTTAAGATGTATAATTGCAAAACCCATGAAACCTTTTCAAATTGCTCTGCCATCAATATATTTCACTCTCTGGAGCCTAAGTATTCAGAATGTTGCCAGGATTTTGGTTCTTCTGCTGATTTGATTCGAGCAGTTGATTAATTACTACGCCACTCCTGCTAGAATCCAGGGCAGATGGAGATGTGCTTCTATGTATACTAATCCTATCTCGTAACATCAACATTTGATCATTTTTCACAGAGTATTTTTGGAAGCTTTTAACCACTAAATCTTTCTTAATAAGAAAGTTAAACAGAACTTTGAAATGTCATTGTTCACTTAATTACTGGGATGGATTTAGGCAGGAACGTGGGGGTGAAGCAAGAGTCGGCTCACACGATGAAAAGTAAAAACACGCCTAAGGATGGGCTCGGGAAGTGGACCATGCCAGCGAGACAGTCCATCCCTGGTTGGAAACCATGTGCTGACTCTATGGATGAGGTTTTAAGCTGCAAATGACATCACTGCCACAGTTGGGGACGTCCAGGAAATGTGGGAAACCATGACCCTGGGCCCCAGTTTGCCCATCTGTGAGTAATAATGCCTGGCTCTAATTTTCTATAGTCTTTTGTTTAGAATACGGTTTGGTGTGATGACCTTTACGCTTTCATAAAGTAGGTGTCAGACCTTTTGCGCAGGTGTAGGCAAGGACAAGATGGGTTCCACTTTGTGGCGTGGCTAGCAGCCGTTTGTTTCTAGAGTCCATCATCTTCCCGCAGTGCAGCGTGTGCTGTATCTGCCAGCACAGCTCCCTAGATTGTTGCTCCTCCCAGGGGAGGGTTGAAGACACAGGAAGGCAAGTGGGAGCCTCCCTTTACCAACGAAAGCCACTAGCCCCCACGTCTCTAGTAACACACCGAAGAGAGCTGGTGAGGCTGGCAATCCCTGTGCAGATGAAGGGATATGCTCCGAGCAGCTCTATTCACTTGTGGGCTACTGCCAGGAAGGCTGAGTTCACCCTGTCCTCACCTGAGGCCACACACACTGCTACTGCCCCTTTGCTGTCCTACCCACTTCCCCTCTCTTCCCAGCTCTCTTCTGTGTATGCCCATAGAGCGTGGCTCCCTTGAATCTCTTCTCTTCCGGCATCTGGAAAAATCATAGTGCTGGTGACTACAGAGTGCTCAGCTCCTCTGAGCTACATCTGCTGCTGTTAATTTAATGGTATGGTCTGACAAGTGTTTATTATTAGGTTACAGTTATTATGGCTGTATTATCTAGCCTGCTGTCAATCAATAAAAAAAATAGACACCTGATATATTTTAGAATAGCCTTAATTCACCAGGAGCATGGAAGATATTAACTCCTAAGCTACCTTCCACTATCTCCCAGCCTCCATCCCATGCCATCTACTTCTAATAATTTCTCTTTGGGCTACCTCCCATACATAATCCCAAAATACTTGCTAAGGATGTTCATCTGGGCCATGTCTTTCCATGAGGAACTTTACAGTTCCTCCTCTGGGCCCATGTGTCTCCTTTCTACCCATGGCGATCCTTTTCCTCTTTCTCTTCTGGTATCTGTCTGCTTCTTCCTCCCAAGATCCTTCTCTCCTCAAGCCCAGGAACCCTTGCCACAACTACCTTCCTCTGGCCCTGCCCAGGTATTGGCTTTCTTTATTAGTCAAACAGGGAAGCAAGGTTAAACAGCAATACCTGGGGTACATGACAGTTTGCTCATAAACAATTAACAAATACAAGGCACCAGTCTATACTCCAACATATATCTCAGTTGGGAGTGTCTAATAAATGCTCAAAAGCCACCTGAAAGCAGACTGAGTGCAGGACCAGGCATGGTGCTGCCCTCGGTGCTGCCAGAAAACCGCTGTTGCCCTTCTCTCTCTGTTGTGGCCTTTACTTTTGTCAGGATGAAAGTAAGTCAAGAAGGTCCACAGGCATTTAGCAACCATAGTAACTATGACTAAAATGCCACAGGATACTCTACTCATCAGTCTGCCCCTGCCATAGCTAGTGCCCGCTCCTCTTCCCCATGAGATGTACCTATTGCAGCTACAGGGGCTCACACAAAATACACTAAAGTGATTGTTTCTTTATTATAGTCATTACTCAATTACATCACTACAATTTCTTAAGCCAGTTTTTATATTCACTGCTCTTCCCAGTCAGACCTGCCTCCTGTTCTAGGCTGAATTTTGTTTTTGCTGAGACATACAGGATGCTCTTTTGAGAGTTACGTGATTGGAAAAATGCCCAAGTGGTGTAGGTGTGAAAATCTCTTCACTTGTTCCCTTCTACGAGATGTTATTCTACGGTTAGTTACATCATAAGTAGTACCATGGCATGGTTCAGGCGGCTGCACACAAGCCCGACAAGCTTCCCTCCTGCTCTGCTCTGGCTTCTTGGCTCCTTTCTTGGGAAGCAACGAGTCTTGCTATATGCTGTGGATTTCTGCAAGGCTATTGGTGAATATGCAAACACAAAGACATACTGCTTCTGTCTTGTTCTCTGCGGTGAGCCCTATGGTAAACTTATTGCCTCTTGTCTTTGCACCTGATAAACACATCTTGGCTTTCATCGTAGAGGACCATCTCTAGAATGGGCTTCCACGCCTTTTGGGGAAAGCATAAACTCCCAGGGAACAAGTGTTCCACAAACCATGTAACCAACCCCTCGCTGCACCCCAGGGCGGGTGAGAAGGCTTAGCAAGTACAAGTGCTTTTGGCAAACTTGACAACCTGAGTTTAACCCCAGAACACACCCAGCGGGTGGCACTGACTTCTGTAAACTGTCCTCCAACCTCTACAGGTACTCTATGGTACGAGCACACACCCCCTCCACCCACAAAAGATACATGGACAAATGTAAAAAACGCTTGAACTAGCATCCCAATTAGACTTCTAATTTCTCCTTACTCTGAGCAAAGTAACTTGGAGTGTGCCAATCTTAGCACATGGGAGTGAGTTTACAAGGAGACTGGCTAGAGGTGGGACTTCCGGGCCCACATGCTGCACCTGGAGCTGACATATCCTCTGTTTGCCTTTAGCGGTGCTAGCCAGGCCCACTTTCCTGACAAAGAGCATGGACGGGTGACTCCACGACAGGGAGGACGCTAGCGGCTGCCGTTGTTTCCTTTGTTCATCACTTGTTTTCTGATGTCCTATGTGGCAGTTCTGGCATGTATACTTTTGAATCTTAACAGGCATAATCAATAATTTTTATGGCCCATGGCTATATATACACACAATTTTATAGGGGAAGAATTCTCCAATGTTGTCTTGAATATTCCCACATTTTTATGTTCAGTTTAAAATTCTGTATCATGCTGACATCTAGTCAGTTCATTTTCCCTCAGCTATGCAGATGGTCTAAAAAAAAAAAAAAAAGAAAAGAAAAAGAAAAAAGAGAAAAAGAAAAAAAATTGTGCTCCATGGTAGAGGTCCAGGAGAGCACTCTGTTCTGATACAAAGGCTCTATATGAACGTCCACTGCCTCAGCTGCCACCCCAGGTGGCCAAGGCATGCTGAGTACACTGCTATCATAATAGGAAACAGAATTTTATATTTAAACTAAATGGAGTTTCAACTTAAGTGCCTGAATGTAGACAAAGCCCTCAGCTGGTAATTAACCACCCCAAAAAAGGGAAGGCAGAGTGGTGTGCTGCCTCATTGGGTTAGGCTCTCACTGTATCCTGACCTCGGTGGTTTGCCTTGCATATACTTTCATCCTGCACATCTACACGGGCCTCCCTTCTTCATGCTGTGTACCATGTTCTTAGTAACCATAACACCTGTACAGTGGCTCTTCAGTTGAGAATGGTCCTCACAATGCTCTGTCACTTTAGGATCTGTTCCTGGACCTCAGCATGTGCTACATTTCAAATGTGCCTCTGTGGCTGCCTCTTGCATTATGCTATCTCTTTAATGTCCTCTTTGCATAAACCGTGGAAACAGTTGTAGCTAACCATACTCTGGGCACAGTTATGTTGCATTTTTTCATATTTTCCATTACTTACTTGCAGGTCTGATCATGTCCCCCAGTAGAGTGTAAGTTTAAACTAGGCAGAATCTGTCTGCTTTGTTATTCTACAATTTATAATCATCACACAATGTGTTTATAAGAGAAATTGCTGCCTGATTGGTAATTCTTAGTGTTGTTTTTGTAGCACAGTGGTGAGTTTCAGCCTCTCTGGCCCCTGGAACTCTACAGCTCTACCAAACTGCTCAGAACTCATGGATCAGGTCCCACAGCTGCATTTGGGCAGGCTTTAGGCCCTAACACCTCAGCTAGGTTAGGACAGCACTCCTCATGATTGTCTGTGCAGTCTGAGTCTCAGTTTGAACAAGCCATTGGAGAACCGGATCACGTGCAGACCAGTGGCTCAGTGGCAAGGACAGCACTGTAGATGGAGGCCGGGACCAAGGACAGCACCCCGAATGGCGACAGCAGCCCTTAGGCTTGGAGTCAGCACCAAGGACAGCATCCCTATGCTGGCTCCAGGGACCAAATTAACCCAGCACAAACAATACAAAGAGCTGTGCCTTCTGAGGGATATTAGTAATGACAGCTGGGCACAGGAAGACTCAGGGGGCTCTGTCTGTCTCTGCTGCTGCTGCAAACACACATTTGGTGTCCACTGTCTTTTAGGGGAAGCTGTACTTCCCCAGACAAGTTTGTGTGCCTTTCTCTGAATACACCAATAAAGCAATAGCTCCTTTTTCAGAGGGACTAGAAGGATCCACACGGATCAGGATAGTGAAGGCTTTCACAACACAGACATGAACTTCCGATGATGTAGAAATGGCTATGTCCACTGATCTACAGAGCAAGGTAACCGAATCCAAAGGCGCGACACTCCCACTATCCTGTGGGAGACTCACAGGGCTTATGTGACTTTCACTCCATGTAATTCTAGGGAGTATTCCTAAACCCAAAGTGGTATGTTTTCATTTATGTGTCTCTATGAAAATGAAACTCTTACATGTACCCTGTGGTTACTTTTCTACTGGAGTTGTCCTTAATGGTGAGTCTCAAAAGGATTCAGTGATTTAGAAAGCTTATTATAGCATCCTAAATGAACACAGTACACTTAACTTCTCCACTCCCATTCATGTAAACGGCAGGAAGGATTATCAGGGATTATTCAAGCCAATTATAAAACCAGTTTGAGTTTTTCTCATTTGCATATTTTCAAAATCTTAAAACAATTCCAGTCAGCACACACATTTTCATGATATAGATCATTGTACCTGCTGCTAATTCACTCATGTCTTCCCCATGCTTGAGCCCCAACTTGCTGGTACCTCCTTCTGCTTTCATATTGCACATTACACACATGTGTGCAATTAAATATACTTTTGCATATGATAACCCATGAGATGCCATGCCTCTCTTCCCCCACATTACCCTCTCTTGCATTTCCCCAGGGCTAAGGACCAGACTATTGTACCTTAAAAAGACAATAACAACAATGAAAATTCACATGGCAAGCATGGCTATTAGTCAAGGAGAAGAGCAAACATTTCCCACAGTCCCACCAACCAAACAGCCACTATAAAACTCAGCTGAACATTTACAATTTGAGTTGCTCACGTGGTTGGGACGACTTCTCTCTTATCAAGCAGTATCTACTCACATACTCAACAGCCCGACTTTAAAGCAAGAAGAACATTCCATCCTGTGAACGCAGCAAACCAGTTTCAAGTACTGAGCACTCAGATTTATAACCAGAAGTGCAAATAAAAATAGCCTGACGCAGATATTTTTCCTCCCACATCTCAGAGAATGAAGGAAACTTGGCTCAGGCTCCTAGTTACAAGAGCCGTGACAGTCAAAAGCCTGCTACAAGTTGCAAACCACTTCCAGGCAACACTCTCTTGTCCTCTGCCCTGTTGCTGGCTACACAAGCCACTCCCCCTTTATCCACTGTCATCATTTATCCCACAGAAAGAGTTGAACGATTTTAATGGGCAGTTGTGGAATAGGATGTCAGATCACGTCCTGCTCAATCTTTGCCCTTATGGTTTCCCAGGTCTCTCCTTCTGAATCTTGCTAAATTGTCCTAAACATTAAAAAAAATGTTCCTACCAAGATTTACACCCTCAGACACTCCAACAAGTCTACCGCTCATGTGTTCAGAGTTTCCTCTGATGAGAGGTCAGATTCAGGCATGTGGTAGTGGTACCTGCTATCTGGTGGACAGTAGAGTCAGGCATGTGGTAGTGGCACCTGCGGCCTGGTGGACAAAAGACCATGACTGCTGTAGACATAGAAGAAAGGAAAACTTTCCATAATATGAACAATCTTTGAAAATTATATCCCACCAAACCTAAAGAAAACACAGGACCAAACCTAAAGAAAACATAAGAAGCAATACTTTAGGCTGAAGAGAGAAATGACTGTCGCCAAGAAACTGTAGAAAAAAAAATGAAGCCATAATTCCTAATACAGAAAGTACCACCAAGAGCATAAAAACAACACTGTCAGTTGTGTCTGTGAGTATGTGTAACTACAGTTATCTAACATTTGACAAAGATGACCAAAACATATTGGAGAAAACAGCACTTTCAATTAATGACACCAGGAAAATGGGATGCCCACATATGGAAGACAGAAATTAGATTGGTATCTATCATCTTGTACAAAAACTAACTCCAACCGGATCAAAGACCTAAGGTGAAACTGGAAGCATTGAAACTTCTAGAAGAAAACAAAGTACACTGTGGGCATAGAAAAGGATTTTCTGATAGGAACAAACACCATTTGTCTATAAACTAAAGCCAACAATTCACAAGTGGCACTTCATAGAACTAAAGAGTTTCTGAACAGATAAAGAAATAATTGAATGAAAAAGCTCACAAAATAGTAATCTTTGCCAGCTATAAATCTGACAGAGGATTAGTATCCAGAATGAACAAAGAACTCAAAAAAAATAAAGAGTCAAAAAACCAAATGACTCAATTAACAAATGAGCTTCGGATCTGAACAGAGAGTTCTCAACAGATGAAATAAAAATGGCTAAGAAACACCTCAAGCCAGGGAGTGGTGGTGGTGCACGCCTTTAATCCTAGCACCTGGGAGGCAGAGGCAAGCAGATTGCTGTGAGTTCGAGGCCAGACTGGTCTACAACGTGAGTCCAGGACAGCCAGGGCTACACAGAGAAATCTTGTCTCAAAAAATCAAAAAACCACCTCAAAACATGTTCATCATCCCTAATAGTTAGGGAAATGCAAATCAAAACAATTGTGATATTTCCTCTTATCCAGTCAAAATGGCAAAGATCAACAAAAAACAGGTAATAAACACTGGCGAGGACACAGGGAAAAGGGAACCTTCATTCACTGTTGGTGGCATTGGATACTGGTGTAGGCACTCTGGGAATCAGCATGGAGAACCCCCGAAAGCTAGAACAACTCTGCCGTATCGCCTAGCTGTACCACTCCTTGGCATATGCCCAAAGGAGTTGACATCCTTACTCCACAGACACTTGCTCAGCCATGCTCACTGAAATGAAACAACTTAAATGTTCTCCAACAGATGAATGGATAATGAAAATGTGGTGCATATACACAATGAAATATGGTTCAACTGCAGAAAACAATGAAATCATGACCCTTTCAGTTAAATAGCTGCAACTAGAAAAGATTATTTCAAGTGAAGTAACCCAGACTCAGAAAGATAAATGCCACATGCTCTCTTCCATCTGTGGTTCCAGGTCTTCAGATATGAGTGTAGAACCCAGGAAAGCAAAGGGGACCATGGTGTGTGTGTGGGGGGGGGGGGCTGAATAGAGGGGAATAGCAGGGTACAAGAGGAGCTTGAGAGGACTTTTAATTTGATAGGGAGAAGGGAAAAATATAGAAGGAGGGAGAATGGTGAAATAATAGGGAGGATGTTTGAAAAAGTTAGATAGTCATTATCTAACTACCTAAAATTACATATAAATCTACACACACACACACACACACACACACACACAGAGTTTAAATGAATATTTCGCATCTGGGTTGACAATGCTCCCCTAAGATCTATGGACTATCTATCAAAAACAGGTAGCTGCCTGACCAGCTCAGTCAGTAGAGCATGAAACTCTTAATCTCAGGGTCATGGGTTCATGCCGCACATTGGGCACCATTTTGTTGCAGTTAATATATCTGTATGGCCAATAACTGATACTTATCAGTATGACCTAGGGCACAAATAATTGACACAGTGAGACTTAAGTGTAATTTAAAGCTGCAAGCACTACACTGGGCAGAATCTAAACGGCTACTAATCTGCTAGTAAACTACAATAAACTACTCTAATCCTCATAATCCAGTATATCCCAATCACTTTCCAATCTGATCCTCCTGGGGCAGCTTCTCTCCACCAACTGTCCACTCTCAACTGTCAACTCCCGGCTCCTCCTCTTCTCCTGGAAGGCCCGCCTTCTTCCACTTCCTGTCCTTCTGCCCAGCTGATTGGCTAAACAGCACTTTATTGACAAGTGTTACATCCACTCAAGGCATTCCTACACACACACACACACACACACACACACACACACACACACACACACACATACACACACACTAAAAGAAAATTTCTCATCTGGGCTGACAATGCTCCCCTAAGATCCATGGACTATTTTTCAAAAAACCCCCCAATACCAGGCATGAGAAACCCTCTTCTGAACGGTTGGTTGGGGCTGCACAAGGAACTCCCAGAACATTATAGGTTGCTGCTTCTGCCCTTGATCGCCTCCCTGAGTTGGTGGGTTAAGTCCCATGCACTTTGGACACAGAACCCAAAGGACTCAAAGCTTTCTCCCTTGAAGACTACCTTTCATGGCATCAGAAGGATTGATGCAAGCTTCCAAGGATGGGAAGCAACCAATTGTCCCATGACTCCTATAAGCCACATCAACCACCATTGCCCTATGACCATAAGAACACACTAATGGCATACACACCATGGTGGTAACCAACAGCTCTCTAATTGGACTTAAGAGGCCCTCAAAAAGAGGGAAACCTAGACCTGAAACAAGAGAATTCAGGGATCTTGGAAAAGAACCTACAACTGCCACTTTACCAAACCAGCACAACCCTAACCACATCTAAATATTTACCCTTATACTCATAGATAAGTGTAATCCATGTACTTGAACAAGGAAACTTCTTTTTGCAATAACCATTACAGAGAAACATAACTGGACAAAAATGCAGAGAATAAGAGATCAAGAGATTATGTGGAGCCCAGTCCCAACCGATGCATCTACAACTCCTGCACCTAAGGTTCAGAGATCATTGCACAAGAGGTGCCAGGAAGATTTCAGTATCTATAGAAACAGAATGCTTGTTAATATTGTATTACCTGGAAATAGCTGCCTAAACAAGGCCTGAACAATGATGACATTTTAACAAAGAGGAAAGCTCACAAGGCCTTGACCCTAGATAAAGAACTATAGGCAAAGGGATGCTGACAGCGGAAGAAATAATCTTTTCCAAGGGGGAGCTGTACCCCCATGCCTCTGATTGGTTATCCAATACCAGATGGTCAGTCCTGAAATCATATAATACAGGTAACAATATATGGGCTGAGCAGGTTGTATTTATATGTCCATATGTATATACATATATGCCACACATATACATATGTTTATATACACTTATGTATATTCTACATAACACACACACACACTCCAAACTTACATGGAAGAACACTAAAAGAAAAGAGGCCATAAATTTGAGATACAGCAAGAAACAGGGTACATGGGAGGAGTTGGAGAAAGGAAAGAGAGGTGAGGAAATGGTAGAACTATATTTTCAAAAAATAAAAATAATATAAAAAAGACAGAGAAGTGATCACAAAAGTCCTAAGCCCAGGTCTATCTTTATGTATTGCCTATCTGTCAGGAACAAAGAGGTCTCCCCTGCTGCCTGTCCATCCTGTGGTCTGAGCACACATCTTTTGCGGAATAGGCTCCTAGGTTGACACAACTATACTGCTTGGGGACTGGAATTGTTGGGGCTCTCACTACAGGTTTTCCTGCTGCCCCACTTCTCCAGGATACACATTTGCCAAAGAGCCATGTGCAAGAAGCATCAGCTGCCCTCCCTGAGAGGACAGAAGCCACATTGGTACCAAAAAGTTTGTCCAGAGTCAGTATGACGATTGTGGATAAGGTGACAGTGGCAGAGGCTACTGCTCTCATTGTGGCCAAGCCCAAACACAACATACAAATGAACCCAACAGAACTGACACTGTGTGGCTGGGGTATACTCACACCTGATCCCCTCCATTGAGCCAACTGGTTCACACTGTATGTGTGGCTAGGGTGTACTCACACCTGATCCCCTCCATTGAGCTAGCTGGTTCATACTGTATGTGTAGACATGAGGCCTGTCCTGCCATACTCTGCTGTCAAGACTTGAAAAGTGTGTTGGTCCCAAAACGCCCCAGGCTATGGGGAAATACTGCCCTCAGTTGAGTGCAGAGAAACACCGATTTCTGCAATCCATCCTTACCTGTCAGACTATGGCCATGCTTGTGCTGGACTGCCTCCGGGGTCACAGTCTTGCATGGTGTCTCCAAAGCCGAAGTCTGAGGAGTCCCCTTTTCTTGGCCACTTGAAACATTAGGGAAAAGTCTCTTCAGCACTTTTTCAGTAAACACTACAAAGACAACAGATTAGCAGTAGAAATGATTTATACAGTTACTTAAATCACATATACCTTTCATGCAAAACAAAGGCATCCTTACTACCCAAAATCCAAGAGACTGGCCCCAACACTGGTCACCAGCCCTCAGAGCACCCCGAGGCACACCCTCAGGCCACTGCGCGGGCACTGCTGGGCACGCAACCTCCCAGAGCCCATGCTTCCAATTGACTCCCATAGACTCTGCCCTTCAAAAGATCCCACGCAGGCCCCATTGCTCATTCTGTGATCCACTTCTGTGTTTGTTAGCCTTCTCAAAGCACAGGCTCAGAGAGAGGGGAGGATCTAGGCCTGGCAGGGATGACGTGCACCATGGTTCACCTCTTACTGCTCGTTGCACTGCGCTACATGACTCTGCTTTCTCCTGATAGGGGTCGATCTTACATTGAATTTCTCCTCCACGAGTACAGTCAGTGAGCCACCACAGTGGAATGGGCAGTAGGTTCCAGAAGCCAGCTAGGCTGGACAGCCCATGTGCAAATCGTACAGCTGGTACAGATGAGGCATGACAGATCAGCTCTGAGGAGAGCAGCAGGGCACAGAAGGGTAAACCCTCTCCAACAGCCCTCTCCTTTAAGCCAAACTGGCTGCCAACTATAACTGGAGAAAAGATTTTGTATGGCTCATAAAGCTTTAGTGTGCATGTGGAATTTCTTCACTTTCAGTTTGCACGCTCAAGATCCCTAAGCATTTTAGACTCTCAGGTAGTGGAAGATGTAAAATGAAAACAACTGAAGACAGTGATTTACAATGTGAAAGATGAGAAAAGATATTCTTTTCTGGTGGCTTGTAGATGAAGCAGACAAGATTTCCCTGGCCATACAAAGGAATAGTCTAGCTATAAAAGCTAGATTATAATTCTATCATAATCTCAGATAATCTGTGCTAAGAGTAACCCCTTTTAATGTGTGTTTCATTGGTAGCAAATACAACTTTTTTTTTTAACATACTATATTTTCTTTCAGTTTCTATTTCAGGTCTAACACTGAGATCTTTGATCCACTTACAATTGATTTGTGGGCAGAATGAGAGAGAAGGACCACATTTCATTCTTTTAAGTGTAGATACCCAGTTTTTGGTGTTGTGTGTGTGTGTGTGTGCATGTAAGTGTGCATACACATAATAAATAAATGTAAAAGGAGTTTTAAAAAAGAAAACCCTAGAATTTTGAATAGTAAACTGAAGCATCCCAGATATAACTAACATGGAAAATGCTGACGTAACAAAGAGAAGAACACGCACACCAATCTTCATCATTAGACACATGATGATAGAACCAATATTAACAGCAATGACCTGGCTATCAAGAAGACCACAGGAGGACTTAGGAATGTAGGAAAATAATAGATTGACATTTTAAAATTAATTTTTATTTTATGTGCATCACAACTATATATATCTGTGTGAGGATGTCACTTTCCATGGAACTGGAGTCATGACAGTTGTGGGCTACCATGTGGGTGCTGGGAGCTGAACCTGGAACCTATGGAAGAGCAGCTGGTGCTCTTAACTGCTGAACCACCTCTCCAGCCCCTAGACTGACATTTTAAACTTTTAAAAAATAAATATACACACAATTTAAGGATGAAAGTCCTTAAAGTTTCTATCTCAATTTTTACGTAGAAGAGAGGAATGGGAAAATGTCATATTAAGTTCAAGTGTGCAAGAGTCAAGACAGCTTTAAATGCACATCAACCAAACAGGACTGAGGGGCAATCTTCCTTTGTAAATTGAAACTGAACAGTGTCCAAACCAAACAAGACAAGATAAGAAACCAAAGCGGAATCTTTTCTAATATAAAACTACATTAAAGTGATTTGTAAACCCAAACGCTGCTATGATTTCCATGCTATGCTAGGGTTTTTATCACTCACAAGCCACTTATCTTTGGCTTGTAATTACTTCTTTGTGAGAGGGACATGTTCTGTAAGTGGCATGCATTCAGAAATCCATCCCATCTCCACCCTGCTGTAACATTATTATAGTAAAGTGAACATTTAAGACAGGAGTTAAGGCACAATGTCCATATTAAATATTGACATATGATGTTATATGTTCTACTATCTGTAATGGTTAACCCTTATTTTCAATGTGACTGAATTTAGAATCACTTAGGAATGCATGTCTGGGTTGTCTATGGGAGCCTTTCCATGGACGCTTAACTAAGGATGGAAGATTCACCCTTGATGTCAGGGTACCACCCATCCATAGGTCACAAATTAAATAAAAAGAAAAAAAATGAGACAACAAATCCAACATCAATAGTCACTTCTTTGGTCTCTGCTGGAGTCAGTTTGACTAGCTGCCTCACTCTGCAGCTGAGACTCTCACACCTGTGCTCTGACCAGCTGCCTCACTCTGCAGCTGTGACTCCCACATGTGTGCTGACCAGCTGCCTCACTCTGCAACTGTGACTCCCACATGTGTGCTGACCAGCTGCCTCACTCTGCAGCTGTGACTCCCACATGTGTGCTGACCAGCTGCCTCACTCTGCAGCGGTGACTACCACATGTGTGCTCTGACCAGCTGCCTCACTCTGCAGCTGTGACTCCCACATGTGTGCTGACCAGCTGCCTCACTCTGCAGCTGTGACTCCCACATGTGTGCTGACCAGCTGCCTCACTCTGCAGCTGTGACTACCACATGTGTGCTCTGACCAGCTGCCTCCCACACCTGTGCTCTCAAGCTACAAACTGAAATAAACCCTTCCCTCTTAAAGTTGCTTTTAGCAGGCAATTTGTTACAGAGATGAGAAAAGTAACTACTGCAGAAAACTGGTATCAGATGTGGGACTGTTGCCATGACAACCTTGATCATGTGGTTCATGGGGCTTTGGAGCAGATTTGTGGGAAGGGTGTGGAAAGAGTTTGGAGCTCTGGGCTAGAGAAATCCTAAAGTGCCAAGTAGAGCTTAAATGGCCATTCCAGTGTTAGTTCAGGAAACCAGAACATTAAGAGAAATACAGGTAACAGAGACCCAGCTCGTGAGGTTTCAGAGGGGAGTAAGGGCTTTAATCATAAAGGAGGCTAGATCTCATTGTGTTATAATATCCTGAGGAAGAATCTGGCTGCTTTTTGCCTATGACCTGTAAATTTGAGTGAGGCTAATACAAAGTTAATGGACTAAGTTAGCTAGTAGGTGAAATTTCAAAATAGCACAATATCCATGTTATGGCATGGTTACTGCTCACTACTCTTAGATCTTGAGTGACATAACAGAAATATATATATATATATGTGCAATTTTGTTAGGAAAATAGCATGGGTAAGTTTAAAGTCGGAAATAGGGCAGGTGAGAAGAAAGCAGCCCAAACCAGCAACCCAGATGCTCTGCGCTGAGAAAACAAGATGTGTGTCCTGAAGGAAAGACCTCACCCATCAAAGGGTGTAATTGGTAAAAACCAAATTGATTTCAAAGAGCCTGAAATGAGAATGTGGTTGAAGAAATCAACCGCAAAGGCAAAACAAAGCAAGCAAACAAACAAACCTGCCCAGGTTCACTCACAGAGGCATACAGAGACCTTTACAGCTATGGCAGGAGGCCAGACTACAACTCAGAATGGCAGGAATACTTGACAGGAGCTTCCACGTGTTGCTGGTTTTGCAAACACACAGAATACAAACCTTATGGGGCTCTGGAGACTTGTATGAAGGTCCCAGAAAGCAGCTGAGCGCAAACAATGTATGGTTGAGTTGAGTTTTCTACAAGGAAACCCTCAGAGGTCACTAAACACAGCTGCTAAACTACAGTCTAAGATGCAGTGGGGACTCCAGGACCATAGGAAGTCAAACAAGAAAAGCTGTGGATACATTCTAGAATTAGCCTAAAGGAGAGGTCCTACATGCTACAGGTGGCAGAATCGGAGGGGCAGAGATGCCCAAGGCTGTCAGAGACCAGACGATGCCCCTGAAAATCTCAGATGCCAGACATGGAGCTATAGTATTTGGTGTTTGTTGTCTTGGGTTTGGGTCTTGCTTTGGTCCAGTGTTCCCTTGATATTTTTCTGTTCTTCCCTTTTAGAATAGAAATGCTTACTCTATGCCATTGTACTGGAAATATGCAACATTTTTTCCTTGGGATTGCTTTGAGTCAGAAGACAGTTTGTACTTTTGGACAGCATTGAAACTGTTAGAATATGGAGACTTGGAGACTAGAGAGATGGCTCAGAGGTTAAGAGCACCTGCTGCTCTTGCCAATCACCCAACACCCAGATGATGGCTCACAACCATCTGCGACTCCAGTTTCAAAAGATCTGATGCCTTCTTCTTGGCTCTGCAGGCACCGGATATACATGTGGCACGCATACATGCAAGGAGGAAAAACACACCTATACAGAAAAAAAATAATATGAGGATGTTTGAAGTTGAAATAAATGCATGTTACAAAACAGCCATACGCCGATGGGGGCCACAGGCCACAGGCCACAGGCTGATGTGTTTGGGCATCAACTGACAAGGTGTAAACGTGTGGCTATTGATCTTCATTGTCAACTTAGGATTTAGAAGTCCCCAGGAGACTCATGTTGGGTTTGTCTGCGAAAGGCTTTTTTAAGTGTCATAACTGAGGAGGAAGGACAAACACTGGATGTGAACAGCACCATGCCATGGGCTGTGGCCCCAGACTGAATTAAAGGAAACAAGAGAATGTGAACTAGGCAACAGCAGTCATTTCTCTATGCTTCCTAAGTACAGCTGCATCCTCAGCTGCTATCCCATGCTCTAAGTACAGCTGCATCCTCAGCTGCTATCCCATGCTCTAAGTACAGCTGCATCCACCGCTGCTATCCCATGCTCTAAGTACAGCTGCATCCACAGCTGCTATCCCATGCTCTAAGTACAGCTGCATCCTCAGCTGCTATCCCATGCTCTAAGTACAGCTGCATCCACAGCTGCTATCCCATGCTCTAAGTACAGCTGCATCCTCAGCTGCTATCCCATGCTCTAAGTACAGCTGAATCCACAGCTGCTATCCCATGCTCTAAGTACAGCTGCATCCACAGCTGCTATCCCATGCTCTAAGTACAGCTGCATCCTCAGCTGCTATCCCATGCTCTAAGTACAGCTGCATCCACAGCTGCTATCCCATGCTCTAAGTACAGCTGCATCCACAGCTGCTATCCCATGCTCTAAGTACAGCTGCATCCACAGCTGCTATCCCATGCTCTAAGTACAGCTGCATCCTCACCAGCCAGCCCGTGCTCTAAGTACAGCTGCATCCTCAGCTGCTAGCCCATGCTCTAAGTCCAGCTGCATCCTCACCAGCCAGCCCGTGCTCTAAGTACAGCTGCATCCTCAGCTGCTATCCCATGCTCTAAGTACAGCTGCATCCTCACCAGCCAGCCCATGCTCTTGCTGCTGCAACTTGATCTGTTCTCACCGCCATGCCTCTCTTGCTAAGGATGCAAATTGTGAGGTAAAAAACTCTTCCTCCCTCGGGTTGTGTTTGCGGCTTGTTTTGTGACAGTGATGAGATAAGCAGCTAATACACCATTTTTCCATGCATTATTTATAAAGTAAATCTGTGAACAAGCACAAATGCAGATGGTCTCAAAGAGATGTCAAAACGGGCATCTCATTACTAGATGGGAGTTTTTGTCTTTAACATTAACTAATAAATATTAATCTAACTTAATCCTAATATCTTGACATCTAAAATAACATCACCAACAAATGTCTAAATGTTTTCAACTGCCACAAAGCATATAAAGCATAAAATATTTTGAAAATAATGTTATCTTAATTTTTAAAGTCACTTATAAGAGAGCAAAGCTTACAGAGCAAAATTAAAAGATCATTAATTGCTTTCTGCCAACTAATATTGTTGGGCCATCCACGGGCTGCGCTTTCATCCTTGCACTGGCGATGACAGTGGACACTGAAGCTGAAAACAAGGTTTTGTGGACATCGGGCTTGCTATCTAAAAACCTGTCCTCTGAAACAAAACATTCTATGCTCTGCCCTTAGTCATCCCCCCTCTCCTGGCAGTGCTTAAAGACAACAGTAAATATAATCCCTATGTCCCTCTAAGGGGAGCAGACAGCAGCAGTGCATCTGGCTGGCACACACCATCTACAAATGTGAGGCAAGGAAAACTGCTTTCCTGTTGCTAACAGTGTCTGGTCCACTAACTTAAAATAGAAATAATTAGCTATTTCACACCATAACTTTGTATAGACACTTTAGTGCTCAGTGTTAACACTGAACCCCTGGGTCAAAAAAAAAAAAGAAAAAAAAAAAAAAAAAAGAAAAGAAAACCTTTTAAACTGCTTGACCATTTCCTATAAATAAGAACTTCTTCAGCAAACAATGTTTTCTAATTGGCCAACTTACTTTTTTGATTACTATTAAAACAAACATAAATGGATGCTACTTTTTTTTTTTGAAGACTGAGCCTTAGTGTGTAAGTCCACAGTGTGTATAAAGGATTAGATAGGTGATGCAGCTCAGTTGACAGAGTGATGGCCTAGCATGCAGAAGGACCTGAGTTCAGTTCCCAGCATTACATAAAAGCAGGCACAACAGCTCGTCCCTATAACCCTAGCACTTAGGAAATGGAGGTGAAAAGATAAGAAATTCAAGGTCATCCTTGGATACAAAGTAACTTCAAGGCCAGCTTGAGATAAAAGAGACTGTCTCAATGGGGAAAAAAGTATTTTTTTTTATCTTGTTAAAATGCTCCTTTTTGACCTGGCATGTTTGTTGGATATGTGTGTATGTATGTGTATGTGTGTATGTATGCATGTTTACATATTATAAATATGGGCCTACAAATCAAGCTAATGGTTGTAAGAATCTTTTTGTTTGTTTAAATTCTAATGTGCTTTAAAAAAAAAAATGAAAATACCGTCACAAAAGCAGAACTAGATCATCCACCTAGTCCTGGGAAGTTGGCTCCTGTCCTAGGCCCCAGAAGGCTCAAAAGCTCTGAGTTTTCATGTGAATGAAACCAAAATTGCTGCAACTGGAGGTGAGCCTTGCCCGTCTCCCACTTCATCCACAGTCTCCCTTTCTAGCAGTAGGAGCAAGTTTTAACTTGAAAACTCTAGTGTCTGTCAAAAAGCAATCACAGGAAAATGAAAGAGCAGGGGTGTTTAATGCCAATTGAAAAAAACAGCCTGCAGGAAAACAAACACAATTACCAAGCTGACCAGGCAATCAGAATCAGGAAATGATAGATATAGAAAAAGCCAGTGTGGAGGAAACCATCCCGGTTAAAATTAATATGCTGCAATACCGAACACAGAAATTAAGTCTCCTTCCCACAGGGGAATTGAGCTATTTTGATATAATTTTCAGAAAGAAGTAAAGGCTTGCTTTACTTCTGTTTCAGCTTAAAAGCAGAAACCAAATGAAAGCAACCTTCCTCGAGTGTTGAATATTCCTTGGAAATCAGCTACTTAGGAGAAACGGCTACTACATCTATTTCAGATAGAGGAATAGGAGATTTTATCGCTGGTAACAAACCATGGAGCCCTTACATTCTTGCTTAATGTACTTACTTGATATAAAAAGCCAACGCTTGGCTGTAAAAACCAAACATTTCCCCATTTTAAACAAACGTGCTAATGGCAGCACTCAAGGAGTTATTTTTTTTTTCTGTGTTAAGTGTGGCATTAATAAAAGATCAAGCATATAACAGTGGTTCTCAACCTGTGGGTCGCCATCCCTTCTGGGGGCAGACAACCCTCTCATAGGGGTCACCTAAGACCACTCGAGAACACAGATATTTATATTATGATTCATAACAGTAGCAGAATTACAGTTATGAAGTAGCAACAAAAGCAATTTTACGGTTAGGGGTCACCAGTACACGAGGAAGTGTATTAAAGGGGTCGCAGCGCCAGGAAGGTTGAGAACAAGTTCTCCAACAAGCGCTAGCAAGTTCCTGCAAGAAGTACAGCGTCACACTGTGAGATGATTCGCAGCCCAGGCTACTTTCTTATTAATATTAAAGACAGAATATGAGTGCAGAACTTTCTTTTCTATTTCCTTTATTCTTTTTAGCCCACACATAATAGCTATATGTTTATGGGCAACGTTGTAACAGCTCAATACATATAAACAGATAGTAGTCAAATCAAAGTATCTTCACATTATTTCTCTGTGCGCCTCTCTGCTCTTGGATGTGGTAGGCTACTGTAAAATTCACAAAGTAAACCACAGCTGTCCTGCTGTGCCATAAAATAGAATTTATTCTTCCTGGGGCTGGAGTGGCTCAGTGGCTGAGAATATGTACTGTTCCTGCAAAGGACCAGAGCTCAGAACCGCCTAAAACTCTAGTTCTGGGCACATGGAGTCCACACTGAGTGCACTGGCATACTCAAACCCACACTCGGACAAGCAGTTACATACTCAATAAAATAAAAGTAACACTCTATAAAAACAATCCACTCTTTCCCCATCTGCATTTTGATAGTGTCTGACCCAGCCACCTTCCAGCCTCCTCCCTTATCTTATTCCTGGCCTGGAATCAGTACTATTTGACTCTCCTACACTATTCACCTTTTCATGTGCAACAAGTGAGTAAAAACACACGTGTATATTTCTGTGTTTGGCCTATTTTACTTAGCATAATGTCTTCTACTTCCATGATGCCTCTAGCGGTAGGATTTCACGGATCATAAGAATGCATGTACTTCTAACTGAAAATTTTCTCATGTAAAAATAAACAAATCAAACAGAGAAATAGAAAATTTCTTTTTCTTTTTATATTCTTATCTGCAAAAGGGAAAATGAAAACTGTATGATAGAAAAGGGATTCTGGAAAAAAAAGAGAAATTTCAAGACCACCAATGTCATCCTGTGAGTTCAATGAATATCTTTATATATTTAAAATTTTTATTTTGATCACAAAAATAATGTTGTTTGCCTCTTGCTATCTCTGTGCGTAATATGCCTTATTTAAAATTAGATTAATGTATAAATTTCACTTTACTGAGCATAAACTACAAATCTAGAAAGCAGAAGTGGTGGAAGACATTGGAAATGATGCTAATTTGTAATTGACCAATAAAATTTTTCTTTTTTTAAAAAAGATTTATTTATTAAGTACACAGTGTTTTGCCTGCATGTATTTCTGCATGAGGGCACCAGATCTCATCATAGATGATTGTGAGCCACCATGTGGTTGCTGGGTATCGAACTCAGGACCTTTGGAAGAGCAGGCAGTGCTCTTAACCTCTGAGCCATCTCTCCAGCCCCTGACTAATAAATTTTTTCAAAAACCCTATGCTATCTATAAACTAGTGTCTCTTGGGGACCTGCAATTTTCAGAAGAAAAAAGTACGGGTTGCTGTTGTGTAACAATTTGCTCTGAGATTGATCAAACATTCCATCCAGCAGGGAAGCTCTTTAAAGAGGAAGGTAAATAAATCAAAATAGCTTCTCGAAGTCCCAGAAACTGACCAGATTCTCTAGGCCCCTCTCTGCCAAAGTAAACAGAGCCAAGGTGCTAAGAAAACTGAGACAAGCTGAGCTGCAAAGACTCAGAGACCAGAGCAGCTGCCTGGAAGGAGCAGAAACCAGCTGAGCTGCCTGGCAGAGGTTTAGAGCAACTGAGTCACCTGGAAAGGACAGTCTCCAGCCTGTTGAGCCACTGCAGGTGGTGCAGTGAGCTCCAGGTTCCCAGCTTTGTGAGCTGTCACCCATGCTGCAGTAGGCTTTAGTGATGCAGCTGTCTTTGAGGCATTTTTCTACTCCTGTAAGCTCCTCCCCCTATTGCGGTTAATTTATAAGACCTAATAAACATTTATTATTAGGAAAACTATTATTATGGTGGTATTTTCTAACCAGCTAGCAATCAATGAAAACACTGACACCTGATGTATTTTAGAACAAGCCTTTACCTGGGGAAAGACAGATGTTACTTCCTAAGCCGTCCTCTAATAATTCCCAGTCTCCATCTCATTCCATCTGCTTCTAATAATTTCTATTTGAGCTAGCTCCTATCCGTAATCCCAAAATACTTGCTAACGTTCTGCACTTCTCTCCATGAGGAACTTCAGAGTTCCTTCTCGGGGCCCATGTGGCTCTATTCCTATTCCATGGCGATTCTCCTCCTCCTCCTCCTCTGTCCTGTCTCTTCCTCCCAGGATCCTCTCTGTCCAAAGCCTGGGGCACCTTTGCTCCACCCCTTCCTTCTGCCTTGCCCAGGTATATTTATTCAGCCAATCAGGAAGGCAAGGTTCAGGGCAGTAACAAGATCTTGTGAGCCAGCAATAGCATCAGAACCACCAACCTCCAACACCCTCCACTCTCCAGTAAGAAACCCCAGTAAAACTTGTGGCTCACCAAGTTGGATTTTAGTGGCATTCATACTTTGGTCTGTCATGGCATCTCTTTCTGGGGTGACAGGAAAAGTTTTGTTACCCAACAGCTGCTAATTTAGTGATATGAGGGGTAAGATCAGTTCAGGAAGAGTTATGTCAAGATGGAATGTTCACGAAAAGCTGTTAACACTGATGGGGCCATATGCTCACAGAAATTACATCGACGCAAAAGAGACTGATAGCAAATACCAACAGATAACTTTTACAATGTAACTTCTTGGTCTTTCATTTTCGGAGAAAACCATATAGAATGAGTGGGTTTATGACAGACCCTTTTCATTTAATATAGATTTGTGATTGGAAAACAAGAGTTACTGGGCTTTTAAAAAAAAGTATCAGAATTGACAAGAAATAGGAACTTTCACTGTGGTTTGACAATGTCCCCTTCTCACCTCGCTCTGAGGGACTAAAGAAAAAGCACTCAAAATATCACTCCTAAAAGTACAATATAAAAACAAATAAATCACACTACCAGCTTAAGTTATGAGACGTTCCTATACATTTTGTTTAAACCTTTAAACAGTATTTGCCACCTATGACCTAATTAACCACCTATGACCGAGGTAGGCCCCAGGGAGGGCTGCAAGAGTTTTCATTAGGACTGGGAAGGAGGCTGTAGCATGAGTGAGAGAGCAAAGAGCTCGCCCAGGAGGGGCGGGCTGGTGCTATCCCAGACAGCGCTGCCTTCTCCCCCAAACAGACTGAGCTAAGACATGGCCAGCTGCCACTCAGGAGGAAGCCAGGCAGCAGCATTTATTAGAAATCGAAGACATGAGATAAATTATAATTTTTATACCAATAATTCTGGTCTTCAGTTTTACTGTTTTTCATTAGACATATTTTGAGTTCATCATAAAGAAGCAGTGACTGGTATAGATGTTCTAGATCAGCGGTTCTCAACCTATGGGTTGTGACCCCTTGCGGAGGTCAAAGGACCTATTACAGGGGTTGCCTAAGACCATGGGAAAACACAGATACTTATATTATGATTCATAACGGTAAGTAAAATTTCAGTTATGAAGTAACAACAAAAAGAAATGGTATGGCCAGGGTCACCAGAACACGAGGAGCTGTACTGAAGGGTCGCAGTATTAGGAAGGCTGAGAATCACTTATTTTCACAGCAGATGGGATGGCTAGCAAAGAAAAAATGCTGCTGGTGCACTTCCTGACATCCACTGTCCGGTGGATTCAAACTTCCTGGACTTTTTAGATGAACTGATGGTTTTATAATTCCTGGTAATGATTTTTATATGATTCCTGATTTGATTCAAGTACTTTTAAGAAGTTAAAAGAAAGATTAAAGTTAGAATCAGAAGTAGAATGGCAAAGGCTTCATAGGTTAAGAAAGGAGATCAGTGAGCTTTCACGGGTTACAAGCACATAAATTCCACTAGAAAGAAAAGCAAGCTTGGAACAAATTAGTGATCAAGGAAAACATTCATTCTAGGTTAAGTCTAGAGATGAGGTCACAGGTCTCGGTGAGCACCATGAGAGGAAAGGTCACGAACAGGGAATGGGCCATTCAATTGCAAGCGTAAGGACAGAGAATAGATGATTAGCTACTTTACCTCTACAAGACTTCAAAAATAAGACCAGAACAAGACCTGTTTTTTGGTAAAAAAAAAAAAAAAAAAAAAAACCTTGTTAAACTATGACATGAAAAACTATTGCTTTGAACTTATAATGAGTTTGTGGAGCGATAGATAAAATTATTGCTTTAAAAGATAGATGAAGAATGTTTGGTTAGGCATGAGTGTTGATGGGAAAGCGTTTGATCAATAATCCTGCTGTAACTCCCTCTTGTATAATGAGAAAATATGTAACCTATGGCTATGAGGTAGTTTTTCTTCTTATGTAGAGAACTTTGTTTTAGGGAATAGAAAAAGGCTAAAAGGGGGAAAAAATAAAGTGTGGGATGTTGGAGTGGGAGCTTTGCTCCATCCACCAAATATGTGTGAATGTGTCTGTCCGTCTGTCTGTCTGTCTGAATATGTGTATGTGAAGATGATGGAACTCTCTCTTTAGAGTTTGCTCCAACCAGTAAGTGTGTGTGTGTGTGTGTGTGTGTGTGTGTGTGTGTGTGTGTGTGTAAAGTTGTTGGAGCCTGTCTTTGCTTCATCCACTAAGTGTGTGTATGTTTTTTTCCTCCTTTTCTTTCTTTACCGTTTGGCCATCATCACTGGCCCACGGATCAGCACCAGTGGCAGCCTAAGCTAGGTGCCATCCGCACTGGCTTCTAAAGAGTTAAGAGTTAAAAAGAGTTCAGCATTTCTCACCAGCTACAAGCAGTACTGCCACCACCACCCACAACCCTGGTTGCCAGAAGCAATCAGCTCTGGCCCCTAAAGAGTTAAAAGAGTTCAGACTTTCTCTATGGAGTCAGGTACAAGCAGTCCTGGCCTACTCTCACCACCACCAGTGGGAGCTCCTTCCCATCAGTAACAATCAGTTCTGACTGTGAGAATCAAGCTTTTTACCCCCAGAGAAAAAGTCTGCTGGGTGATCAGCTGCCAACCTTATGCCCACGGCTGCAGTTTACTCTGGCCTGTAGTGTCGAACCTGTCACTGGCAACATTTATTATTTTTTTAAAATGTATTTATTAAGTATAGGTTGTTTTGCTTGCATGTATGCCTGCAGGCCAGAAGAGGACACCAGATCTCATTATAGATGGTTGTCAGCCACCATGTGGTAGCTGGGAATTGAACTCAAGACCTTGGGAAAAGCTGGCAGTGCTCTTAATCTCTGAACCATCTCTCCAGACCAACATCTATTAAAACAAAAAACAAAAACAAACAAACGAACAAAAAACTCAAATAGAGTTGTTTTAGAGGTGAAATGTTCTCCCTATTAATTTTCCTGAGTTTTCTACAAATTGCCACACAAGAAACTGATGTATTAGCAGGCGTATTACAGAAGCAATCTACTTTCCAGAAAACAAAACAAAACAAAAACCCAAACCCACCAAAAATGTACAGTTATTTTTTCAGTTACTCACGCCTTGCAAGCGTTCTCGTCTATACTAGGACCTAGAGAAAGAACAGTCCAAAAGCTTTCCTTTACTTTAACTGAAGTTAGCGAAGTTGGAAAGGTTTTTAAAAGTTGGCTAGGTGCTTTATAGATGATACAATAATTTGTTGCACAGGACAAGCATTTGTTAGCAGGGTTTATTTTGTTTTGTTTTCGAGACAGGATTTCTCTGTGTAGCCTTGGCTGTCTTGGACTCCCTTTGTAGACCAGGCTGTCTTCCAACTCTGAGAGATCCACCTGCCTCTGCCTTCAGAGTGCTGGGATTAAAGGTGTGTGCCACTACGCCTGGTGAGTTAATGTCAAGATAAGAAGCATCTCAAACTTAGAAAGGAGTGGGAGAAGAGGGAGCACAGGTGTAGAATCACCCCAGAACGCAGGAGACAGCCGAACACTTATTAACCAATAAAGCGTTTGTGCCCTCTTCCAGTGTGGCTTATAAAAGGGTTTTGATGCTCAGGAAAAGAACGCTTATGTCCATGTTGGAACATAACATCAGATTGTTTGGAAATGGTTATGGGTTATGACCTTTCTAATCTCTGAGATGATCTTACTCTCCCCGCCACCCCCACCTCCTCCTTGCAATTGGGTGAAAGTGAGAACTCACTGGGCTGAGGTGTGGTTGATAGCACAGTTTTCCAGAGGGGGGTTGGGGTGGGTGGGCCACACAATGGGGACTATACTAATTTTTGGTTTATGGTTTTCTTTCTTGCTAGGAAATTAGTTTCCTGCTTTCAAAGCAGATACTTAGGAACTGTATATACTTGCCACTAGCTGCCGCGCGGCTGGCCCAGCAACTGCACAAGGGAGAAGGATGTTTTAAACACAGATAAACCACACAGCCTCTACTCCCATCACAGGAACTGCACTTCCAGGACCTCAGGGTGCTAACCTAGAGATGAGGGTCATAGGAGCAGCAGGTTAGCCTGGCAGCCAGGCAGACACTGGGTCTGGTGTCACCATGGCCCCTTGTCCCCCTGCCAGCTCCACCCCAGCGCTGTTACTGGGCGAAGAGTGTCCAAGAGACAGGTGTTAACACTGAGGCTCCAGTGCGGTCCAGGGACAAGGAAGGCCCAGCCAGCGGCAGTCGGAACCCAGCACGTGAGACGGGAGTCTTCAAGGGCTTTCTCGCCACTTGGGCCCCACAAACTTCCACAATCTCTCGGATGCCGGGTACCTCAGGGCCCATCTTGCCCCGCCCAGCCCTAGACACTTAAGGTCCCAGAAGTCCCACGACCCCTCATCTCTCAACGCTTAGGGCCTTCAGCCTACCACGTCTGTTGGGCACAACAAGCGGAACCCCTCCACCCATTGGGTATCTCAGACCGACCCAGTTTCCGTTCACTTTCCGCGCTTCCTGCCTACCGTGCTTCCGATGAGCAGACATACTGGACTCTAGATGGGGATCCTGGGCCCCAGCTGCCTCCGGACACCCGGCGCTTCCGGATTCCTCTCGTGTAGGCCCGCCCACAATACTAGGAATGCCTAATCAGGACCCGACTTCCCGGCCTCCAGATGTCAATCATCCAAATCCGGCGGTTGATTGGTTCGTATGAGGCCCGGGCGTGGCTTAGGCTCTGCCTCTGGGAGCCAGGCTCTGGAGCCTGCGCAGAAGGCGGGCAGTCCCGTAACACAGCTCCTGGGGTTTGTCCCTCTGATGGACTTGGGCCAAGACACAGCTAGGGACTCTACGAGCTCTGCACAGTTGCGGAACTTGGGGTGCAAGCTGGAGAAAGGTTGCCGAGGAGAGAAGGAAGACCAGACGAGGTCCGTCGGACACCTGCCATCCATTCCGCAAGCCCCCACATCATATCTGCTGTTGGATTGCTGCACCCACAAGCCGGCGGTGCCGAGCGACAGCGCCTCTCCTCGGCTTCACTTCTACGGATCCCTCTCTTTGTGTCGTTTTCCCACCTGAACCACTTTGCTTTTAGCCCAGCGATGTTGTCTCACTAGAACCCTTGGATCCATTCTTTTTCGTTCTTGACCCTTCGTCCTTGAATCGCTTCTTTCGAAACACGGCCTGCAAGCTGGAGTTAACGTTCATGAAAGGTCAGACAAGAGAGGCGCATGACAAGACTAAGGACCATACCCGACGAGAGGAGCTCTTTGAAGAGAAATAATGCAGAGAGCAGATGTCTGGTTAACTGAGCTGAACGAGCACAGACTTGAGACAGTGAAAGAGGAAAACCTGATGTTATGAAGAGAATGCTCACAACAGAAAAGTGCCTGCCTGCGGAGATCTAAGGCGTTCGATGGCGGGGTGGGGGTGGGGAGGGAGAAAGGCGGGGCTGCTGGTGTTGTTGGGAGTTTTTTGGGAATAAGGACATCTATGACAGCGGAAGAGAAGAGATGTCACCGACGGACTGAAGACATAGTAGCTTCTGAAAAACCTGGGTTGGGATCCAGTTTGTATTTGCGTTTTCTTCTCTAAAACCACAAGGTGGGGTGGGCAAGCAAGGAAAAAGTTGCAGTGAGCAGGCTTTTTAGGACAACATGACCCAATGTTTCTATTATTTCTCCAGGTTATTACGTTCCAGGTAGCAGGTGAGGACATGCTTAGGAAATAATCGTACAAGCGGTGCTTTGAGTAAATCACAAAATAAATAAACAGATCAGTACCTAATAACTGGACTTTGCTGCTTTATTCTACTTTGCTGGTGAAGAGCATGGAAGAAGCAACTTTGATCTGTCCATGGAGATGTGGAAAACTGATCAGTCTTGACCCCAGAGGTGAAATAGTCTGATGGAAATGTTAAAGTGGCTTTAGTTCTCTCTATTGAGAGCAAACTGCATTGAGATGAAGCAAGAGACTATTGTCAGCCGCTTGCAATAAGGACGGTGTTGGTAGTTAGCATCTGAGTTGTGGCAAGAAGTACTCCGAGAAAGGTATTTTCTGACTCATCGGCAGACTGGTCTGTGATAGAAAAGTGGATGTCTAGCGTGGGTTCAGGGTTTTGGTTCAGAAACTGTAAAGTTGGGGTTTCAGGCTGATATGGGGATCCTTTGGGAAGCGCTTTGTTAAGTAGTGCTGTGTGCCTTTTGATACATAAACTCAGAAGTTCGTGGAGGCAATGAGGATGACCACAGTAGCGGTGAGGAACTGAGCCGTGAGGCCGGCGTGATGACGCACACCTTTACTCCCAGCACTGTGGAGGCAGAGGCAGGCGGATCCCCCTTAAGTTCGAGGCCAGCTTGGTCTACAAAGAGAGTCCCAGGACAGCCAGCGCTATACAAAGTAACTCTGTCTCAGGAAAACAAGAACAAAAAAGAAAGAGAAAGAGAAAGAAAGGAAGCTGAGCCACCCCATGGCCTCTAACCTTTGGAAATTTGAAAGACCGAGGAAGCCCCAGCGCTGGTCCAAGGGAAGGAGGAATGATTAGAGAGGACGGTGAATGACAACCACCTACAGCCAAGTCAGAGCAGAGGTTACCTGTGTCCGTGCACAGTTGGATTTGTTAAGGGCAGGTCTTTGGGATTGGTTATAGTAATTTCATTGGAATGCTAGACACAAAGCATGATGGTTAAAGAAAAGAGGCGATAATAGATGTAGACCGCAACGCCATTTCCTGCTGTAGTCCCCAGGAGCGCCAGCAAACATCAGTCTCGGTCAACCACAAGCACCATCCACTCAGCTGGAAGGCTAGCCGTGGGAAAAGAGGTTGCTTCCTTCTCTCTTCCACACATACCTACGCAGAAAGATCACATCTAACTTGTTTCCTTTTAAAGTCCATCTCTTCCTCACTCCTACTGCTGTTTTCCAGCTCTTAATTCACTACCAGAAGAGAACATGAACAGAAGAGGTAAACAAAAACAAAACCATGCCCCACACCAAACCAAACCAACCAACCAACCAAAAGACAAAAACAAAACAACCCCCACAAACAACTAAAGCAATCACGTTGGGCAGGAGAGATGGGTCAGAACTCTTGCTGTTCTTGCACAGAACCTGGGTTCCATTCCTCACACTCACGTGGTGGTTCACAACCCTCCAGAACTGCATTTCTAGGAGATCTGATAACTTCTGTCCTTCAAGAACATCATCAAGCAAGCACACACTGGTGCACACACATACATTCAGGCAAAATACTCATATACATAAAGTAAAATAAACATTAAAAAAACCTCAGTAACTGTAGCCCATTACAGGACCAGGATGAAAAGAAAACAAAAAGAGAAACAGAGAAAGCATTTGACAAAAATCTAATATTTGTTCATCCTTTAGAAAAAAACCAACAAAACCCTCCCAGTCAACAGTAAATAAAAGGTGATTTATTCAACTTGATAAAGAACATTAGAAGCTTTCTTACAAAGATCAGGAACAAGGCAAGGATACTCCCTATAACCACTAATTTTAAACATCATACTAGAAATCCTAGCTAATGCAATGAGACAAGAAAAGGAAACAAAGAGACTATACATTTGGATGGAAGAAATAAAAACAGCTTTGTTTGCAAGTGACATGAAGAAAATCCTGTCCTGGTTAAAATCCACATAAAACTAGGCTGTGTATTAGACATTATTCCAAGTCCTTCAAATGTGTTTTAAAACCTCCCAAGTCACAGTTTGTAAGTCTACATTCCCGATGGCCTCCCAGTTCTTAATCTAGTCATTTAGAAAAAAAGGTTAGTCTCTTTTTGTCTCTGGGTTTTCAGACCTGTTCTTCCTACTACCAGAACTTTCCTCTCCCTCACTCTTTTCTCTCCTAAATCCTGTTCTTCTGGGGAGCTTTGGCAGAAGTCAACCTCTGGCTTCATTCACCTCATTGACATCAAACTCTGATGGTGGCTTTCTTTGACATTGTTGGAGTTGCTCAGAATGGGAAGCAGAGGAGAGGGAGGACGGAGGCGATTGTGAAGTGCCTCCGACTATTCCTCTCAGAATCTTCAATAGGATTGAGCTCCAGTTGCCTAAAAGAAAGATCATCCTGATCACGTAACCTTCCCTTTCCCACTCTTTTTATTCCTGTTTAGTTCCCAGAGGTAAGTCTTTCAAATAAGTTACCCATACTCATATCCATGTCTTGGGACCTGTTGTGGGGCAAACGTTGAGGGAGACAATGTATCGGCCCCTCACAGTACTTAACATTGCAGACTACTTGCTGTCCCTTTAACTTTCTAGCAACACAGTATATTTTCTTCATAGAAACAAACTTAATTCATGGTTACATGTCACTGCTGTAAGTTTAGTTACAGATCAAGTCTGGATGTGTGCTCAGTGACAATCTCTTTTTCTGTCTTGTTCACAAGCCCACAAGACAGAAGTCCTCACGATAAGTACCATAGTACCAGTTGTGTTTCTCTCCTCGGTGTCATGGCACGAGATAGCACGTAAGTGAATGAAAGGCCGGGGCACACGTGGAGAGTAGTAGAAAAACGGGTAATAGAATTTTCAACTTGATGTGCAATCTAGATTTTTGTTTGAGGCTCAGGAAAGCCATTATTTCACATTCTTTTGAGAGAGGAAACAAAGTTGAATGTGCTAAAACACTAAAAAGTTATGTCAGACTTCTTTGATTCATTTAGGTATCTCTCACTTTTGCTTTTAAAGTGCACTGCAGTTGATTATGTGAAAACATCTTATGGAGGTTGTTTTTATGTAAAGATCTTGGAATTTTGTAAAGTATTGGGTCCTTCTCCTGTCTCTCTTCTATTCTCATCTATTTGTCTTTCAGTAAATATTCATCCTGCTGATTCAGTTTTGGTCACATTTCAACTTCCTAACACCAGAGACAAAAGCCCTCTATTACACTTACATGTGCATGGAGCCTAGTGACGTGCCCAAGGTTTGGCAGGTATAATGGTAGCTCGCCAGAGCTCAGTGTCAAACTCTGTCTTTAGATGCCGTCGCATTTTACTCTAGGCCACAGGAACTTTTCTTCAGTGGTAGACAGATCTGAGAAGGATATCTCCGTGAGTCTAACTAGGTTTCATCAAAACATGGCTAATTAGGCTGAATTTGCCAGACTGTTACTGCTTGTCTTCAGGACTTCTCTGAGATAAAAAGGATATATTTTTTTCCTTTGCTTTCCATCCATACATCTATATACTGCTGCAACAAACGAGGGACTGACACGATGTCAATACTGCTTTTTCCCTGTGTCTGGACCAGGTTTATTAATAAAGATTGCCCCCATTGGGGGACCCCCAATTCCAGTGAGCACCAGGACCAGTAGTTTACTGGTGAGGAGGTAACAGGTGGAAACAGATTGTATTGACAGCGCCCGGAGGAGCATTGTTTCTGTCTTCTAGCGCTCCCTCTGTGTCCTGGGAGCCCACTAGGACTTCATCGGGCAGAGTTCTGTGTACCTATGTGTCCTGGTTCACATTCAGCTGGACCTTCCTTCCCAGACGCATTGGCTTGCGTGTGGGTTCCCACGCTGACCAACAAACCGAGCACTTGCGGTGTGAGACCTTGCTCCCCGGCCCGGTACCGTCTCTGTCCTCGAGTGACCCAGTGCTCTGCGCGCAACAGTTGGGACCCGCTGTGCGCGGGCTCCTCGGCCGTGCGCGCCACGCGACCTCCGGGCCAGGCTTGCCATTGGCAGCTCCACCGCGGCCTGAGCGCTCCCCCTAGGCGCGCGCCGCTGGGCCCTTCCTCAGATGGAGCCACGCACCGGCCGCCCCCCAGTGCGCCGGTGCCTCCCCGGGCGCCGAGTGCGCAGGCGCCGGCTGTGAGGACCGACCGTGCGCCGGGCTCGAACGGGGTCGGAGCGCGCGGCGGCGGTGGCAGCGGCGGCGGTGGCAGCGGCGGTAGCGGCGGACAGACAGACCGAGGATCGACGCACAGACCCAAAGATTCTGGAGCTTGGGAGCTGGCGGCAGTGCCGTGCGCGCCGCCTGGCCTGAGGGGTGGCCACCTTGCCATGTCGCTCTGCACCCACTGAACTAGGAAAGCCCAAGGATGTCCGCTCTGAGGAAGGTGCGAGACGCGCGGGGCCGCGGGGACTGGGATGAGGGGACTTGGGCGCTAAGTGGTGAGTGCCGTCGGGGCAGGGAG
Source organism: Acomys minous (assembly GCF_964271855.1). NCBI lineage: Eukaryota > Metazoa > Chordata > Mammalia > Rodentia > Muridae > Acomys > Acomys minous. Next base: position 8,351,859 of record NC_140497.1, read on the forward strand.
GGGGCGGTGCTGCGATAGCGACCGGCGTGGGCCCTTCCTAGGCGGCTGCGTTGCGGGTAGGAGGCTACTAGGAAAAGACTCCGGGAGTGTGAGAAGACTCCTAAGGGCGGCCGGTGCTCCGGGGTCCGCCACTGGGGTCCTTCCGGGCTGCAGCGCCCCGTGGCAGGGTTTCTGGCACACGGGTTCCCTGGGTGCAGGAGCGAGGCGGAGGTGTGAAATTCCCCGCTCTGCGAGGCCAGATAATGGGGGTGCAGCGTGGGGCGCCAGCCAGCGAGGGGCTCTGATGGGGCAGTGGGGAGCGACCTGTGTTTCCCCTCCCCCAAGCCCGGGTGGCCACCCAGACCCAGACTGGGAATGAATGGAAGGTGCTTGGAGCCGGTGTTAACGGGCACTACTGGGGTCGCAGAGGCGGGGAGGGGCCACTTGTGCCCTTTGCAGCAGCCGTCGCGACCCGCAGGGCCTGGGCCTGGGGGTTGGGAGGAGGTAGCCGCTGCTGAGCTCTCCAAGTGCGAGCCGGGAGCACGGGGGCTTTTTTAGGGGTGGTTGCTAAGCGAAGCGCTACCCAGCTCAGGGTTTTGTAACTAAGCCTCCCCCGGCAGCTGCTGTTGCTGTTCTCGGGCTCTTTCCCTAACGATCGCAGAAGAAATAATGAGGATGTAATTATTACAGCCCTGCGCGGCAAAGGGGTGGGGGGCGGCAGGCACCGGCTCCTCTGCTTGGCGCCGGCCAGGTGGGGCCGGGCAGAGCAGGAGATTTCTCTACCACCCTCCTGGAGCGGCTGGGTGGTGGGAGGTGCTGCTCTGGGACCCGAGGCAGGTGCTGGGGCTCTATAGCGAGTTAGGTGAGGTGGGCAAAGGGCAGCAGACTGCTCCCAGGCGGGCGCAGAGTGCCGCAGGTGGAGGGGACCCCGGAGCGCCGCGGCCGTTTAGCGATTCTCACCCGCAACTCACAACACCCTGTGTGGCGCTCCTACACTTTGGGAATGCTGTGCCAGCCACCCGCATGTCCCTTCTTTCTTTCAAATAGATGTCAATTCTGGCCCGGGTCGCAATTCAAATGCGTGATTGACTTATCAGCAGAGGCTGTGTTGTATTGATGAGACTATAAAGCGAACGGGCAGCGAATTCGCCTTCGCTGTTGATGAACTCTGCCAGCCCAGGATGTGGGCGTTTCAGGGCTGGAGATTAAAGCGCAGCAGTTTTTCCTGGCGTCTAATACTTGGAGGCGGGAGGGAGCTATCTGGACGTTGAGCCTTGGGATTCCTGTTAGTGGCCAGGGTGGGTACATCAGCCTACAACCTTGAGATCTGACTGTTACCTTGGATGCCAGTCACCTGTGTCTTACAGAGGCTCTGATTGTACAGTCCGTGAACTAATTAACTGCATTTGTAATGAGAAAACAACCTGGAGTCTCAACATGGCTCAAAGTAGTCCAAGACCGCTTCAGGGCAGTGTACAAGTCGGAAGCTGGCTTACTTAATTCAACCTCCCCGGCAATATAGAGACTTAAAGTACATTATAACATGATTTTTTTTTAAAATCTTCATAGTCTCTGTGGAAGTTACTACATAGCCAAGGGCAAAAAAAATTGGTGATATGATGAAAAAATAATAATTTTTGGCAGGTCAGGTTGTTACTCTGGTGTTTTAAAAAATGCCATTAATCAGGATTCTCCAGTAGCCGAATTGTCTTGTGCAGGCAGTTGGGTGACTCACGCAGATTAGTTTCCACGGTAATTGTAGACTGTGCATACCGCTTCCTTTTAGATTATGTGACTTTTTCATTACTTAGAAGAGAACAAATTAGAATATTTTATGCCCCACATCTGGCCACGCGGCTGGCAGGCCACAGGGAGCCCTCTGCTTGAGCACATCTGGGTCTGGAGAAACATAAACCCAGTGACAGAAGATGTGGAGTAGACAGGGAGTCTCCGCTCCACTCCATAGGGCTGGTGCAGTAAAGGTGAGGTTTCTTCTCTGAGACGAGGCACCATGAGCTAGCTAGCTGTTCCCCTCTGAGATCCCCTCTTTCAGTCAGTAGGTGTGGAGCCGCCTGCTCTTGCTCTGACCTGTACCTTGGTATTGTAGGTCAAAGGGTAACACACCGGGTAAGCGAGTGCTATGCCAAACAAGGTAATTAACACCCCCTCCCCCGCCCGCCCCGTGGAACTTTTGTTTTCCCTAGAGAAAGCTTCCAGGCTGAGCAGCCCTAGCATTGTTCCCTTTGCTGCCCTCAACCTTCCTCAGCCTTAGTGAAGTTAGGCTAAGTGGTGCGCTGGAAGAGGCAAGAGACTCCTTTACAGATCCCTGATGTGCTGTGCCTGAGGGCACATTGATCCTGGTAGCTTCATAGCAGTGTTGTCATCTCTCCAGAGTGACGTAAGCGTGTTCCTCTATGGCAATCTGTTGCTTCTCCTATTTTTGTCCACTTCATTTTTGACAGTGATAGAAATTCCAAATCGAATATTAGAAGCAAAAATATGCTTCTTAGAATTTAATTCATGTACCAAGAACGCGATCAATTGCGGCATTTTATTAAGTGTTACAGGATTTTTAATGCTATATTATTCTTTTGTAATTATATTTGAGGCAAAACCCCCTTCATCTCAGTTGCCCAAGGAGTGAAGATATACACTTTGATTATAGAATTAATGAGGAAGTCAATTAAATATTACTTATTGACCCTTGGAATGGGTATGCCATGATCATGCATTGGCTACAATAAAAATAGCTGTGATTCATCATTTTGGCCAGATGGAAGTCATATTTAGAGCATTGCAGTATGTTGGCTATAAAAGAATTAGAGCTTTACCACACAGGAAGTTAGTGGGCAAAACATTCTATGCAGTTAAAATTGCTCTTAATCAACCATAGTTCTAACTAGCCTTTGGTTTTCACCCTTTAAGCACTCACATTTGATGAGCATCTACTGAAATGTGCTCAGTTGTTCCTTGGTATTTGTGTGTGGAGATCTTGAGTGTGGCAATTCACTTGTATTCATAATAAAAACATTCCGGGGTTTTAGGAGGCCGTGTGTCCAGGGTCTGCTTCTGAGAAGGTGTAGGGTTGTAGATTTCCAGGCTGGAGTGAAACCTGCAGCTGCCCTTGGTGGGTTCTGCCTTGCTGCACCTGAGAGCATCGGCACACAGCACATCTGGTTCTTAATTCATCTCTTTGGCAAAGGTGATGGGAATTAACTAGCTGATTTTCCTTGATCCTGAAAATGAGAAGGCCTCTCCAGGGCTTCCTTACAGCGTCCCTTTCTGTGCGCCCAGGAGACTATTGTTCTAGGTTTTCTGGGGACCCTGGAGGGGTGGAATTCTGTGAGAGCTTTTTTGCATCTGGTATTGCTGGTTTTCTGGGGACCCTGGAGGGGTGGAATTCTGTGAGAGCTTTTTTGCATCTGGTATTGCTGACGCAATAAAAAGCCAACACTTTTAACATCCAGCCTTCCTCTCCTGACCTTTCAAGAACTAGTGGCCTTATTGGTTGCCAGGACATCAGTCATGCAGTGTGAGTCTCCTCTGCTTTGGAGGTGCCTCTCGTTCTCAGGGTGTGGCTGTGGTGGGCCACCTCCTTCCAGTGGTGGGATGGATGAGTGGCAGGGCACATCACAGGTTCTGTGACTTTGTTAGGTTGTTCGATCACTAAAGAACCTAAAATTGAATGTGACTTCTGAGAAAGGGAACCTTTTAGGAAATGCGGATGTAAAGAGAGAAGACCTGAAGCTACTGTAGCCAAATTACAACCTCTCTAAAAATTAAGCATGTTTCCTCAGCCCCTGTCTGAGGAGGAAAGAGGGTCCAGGTTATTTGAGAGAACCAGCTTTAGCTGCTCATTCAGATACGTAAACGTGGAAATTCTCCTTTTGAATTGGGTCTTCTGTTCCTGACAGCCAAGTGGCATAGGTAGGTTTTTTAGCTTATTCAGAAATTTCCAAGTAAAAACTTTAATTTTGGAGCAAGATTAGTTCATTATTACATTCTTACATGTTCCTACCAGAACAACAACAACAACAACAACAAAACTTGAACTAATTTTTTCTGAAAAGGAATAGATGTTTGGACATACCCCCTCCCTTAATAAAATTATAGCAAAATTTTAAAATAGCTTTGTGTATCTAGTTAGCCATTGGTTTAAAAATGATACCCCATGCTGTGCATACAGAGGGAGGCCGAATAGCAGGCACAGATACACAGCTGGAAAGTAAAAGAATGTGATTATGCCCTAGAGTCAGTAGGGTATCCAGGCAATATGGAAGCATAAACTTGTGTGCTTAATCGGCATTCATCTTGCTGTTTCTGCACAAGGTGACAAGTGGCATAGCATCTTGTTTTATAAAGGACGACTTAGTTCAGTTCTGCTGTCACCTGCTTACACAACTGAGTGCCATTTACCAATCGGTTGGCCTTGCTGTGTTTTAATTACCCTTTACCAAAAGGGGCATAATCTAATATTAACTTGGTGGGATGACAACACGGATTAAATGAATTGAATGAATTGATGGCGGTAGCACTGTAAGAAAAATGGTTGGAACTTTCAGTAAGTCTTGACTCTTTTCAATTATGAAGAAACAAAGCCAGTCTCAGCTCCGTTTCAGCCACCAGTGCTATAAGTTATCACATTACCCTGACTTCTGAGAGTATTGTAGTATTCTCACTTACTTATATATTTATTTGTCAATCCTTCAAAAGACAAATTTAAGAGGACTTAACCAACAAAAGCATGGAAGAAATGTTAATAAAATAGAAAGTACCAACAAGGTAACAATCATCAGCATTAAGGACGTTTTGAATGTTACGATTGACCATGAGCTCCCTAGGAATTGTATCAGCAGAACTCAAAATACATAAATCTTTACTTGGTTCCTTTGTTGGGTGGACATCACAAATACATAAAAACCGTGTAGGTGCTTTCCCAAGCAGTTCATATAGAGAGGAGTTGGGGCTGTAATAAAGTAGCTGTTGTATAAATGTGAAAGTATTTCTCTTGATTGTGTATTAGGATACACTAAGATGGAAACCAAAGACAAAAAAACCTAAGTACAATCTAGAAGAGGCCATGTGTGCTGTCCATTAGTAACATGCCATCTCAGTGCCGTGATGGTGAGACCGCCGGTCTTCATATCTTTGCATTGCTCACAGCCATGTTATAGTTAATGGTAAATATATGTGTGAGCCATGGCGTATATCCTGTGGACAATGCAAGCTTTTGAGTTTTATGTACCTACCTACTTCCCAAAGCCGTGGTACATGGTGTTTTATTGTAAGGGAAGTGACCATAACACACTGATGGTAACAGCATGTGGAGAGAGTCCTTATACTAAACAAGTGCTTTTAAAATTAAAATGAGTCTACCACCAGAAAACACTTCACTAATTGAAAGTGCCAAAAAACAAAACAAAACAAAACAAAAAAAAAACCACACACACCAAAACCAGATATACATTTAATACATATACCAAATGTTATCAGTTAGCTGCACCTGGCTTAAATGTACTCAAAACACTGGCATCAGCCTATTGTCTGTGGGCAAAATTATCTAACAAAACTCCTATATTATAGTTGAGTGTATTATACCTTATCTAATAGCTGTATTGGAAGCCAAAAATCGAATGGTTGCATGGGTACCCTTCTGTATCACCGTGGGGTTGAAAAGTTGTAAACCCAGTTATCACCAATTAGAGGCCAGCTAATGTGAGTTATCTCTGACTCATTGCCACTTCTCCTTGCTCCCCTATCCCTCAGAAAGTCTCCTCTGGGCCAGCACATCTCCTGTGGCATGCCTCACACTGTGGTCTTCCCCAAATCTGCTAAGAATGTGGCTTTGCGAGCAAGAGTCTTTGGTTTTATTTGCCCACTGCTCCTGGCCCAGGAAGAGCTGTTGCATTGGTGAGTGACCCCAGGAGCTACATTCTGCCCAGTGTGGCGCCAGGATTTCCTCAGCTTTGACTTGGAATTCTTTTTTTGTTCTTCTAGCACCAAAGTATCTTTTGTGGGAATCCTTCACCCCCAAACACTTCATCTTGTAATGCTGTGTTACTCTTTGTCCCTGATTTGGCCTAGGGTACCACACTTTTGCCACACTTAATAATGTTTTCTTTAAAAAAAAATTTAATGTGTGTTTGCCTGCATGTATGTGTGTTGCCATGTGCACGTCTGATGTCCTTGGAGCCAGAAGAGGGAGTCAGACTCTTGGTAACAACTGGAGTGGCAGACAGTTGTGAGCAGCCATGTGGGTTCTGGGAACTGAGCTTGGGTCCCTTGGAAGAAGAGCAAGTGTTCATAACCACTGCACAGTCTCTCCCCAGCCCTTGATACTGCTTATTTTCCATCTTTCTCTCATACTTACTTTTCCAGACCTAGTAGGACACTGCTTCCCCATGGCATATTTCCCAGGCCTGATGCCAGATGAAGTCATTTCTTAGTCCTTGCTTTGTGCTCTAGGAGGGCACAGCCCATGGAAAGCACACAGGCCATTTGCTGTCCTTGGTACTGGAAAGATAGCTATGAAAGGGACATAACTACCAATCCTCAATATCTTTCATAGTGTGTGGACCTTGTTGCTCAGTAAACATTGGGATGGTAAGTAGCTCCATAGCCACTATACAGCTACCATGAGGGTCCTCAGATTAAAAAAAAAAAGATTTATTACTTACACTATTTTGCCTGCATGTATGCCTGGAGGCCAGAAGAGGGCACCAGATCTCATTATAGATTGTTATGAGCCACCATGTGGTTGCTGGGAATTGAACTCAGGACCGTTGGAAGAACAGACAGTGCTCTTAACCTCTGAGCTATCTCTCCAGACCCCCACAGTCAGATAATAACCCATTGCTTCTCTGAGTTGTGTGGATATAAGTGAGGTATGAAACTTTAGTACCACATCAGTGGGCTTGTATATACCTTGTTTATTTGCTTTTAATGTGAAACTTTTGTCTCTTTAAAATAACATTTTATGGCACCGTAACATTTTGATAGCCTCTGAACAAATCTATTTTAACTATTTTCTGATAAAAGCTTAGTGTAAAATCTATATTATAGACAACGTAGAGATATTCATAAATGGTTGAAAGTTAGTTTCAAGATTATATTGGGGCCATTTTAGTGTATAACATTTCTGAATCTAAAACAAAATGTTCTGGTTTGTCACTATAATTAGATTCAGAGTTTTATTTTTGTTGTGAAAGATGGGATATAGTTTTTTCCCCAGACAAACCAAACAGTAGAAATATTTAGTATTTTTCTTCAGTGTATCCCTTTTCTTGTTTCTATAATGGTATTTCTTAAACATCACAATGCTCAATCAAAAGAAAACTTTCTTTGCATGTAGTTAGTTCTGGGATATTCACTTCTGGGAACTTATCCTAAGGAAATAATTGTGAACTAGCAAGATTAAGTAATTGGATACTACTAGAGCTTTGTTTCATGGAATAATACTGGAATGGAAGGAAAAAAAAGAGACAGGGTAAATTTGTTACAATATAGCCACAACATAAAAATGCACAGCCATAAAAAGATGGAACTTAAATATTTAATGGTACAATATGATCTTCCTATACTGTGAAGTAAAGGAAACAGATTACAAATAGCATAGCCAACACCTCCATGTCCTTACGCCCCTGTCCTTGGCCATGATAGGAAGACTGGAGGGTGCCTGGGTAGCCAAGCAAGGATTCAACTCCATGAGTCCCATGTCCTGACAGTGAGTAGTCTGTAGACCTGTCAGCTACATCATCATACCCTTAACACTTCCCTCGGCCACAAAAGCCTCTTGGCTGGTTTCTGCACCAATAGCTACACCCATAGTCAAGAACTTCCCACCAATGCCTCCCACAGTCGGTGAGCTCCTCCCACAGTCGGTGAGCTCCTCCCACAGTCGGTGAGCTCCTCCCACAGTCGGTGAGCTCCTCCCTCCATTGTACCTCCTTCCCTCCTATTCTTGTGCCTCAGAACTTTGAGCCTTTCGTCCTTGCTACTTGCAGAGTAACATACTTATTAGTAGCATTTACCTAAAGTAGCATTTACTGAATGCTCACTGTTCTTCAGGTATTCTAAATGTTAATTCAGTGTCACCAGGGTTAATTCTTGTGGAGTACTGGGAGGTCAGCAGAGATGCCACCTGCCTGTTGCTGGACAGGAAGCCGAGGAAAAGAGATTTTATTACATTATGGCTTCATTGACATAATCTGGCATACCATAGTGTGTTGGGCTGACTCTGCAGCTGAAATTTGTAGCCCCTTGGTGGAATAGGTGTCCTAAGAGGACAGAGGTTTCATCTAGCTTGATTACTGTTGTAACCCAAACACCTAACACATTCTTGGGCATGGGGCATCAATCCAACATTTGCTGAATGAGTGAACTGATGAATGAATAGATTCAGATAGAAAATTTACCGTGCATATACAAATGCTGAACTAATAGTGATTCATACACACACACACACACACACACACACACACACACACACACATGTCTCTGTGTGTGTTTATATCAAATATATATATATTATACATATATGTGTTTGTATCAAAATACATTTGGCATCATGTATAGTAAATCTTGCTAAAACAACTGGAATATTTGTTAACTCCTGGTAGGGTTGCTACAAAGTGTCACCATGCATCTTCTAACTGTGGTGTCTTCCACTGCCTTGGTGTCATCCCTACTGAAAAGCATGACAACAGCCATCAGCGTTTGAGCAATCGGGTTTCCAAGTGCTGTAGCCACTTAGAGCTGATGCTAACACGATGCAAGCAGGCCTCTGGGATTACTGAAGTGTCATGCGGGCCTCCTGGGCCTGTGGGTGTCTCCCCGCAAGGCGCACACTCTGTACTCCAGCATTTGTAGCTGGTGGCGCTGACATGGTCAGGAGAGAGGTCTCCATGACCACCTAGTGTATCCTCAGCAGGGGAGCAGAGCGTGTGGAGAGTGGTATGGGAGGATTGGATGCCCAGCCTTCCACTCATTTCTGTCTGCCTCTGCCTTTGTCACACTTACCAGCAGGTGTGATGGGGTTGTAGCCCTGAACAGACCCAGAAGGAGAAGAATAGAGAGGTTGGCCATACCACTGGGAAATCTCGTTGGTTCACCTTTGCAGGGGGAAAACCTTGCTGGCGATCTCTGAAAGTCTTTGTTTCCCATTTCTCAGTAACCAGTTACTGCCAAGAGCAGGAGCCACTGTCTGAAGCATTGATAAATCTTAATCTGCTTCCAGGTTAAGCCGCCCCTCATTCCTCTGCACCTAGGCAGAGGACAAATGCCTGGGGAAGCTTGGGTTCTCTTAACATCGGGGAGACCAGGGCCTGTTCACAATGGCGTCCATGACGTGCTTCTGAGTCTGCATCCCACCTGTGGCAGGTGATGGCTTTGTACTTTAAAGAGGCCTCACGTGGATTCTGCATGTGCATTAAAAAAAAAAAGATATTTTCAGTATCATAAAGTAGATAGAGAAGTAGAGCTGTCCTTTGAGAATTCATTAAACCACTGTAGTAAACTCATGCTTTATCATTTATTTTTCCACCCACAGGACTGGATTTGCCAGCAGAAGATCTGTAGTTCTGTGGCTGACAGGGTTGAGGGGTTATGGGAAGGATGTGGTTCATGTTGGGGACCAGGAAAAGACTGAAGCAGGTATAAATAGGGGAGGTCCCTGACATTTCAGCCTTAGGGTAAGCCAACAAACGCTATTCTCCGTGTCTATGAACGCCCTAAAGCTGGCTCAGTGTGTCCCTGTTGTGTGACAAAAATTTCCCTGGGAAGACACAATGCACATGTCTACTTATCCGAAATAGAGATATAGACCAAAATGCGGGTACCACCCAAATCCAACTTGATGAACTGTGAATCGTACTGGGGTTATTTCCAGGGATATAAGTGAGGGATCACTCACAAGAGCAGAAATGACTCAAAGACAGCTGCATTACCAAGGCCCACCCCAGCATTGATGACAGCTCACCAAGCTGGGAACCTGGAGCTCACTGCACCACCTGTAGGCTGGAGAGTGTCCTTTCTAAGTGACTCAGTTGTTGTAAACCTCTGCCAGGAAGCTCAACTGGTTTCTGCTCCTTCCAGACAGCTGGTCTGGTCTCAGTTTTCTTTGCTGCTTGGCTTCTCTCAGTCTTCTTTGCAGCATTCATCCTTAGTCTGACAGGGCAGGGCATTGTGAATCTGATCAGTTTCAGGGACTTCCTGAAGCTATTTTGAGTTGTTTACCTTTTGGCTAAGAAATTTTCCTGTTGGATGGAATGTTTCAATCCCAGAGGAAACTGTTAAAACTACAGTCACATATCACATGCTGCTTTTAAATTGTTCCTGAGTGTCGGGATCCTGGGTTGCTAGAAGTGAGCACATGGCGAAGAGAGACCCATTACTTCTCCTCCTTTGCAGAACACTGGAGTCTAAACAAACAAACAAAAAGCAAGAAATAACTGTGCTCTGTGTGTGTGTGTGTGTGTGTGTGTGTGTGTGTGTGTGTGTGTGTGTACATGCTTGTGTGTGCATGTAGATTCATGTGCTTATACGTGTGTGGAGGCCAGAAGTTAGTGTCAGGTGTCTTTCTCAGTCTTTCCCCATCTGTTCTGTGGAGAAAGAACAGAGCCTAAACGTCACTTGCTGTTTAGGCTAGGCCAGCCTACTTTAGGGATTCGCCTTTCTCTGCCCTCCAGGTGCCATGGTTATAAATGTGATACAGCTCTCAACATTTCACACGTGTGCTAGGGATTCAGACTCGGGGTGTCTTCTGTGCATGCCAAGCGTTTTACCGACTGAGCCGTCTCATTAGCCCCAACGTCCTTGTCTTGTATCATGTTAAAACACAGTAGTTTAAAAAGAAAATTCTTGTGTGTGCACTGGGAAAAGTGCAGATGCCCAGTGATGCGGATTTGTTAATAGCATCGCCAGCAGCCATCCAAGGTATTTATCACCTGCTGTGTTCAGTTCTCCCAGTTCTGCCTGCAAGTGCTCCGTTTCTTTAAATCTCTCTTCTGTAATACATTTAGGCTCCTCTTTGAAATGCATTTGTATGTTTCAAGGGGATAAGAATAGGGGAAACCCAGAGGTCAATATTTTATTGTAAAGCTCGGTGATGTATTTCCTTAGCTGCCAGATCTTTTTTTTGTTTGTTTCCCCTGTTAGCTTTTGTCATGCTGTCTATCTTTTCAGTGTCCTCTCTCCTCAGAAGTGTTTTGTTCTTGTCTTTATGTGGGGACAGGATAGGAGATCATTTGGGCTATATCCATGCATCGTCTTTCCCCCTGGTTCTTTAATATGCGTTAAATATTTAGGAATTATATAAAGGAATAAATTGATGTGTTAATAGTCACCATTAATTCTGTGGCCTTGAAATAAATATAATCTGCTTCTTGGTGTACTTCTTTACAATGATCTTCTTGATTTTTAAATCAAAGTTGACAAGTATCCTTTTTAATTTTTTGCTAAGAACAGTTTGATTTTTGCCTATGTGTAATATGCTAGTATATAATATAGCCTATTTGGTTTTTTTTTTTTGTTGTTGTTGTTGTTCAAATTTAAGTTACTTTACCCCAAATTGGCTTTTGCTTTATGGTCCTTTTGTCTATTTTCTGAAACTCCAGATAATTTTCCTCTGGTAAATTGGCTAAGGCTGTATTTAGTTTATTGAGGTTGCTATAATAAATTGCCATTAAGTCGGTGGCATGCAATGACATAGCATGCTGTCTTGAAGCTCTGCCTGCTAAGAGTATAAAATCCAGGATATGATCTTTCCAGTCTCTTTCAGCTTCTAGTGGCTTCAGGCATTCTGTGGCTTGTAGCCACAGCAATCTAGACTCTTAAGTCTCTTTATTCATGCATGTTCCCCTCTTGGGTCTCTCTAAATCTCTGTGCCATGGGATACTTATAGTGTACTTAGGGCCTTTGTAGTAACCCAGGATTGACCTTTCACCCAGAAGTCCTTGATGAGTATACCCATGGAGACTTTTTTCCAAATTAAGTCATGTTTATAGATTCTGGGAATGTGATATGAACTCCTTGGGTACAATGTTGGTCACTTCAATAACATGGCCACTCGTAAGAACTTTATTTATTTTATTTAATTAATTTATTCAGATTACAAGTCAATTGTTACCCCATCACTTGTATCCTCCTGTTACTCCCTCCCTCCCGCTTTTACCCTATTCCCCTCCCCTAGGTCCTAAGATCGAGGAGGACCTCCTAAGAACTTTAAAAACGATCGCTGAACTGTGTCTTAGGCCAGCAGTTCCCACAGCAGATGCTCATTTTGCTATGGTCTTTGCCGTCACAGGAATAACAGAGGCCAATGAGAGTATAGGCTGGGACTTCCTAAAGTGTCAAAGGACACCTAGGCTCCAAACAACAAAATAAAGGCTCAAGAGAGATGACAGAATATTTGGAATGTTTTGTGCTGGCCCAGACAAAGCTATAATGCATGTGATCCTTGAAGCATCTCAAGAAGAAAAACAGGGTTTATATATAAGTAAAAGATCAAAGAATTTAAGCCACCAGGTAAGGAAGGAGCTGGTGAGCATCTGAGAAAGGCCTGAGTCACAAAGGCATAGCAACAAAGGGGCAGATTAAAGAGTTACTTTGTCTAAGCTACCAAATGGATTATCTTTTAAAATAATAACCACATGCTTGCTTATGTTTGGTTTTCAAGGTCACTATGGCTAGGCCCCTTGCTTCATTTGCCAGGGGCCTCCCCTTCTCCCCAGAGCCACTCGTGTGTCTGCCAACTGTGTGCACCTTGCAGCTGCCCCTCCTGTGCCTCCGGCTGATCTGAGAACGCTGTGTTCTGTTTTGTAATGAAATGTAGACTTCCTCTATGAAAAGACTTAATGGGATAGATTTTTTTTTTAAAAGAATTCAAGCTGGCTAAATTTAGTCTCTGAACACTGTCCAGTCTGGAAATTAATCTGTTTTGAAATCTTCATCTCAGGGCCCAGTCTTCCACCTGGGAAGGTGCCCTGACCAGATGGCTGGTAGCTGGAAATTTCTTCCCGCTCCCCTCTGCTCTCAACAGGTACTGCTAGCCTTGTCCCTCCTGACAGCTTCTGGTACTTGTAAATAGACCTAAAGGCGCTGAGCCTTTGGAGCGGTCGCAGTGGTGGTTCTCACTGTCAGCAGACTGTCTTCTGACTCTCTCACTATGTTCTGGCACTTTCCCCTTGAGGACATCACAAAATGTTAGAGGGTTACAAGAGGTTTACTTTCTTCCCAGTCCCTGACTTTGTCCTTCCACCAATGCTTAGGTTTCTGTTACTTCTGGCTTCTTTTTCTTAGGCTTAATTTTTTTTCTCACAAAGAACTGGTCACTTCCTGTCACTATATGAGAGGAACACCATCAAGATCTCTGAACGTAGCACCAGGACGAATCCTAGGTTCTGAATCACCCATTTTTTTTTTAAATCTTCCTGCACTTGGAGGCGGGGCAGAAGGTGTGTCCTGTATTCTTATTGTGTCCTCGACAGTCCATGTTCATCCCATTGACATGCCAAAGTTACCATGGACAGGCCGTTTCAGGTTTTAGAATAAAGAGAGGAGCCGAGCCCTACTCCTCGCTGACTTCCTGTTGTCACCAGTGGGATGATGAGCAGCAAACACTGTTGCTTTGCACCTGTCCCTTCTACCCCTTGGATGAAAAGCTGCCTAGGGGATTCCCATGCCTGTGGCTACAAACTGAATCAGACTTAATCCCTAGCCTGTAAATTCCATGGTCAGACGAGAAGCTCAGACATGAAGATTGTGTGGTGTTTGGCAAGCAGAGGGGGCCTGGAGGCTTGCCTGGGGGCAGGGCCTGGAGCACCAGCCTGCCAGAGAAGCTGTAGAGACTTAGTAGGGTATTATGTTCCTGTGTGGGAGGCAGCACTGAGGAGCTCTGTGCTCCCGGCTTCAAGCTGCTGACCATGTGTTCGGTACCAAGTGCAGTGAGTTCTGTTGAGGAGGTACAGGTCTTGGACTCTTCTTTGAAAATTATAAACAAGGAGATGGAAGTGGTGGCCAGGAGTGTTGGAGCAAAGTGTCCCAGGACCTTAGTTCTGTGTCCGTTGAGACCTGTCATAGACAGCACAACTGGACAGACAGCAACCACCCTTCTGTGTCCTTTGCACTCTGTAACTTAAAAAGGGTACTTGCCCTGTGTCCTCAAGACGCCATGCCCCTCCAGTGTTCTACTGACCTTATGTCATTTCCCACAGAGTGCCCCGCCGGCTGAGCCATCTCCTTGGCCCAAGGTGTGCTTCTGGTGGGCTTTATGCTAATGACCATGAGAGAGGCTTGCTGGTACAGCTGGACTCCTGTATTAGTGAGTGAGCGAGGAACAAGTGGGCAGGGGCCCTGGGGCCCAGAAGACGAGTGGCACCGTCAGTGGGTGATGCTTGTGAATGAGGTGGGAGCGGGTTATGGGTGGGTATGAGAACACACTCATTCGAGTCCCTGTTCCCAGTTGTTAATTTTGGAAATATGGCAAAAAACTGTCACTCTGATGCCTATTTCTCCTACATTTTTTGCTTTCTTAAAAGAGCAAACAGTTACAAACTAAGGGAAACTTTGAACTTGGTGGACTTAAGTCAGGAATGGCAATCTCCCTTTTGCAGAAAGGAACACAGACACATTGAAAAGTTAGGTAATCTTTATGGGTGGGACATAAACCTGAAAATTTATACTAGTGTAACAATATGGCATAGGTCTTCCTACTTCTCCATAGAGAAAAGATAGGACTTATTTATCTGAAGAATTATTGCTATGTACCTCAGAACAATAACTTTAAAATACTTCAGAAAACCACCCCATCTTGGGGCAGCTAGCTTGTTTTCCTCTCTGTATTTCTGGCTAATAAAGCTATGCTTTGTTTACACTAAGGTCCTGAGAGGAAATCAGGGAGTTCAGTCAATAGGAAGAACAGGAACTAATTAAATCATAATTATACTTGGTTTAAATGTTTACTTAGGGAAAGCATTGAGAGAATAAGATAGGGGGACACAGAGGGTCTTGAGTTTGGGACAGGCATGTAGGGACAGCACTGTCGGTGAGATACTGAGGATGTGGGAATCCCAGGGAGACTGGATGGAGGCACACAAGGAGACCAGTGGAGCATCTGGGAACCAGCCTAGAAGCTGTTCTGAATTCTTTTGTGCTCTTCAGTTCAAACATCATGAAAAATGTGTCAGTTCACTAGGTTAGGACATTGACTACTGGTGTTTGGATGTCTCACACTGCTGGGTTTTTGTTCTTTTTTGTTTATAACGTTCACTGGAGATTGTAGTTCTGAAAGTTTAAGCTCACTGCAGCAGGAACAGCACACACAGGCTTGTGCTGTGTGCATGTCAGAAATCATGTTAGGAGCTTGTAGGTAGCGTGGTGTTTTGCAGTAAGGGTAGCTACCGCGGAGTGTGGAGGGACTCAGGAGTAATGCACACAGGGTCCACCATTATCTGGAGTATGGACCAGGACTAGAGGAAGTTGGGGGTCACCACTGAATTTTAATCGTTATTGAGTGGTAAGGCTGATGCTGGGCTTGGGAGAGCCTTTGAGGCTGTACTTCCTGTGTGTGTGGAGTATGTGTGTATACATGTTCATGTATGTGTTCAAGTGCATGTGCACACAGAAACCAGAAGTCAGTGTTGGATGCCTTCTTCCATCACACTCTATTTTATTATTTGTTTGTTTGTATTTACTTAGTGCGTGTGTGTGCATGCGTGTGTGTGTGTGTGTGTGTGTGTGTGTGTGTGTGCGCGCGCGCGCGTGTGTATGGGGCATTGGCCAGGGTATGTGTGTGGATGTTAGAGAACAAATTGTAGGGATCAGTTCTGTACTACAGTATGACTCCTGAGGGTTAAACTCAGGTCATCAGACCTGGCAGCAAGACCCTTTACCCACTGAGCCATCTTGCCCACCCTATTTTATTTTTATTTTCTTAAAAACAGGTGCTCTCACCGAACATGGAGCTCATGATTTCGTTAGGCTGGCTGGCCATCGAGCTTCATGGATCTGCCTGGCCTTGCACACCCAGTGCTGACACTATAGGCCTATGCCACCATGACTGACTTTTTATTTGGGTGCTGGGGATCTGAACCCAGGTTTTCAGGCTTTCACATCTAATACTCCACCAACTGAGTCATTCCCTCCCCCTGGCCGAAATGGGCTTCTGGTGGGCTTTATGCTGATGATCATGAGGAATTCTTGCTGGTACAGGCTGGACTCCCATGCTGGTGGGTGTGCGAGGAACAAGTGGGCAGGGGCAGTGGGGCCCAGAAGATGAGTGGCACCTTCAGTGGGTGATGCTTGTGAATGAGGTGGGAGAGGGTGATGGATGAACACTGTTTAGGAAATGACGTGGTTGCACTAAGATGGGCAGCAGTCACCGGGTGGGGATCACTCCAAGGCTTTCTGGCCTCTGCCTGCAAGAAAAGGGTGGGCAGACATCAACCCACTCCTTGAGAGTGTTCTCAAGCCTTTTTATTTAGTATGGAGCAATCTTGTGTATCTGAGATTTTTAAGATGTAATAAAAATGCATGAACTTTTCTTTGCCAAAGCAAGGTGTGAAGTTGAGACTTTGACTTTCTTCTCCCTTATTTGATCTCACTGAGGCCTCAGGACAGAATTCTGCCGAGTCAAACAAGTAGACAGGCAGAGCCCTTGCTGGATCAGGCCTCACATTTTACAGACAGGGAAACTGAGGTCGGGCCCCAGAATCCCTTGCTCTCCCACCCAGGCTCTGCGCCCAACCACGCCTCCCCACACTGTGCTTGAATTAGGAGAACATTCTTTCAGCAGATCTCCCCGCCTCCAGTCTCTCTCGGCTTGAAACCATCCTACACACAGCTGCTGGGGTAATCTTTCTAAAGCCATTTTTATCATGTCACTTCTCGGCACGATGTTTTCGGTTGCCTTTTGTCACATCCAGATTTCTCCTTTCTGGCTCACAGGGCTCTCTGCAAAATGTCCTCCTTCCTGGGGTTCACCATGAGCTTTTATGGGAGGCTACCCCTTACTGTTGCCCAGTGTGGTTCCCTGTATCCTTGCTATTTGCTGCTGCTGGGCCTTGGCCCAAGCCTCGTTACCCTCCTGGCATGTTCTTTAACAACTTGGGTCTTGTGGTACTTTTCTTCACTGATTCGTGTCCTTTTCCCACCTCTGAGCCCTTTCCTTCTTTGAATTCATGGCTACAAATTATTTACTTTGTCTTGTGGCAGTCCTTAACTCTTTAACATGTAGTTACTCAGCTTATAGAATCTTATATAAAATATAATAACCCAGCTGATTTGTGGTCATATGATTACCTAAAATGGCGAAACAAAATAAACAAACACCACCACCACCACCACCACCACACACACACACACACACACATACACACACACACACACTCAGTGGAACACAGCTGTGAAGTTGCTTTGGAAAATGGTTTCCGACCTGTGCTGCTAACTGCGTAGTCACACCATGGCCGTGTGTCTCACCAGTGTTTTAAGGAAGGGTGCCCTGTGGTTGAGCTGCACCCACGCCTCGCTGCCTGGTGGCATATTCCTTAGATTCCCAGGAATGGCATCTTGCCAGAGCGAATCTTCCTCTGGATCCATGGGTGCTCCATCAGCGCCACGCTCATTCGCCAGCAGCCAGTTCATGGTGCTGAGTCACCGCAAGTGGCCCACAGGCAGGGAAGAAATTTGGAGTCACACCATTCTGAGTTTGGAGCTCAGATGGCTCTGACTTAAAGGCCATGTGTCTTTCTTTTTTCTTCTTTTGGATTCATGATTTTAGTAGAATTTGGGTAGAGTGTGTTTAGTTGCCCAGATCTCTACACCAAAGCCACGGAGCAGAGGCCGAGTTGACACTTCCTTGTCCTCTCCTATCTTGCTTATTTTTGAGTTTGTGAGTCTGACTGCTTGGTGTAATCAGGGCTATGTGGACTTGGCTGTGCTGTTTAACATCTTGGGGCTCTGGTTACTTTTTCTGTGAAATGGGCACCAGCACTGTCTTGTTATCTCCTCATACAGTTGCTACAAAGATCAATGCAAAGCCGAAGTTACTGAGGCCTGTAGAGGCTGTCTGTCTGGGGAGGCAGGAAGCCGGATTATTCGAGGGTTCCTTGCTCTGAGGAAGCTCTGATATTGCTGTTCTTAGCAATATCCACTGTGCCCTTTATTGTGTAGTGTATTTATGAGTCCCAATCTCAGATCCCTGATGACAGAACTCTGTAAACCATGAAGAGCTGTATTTATAAGGCAGCCCTGGAAATCTTTCATCGAAAGAGAAGAAAGTCGTATTGCTTCCCTTTTGCTCTTTGTGGAAATCTCGCTGCCTCTCTCTGAATGACATGTTCTTTTGTGCTGTTGAATCTTTGTATCTCACTACTGAAATCAGATCTAGGGCTGAGGAGGTAGGTTAGTAAGGGAAGAGCTGGCTTTGATCCCTAGAATCCATGTAAGGAGAAGGAGGAGGAGGAGGAGGAGGAGGAGGAGGAGAAGAAGATGACGATCAGGCAGTCATGTGTTTATAATCCCAGCACTGGGGAGGCAGGGACAGGAGGATCTCTGGGGCTTGTGGGCCAGTCTGCCTAGTTTACTTGAGTTTTGGGCCAGTGAGAGACCTTGTCTGAAAATAAAAAAGCAAGGTCAATGGCACCTGAAGAACAGCAGCTGAGGTGTAGTCTGGTTGCATGTAACATGTGTACTCATACATGCATAGATTCACATGATCACATACACACACACATATGCATACAAACCATAAATACTGAGGAAACTATCAACCAACATATCTGAAGTGTTATTACGAAGAACGCATTTTTCCAAAATGTGTCTGCGACACAGGTTCTGAGCATGAGATTTTTTTTTTCAGATTTGAGGATACTTACATAAATATAATAAAGTGCTGTGGAGTGAGACCTATACCTGTGTACAGAATTCACTTATGTTTTACACATGTATAACCCAAAACAATAATTTTGTTGTATTTCTAATACTGGTGAAGTCAGATCCTGTGTTGTCATGTGAGGTCAGGTATAGAATTCCAGAATTCTTGATTACGAATGCTCAACTTATACAAGGGTTTCCTAGAGATTTTCAAAACACACATGCTCGAATTATCTCTCAGATCTGCGTCTCCGAGTGCTATGCTATGTCCAGCTACCCCTCTTCATCTAGGTCTGGGCAGACAGTGACAGGCCAGGGTCCTCTTTGCTTCTGCACCGCAATGTAATGAGTGCTCCAGTTTGATGTCTATGTGCCTCTTGTTTTGGTGTCTTTTTTTTTCCAACTGTACCCTCACAAGGGTGACCCAGGATCTGTCCCATCCAGCCAAGTATCCTGTTGCACTTGACAGTTTGCCTACTGATGACATCAGGGAGACACTCTTTAGTGGTCATTCTTTTTCTTCCAATGTGTGTTCTCTGAGGAGAGATTATTGTATTAAGGCATATCTATCAGTATGCAGATGGCTGACTTCACAAACACACACACACACACACACACACACACACACACACACCCTTCCTTTCAGGATGGCCTCATCCCCAGAGAGCCACAGTTCTCTGCAAGTCAGTCTTACTTGGGGCTCTGGTTCCCTGTACAGAAGCAGAGAAAATTGGATCAGCCGGTGGCCCACAGTTACTCTCAGTCCTAAACATCAGTTTTTCTTCTGCATTTCTTGGATTTAACTCTTCAGCAGAATTGTCCCTGGTTTACTTTTCCTTTGTTGGGCTCTTTTCAAATGCTGTACCGTTTTAACGAGTGAGCGCACAGGCCTGCGGTCGCTAAAGGCTGAAGCTAAGGCTTCACCCTGTTTCCTGGCGCATTTGGAGGTTCACCAGCCTGGATCACAGATTAGACAGCAAAGCCTGAGGACAGTGACGTGACGACTGGAGTCCGAGCTGGCCAGTAGACCGGGTGATTTGTCACACTGGAGGGCTAATTAAGCATCCTGCTGTCACGAAGTGTCCCTAATGTCGTATGCCTTATTATTATTTCCTTGCAAAAGCCAATAATGCCTCTTTAGTGTTTCCTGCAAGACTCTGAAACAGCTCTAGAGGCAGGAGATAAAGTGTAGCTCTTGTTTTCCTTTAGGTGTGTTGAGTAAAGGAATTTAAAGATAACATTATGTATATATAATTATATATATATAATTGTGTGTTTTGTAAGAGAGTTTTAGCTATTTGCTCATATACATTTTTTTCTTAAAAATGCAACAGTGCCCAAGGAATTACAAATGAAAACAGAGAGTGTCTCACTCTGCTCCTCTGCCATCCCAAGACGGTTGGGCACCATTTTTTTTTTTCAAACAAGAACTTTTAGAATAAGTTTAAGTACACAGCATAAACGGAGTGGAATTTCCCGTCCCCACTGTGGACAACTCCTCCCACATCATCACTCTCCCATCCTAGAGAGTCTAGCGGTACCACTTTCACTGCCCATAGCCATGGCTTACATGCTGTGCTGGCTGGTTCTATGTCAACTTGACACACGCCAGAGTCATCAGAGAGGAGGAGCCTCAATTGAGCAAATGCCTCCATAAGATCAGGCTGCAGGCAAGCCTGTAGAGCATTTTCTTAATTAGTGATGGATGGAGGAGGGCCCAGTTCATTGTAGGTGGTGGTCATCAGGCTGAGCAAACCATGAGGAGCAAGCCAGAAAGCAGCACCCCTCCTGCCTTCAACTTTGTGTCCTGTCTGAGCTCCTGTCCTGACTTCTTGTGATGATGAACAGTGATGTGGAAGTGTAAGCCAAATAAACCCTTTCCTTCCCAAGCTGCTTTTGGTCACGGTGTTTCATCACAGCAACAGTCACCCTAACTAGGACACAAGGAGATTCTTCACTGTTGCTGTGTTTCTTGTTTCTAGGGCTTGGACAGACACCATGGGTTATGGGCCTACACCCCAGGGTTCAGCTTGATCTATGCATTGCCTGTCTTGACGGGTGACCGCTTCTGGGTGTTAGTCTGTCTCCTCAGGGCAACTCCCTGCCTCTTCACCAGGTGTCACTTTTGGTGTCAGCTGCTTAGCGTGTAACTAGATTGTTGCTTTTAGTTTCTTTCATTTGCTGACTCATTAGCCGTAGCAGTGATTTCTACCTTTATTTCTCATCCTGATGACCCCAGGCAGTGTCACCTGACAGCCAGCTTGTATAAAAGGATGCCAGCTCTTCTGAGCTCACCTCTCATTCCTCCCTGTGGCCCATCTGTCACTATGGCCAGTGCTATGCATGTTATGTTTAACAGTCGTGGTTAATTTTGGTTCTTTCTGCTATAGGCTGAACATCAGAAATAAGTACATATGTTTACGTGGTGTTCATTGTACGTGGCAGGGCTGCCCAGAGCGTAGTGGCTGTTTTCTCTCTCAAATAGATCCCTGGCATTCCTAATGGAGTTTCTCTCTTCCCTTACTCCTCTTCTTCTCCCCCCTCCAGCCCCCCCCCCTTCTCTCATCTCTCTCTGTATCCCAGGTTGATCTTGAGCTAACAATCCCCCTGCCTCAGATTCCTCGTTACTGGGATTTCAGGTGTGTGTCACTGTGCCCAGCTTCTTGCTTCTCATGTATCTCTCTCTCAAGTTTCCTTCCTTCCTGACTGACAGGACTTGATGACTCACTGAGTTTTTTTTCAGCACTTCAGTGTCTTCTCTGGTCACGTGTTTTATTTTTTGGTCTGCCTTTTCCTGCCTTCATTTTCATCCTCACTTTTTTGGTGTAAAGCTTTCGGTAATGTTGTAGAATGGTAAGAGCGGAAGGCACATAGCTGATCTGCCACTTGAAAGCTCTGCTTCCCGCGTTAGGAGGCCTAGCTGAGCTGTTGAGTTCTAAGTTCAGTTTCCCTTTGTTTCAGTGCCCCCTTAGGAGAGTCGGGGGCGCACTCTTTGTTGTAACTGATTTCTTCTTCACTCTGGGTACTTCCAGTTTCTTTCCTTTGTGTCACGAATACGCAGGACCGTGCGTGTGGCATGTGGTCTTCCCGCTGTGGGTTGTGCCATGTGGACATGTCCAATGCGCATTTCCTCCATTTTCTGGCAGACTTTTTTGATATTATCTCCCAGCATGTCAATTAAAATTTAAGTCTCAACTATTTTATTTAAATTTCCAACATGACCCCTGCCCCCCTGTGCCCCACCCCGTCATTTTAAGGTGGCACAGTATTTTGTCGGCCTTGTCTGTACAAATTATTTTATCACTTGTATGCATATTTGCCTTTTAGGATTTCCTACAACTTCTTTACTCCAGGGTTCTCTGTTGTGTTTACTTTGGCTCTAGCTGTGTGTTGTCATGAGGGCTGATTTTTAAGAAAACTGGACAAACAGCAGACCATATTGCTCTAGAGCCTAAACCCCAAGTTTAAGTCTTTGTTCAGAGTAGGTAACCGGACAGTGCTGTGGGAGGTGCCAGGCAGTATGTGTGTTCCGCTGCACGGGAGTGCTGGTAGGCATTCTGTGATTGCTTGTTGCAGCTAGACTCTATCCCACCCTGTGCGTTAGTCCTGTTGCCCACGTTCTTGAGCAGCCAGGCCAGGCATTCTGGCATCTGTGGGGTTGCTTTCTCCCTCTCTGTCTTGCAGCCCCCCCACCCCCACCCTGCGCCTCCCGGATTCCCTCCCACCCGCCCCAGGTCCTACCCTTCCACTGGGTGTTTCCTGCAGATTGGCTGAACTTACTGCTCCTCTCCGTCTCGCCTATTGCTGCTTTTTCATCTCCGTGCTTCGCGTTCTTTTTAAACTCCTTCACTGTCACTTAATTTGATCTCGGAAGGAAGAGAAGGTAAATTTATATGGCCGTTCTGCCACCTCCAATGAGACACACAGTAGAGCTTTATTTTATCATGGCTTTGGGGGTTGAAATGTAATATAATTCTCTGACATTATTCAAATGATAACGGCCAGACAGTCTGTTAGGTTATGGGCTTCTCTCTCTCTGCCTGGCACTGAACATAATCTGTGGATTTTATCATTGTATAAATGGACACAGGTTGCTGAGAGTTCAGTGTGTGATGCTCTGACCTGGACAGACAGCAGGCATTTGCACACATGCTTCCCTCTTGGAGCGTCATTTGATAGTGGAAAAGCAGTGTAGAGTTCTTTCTGTGTGTGCAAGACAGGTCACAGCGAAACCTACAACAAAGTGTGGGTTTTCTTTCCCCTAAGACTTGAGAAAGTGCCTGAGGCAGTGAGCCTCACTTCTCCCTCCTTCTGTGTCTTCTTGCTTTGCCCTTAGAACCTGGGGTGCTGACCTCATGGGAGGACCTCAGAAGGTGCTGGGGGGAGGTTGGGGACCTCCAGGCTTGACGTGTTGTCTTTAGAAATCCAGGTAACTCTAGGTTCTTGGCTCATGTAACACCAAACAAAGGCAGGTCTCACTGGGCTGCCAGTGGAGAACCATTAACCCTTATGTGCATGCGCACAGTGAATCTTGTCCCATAAGTTGAGGGAGGCAGAGGTCTGAGAGGCATTCCTAAAACAAAACTAAATCTGGCACCATCTGTGTGAAAAGAATTTCTCGTGTTTATATCTGGGAAAACACAGGAAAAGCCAGGTGCCTGTGATTCCAGCCGAGGCAGAAGAATAAAGAGTTTGAGGCCAGCCTGGGATACAGACGTGATGTCAAAAGCAGAACGGAAAAATAAAAACAGTTCAGAAGCAGCACCGATCCCTTCTCAGTCCAGCGAGGGGTAGGTAGCATCTACTGAGGATCCAAGGAAAAACAAAGCGCTTTTCTTCTTTTTTTCCAAGATATATATTATTTTATTAATTTGTTCTTGTTACATCTCAATGGTTATCCCATCCCTTGTATCCTCCCATTCTTCCCTCCCTCCCATTTTCCCCTTATTCCCCTCCCCTATGACTGTTCCTGAGGGGGATTTCTTCCCCCTATATATGCTCATAGGGTATCAAGTCTCTTCTTGGTAACCTGCTGTCCTTCCTCTGAGTGCCACCAGGCCTCCCCATCCAGGGAAAATGGTCAAATATGAGGCTCTTTTCTTTCTGTTGGGTGGTAATGTATTTAAATCCCAGCGCAGTGTTGCGTATTATCACAGGTGTGGATTTTAATCTGGAGGGCCCCTGCTGGAGCTTACAGGTTCTTATGCCTCCGCACATCGAAAGGCACAGAGACACGTGGGTAGTTAGTTACAGGTAGGGAGGCAGTTTATTGAGAGAGAAGTATAAATAATCTTTGAAGTACACTGATGCGGCCTGGCTCCAGGCGACAGAGAGGGAAAGACTGGCGTTAGGTGGGGTGGTGCATGTGTGAGGTGTGTTTGAGACTTTGTTTGGGTCGTTTCCATAGTATTCATCTCTCCTCAGCTCATGTTAAGCAGGCTGTATTTGAGCACCCCCTCCCCCCCAGCTGAATGGGGCCCAAGTGTGCTAAGGCTGCTCCAGTCTTCCATTGCTGACTCGATTCATATGCTAATCCCTGGAATGTTTTCTCCATCATCCGAATAGCATCTTCATCCTCATCTTCATCATCCTTATCATCACTACTATTGTTATTTTTTTTATTTTACATCCAGTTCACTAGTCTCTATTGTTATTATTATTGTTATTTATTTTACATCCTACAGTCCCCCCATCTCCCTTCTGGCCTTACCATCCATTCCTCCCCCATTTCTATCCAGAAAAAGGCGGGCCTCCCACAGATATCAGCCAAACATGACATATCAAGTTTGCAGTAAGACTAGGCACCTCCCTTAATGTTAAGGCTGGACAAGGCCACCCAGTAGGAGGAAAAGGGTACCAAAAAGAGGTAAAGAGTCAGAGACAGCCTCTGTTTTCACTGCTAGGAGTCCCCCAAGGAGGCCAAGCTACACAACTGTACCACATATGCAGAGGGCCTAGGTCAGTCCCAGACAGGCTCCCTGGTTGTTAGTTCAGTCTCTGGTAGCCCCTATGGACCCTAGTTAGTTGGTCCTGTGGGTCTTCTTGTGGTGTCCTTGACACCTCTGGCTCCAACAATCCTTCCCTGAGCTCTGCCCCATGTTTGGCTGTGGGTCTCTAGATCTATTGCTCAGTGAAGCCTCTCTGATGATAACTGGGTTAGGCACCAGTGAGTATAGCGGAACATCATTAGGCATCGTTTCATTGAGTTTTTCTTTTTCTTTTTGCCAGTCATGCTTGGTTCTACCGTAGGTCTCTGGGCTACCCAGCCTTGGGGTGCTGGCCCTCCAGGCAGTGTCAGGGATTGGCTTCCTCTAATGGCATGGGCCTCAAGCCGGACCAGGTGTTGGTTGGCCACTCCCAGCACATCTTATAGACAGGACAAATTGGAGGTTAAAGGTTATGTGGCTGCGTTGGTGTCTCGGTCCCTCCACTGGAAGTCTTGCCTGGGTACAGGAGATGGCCTGTTCAGGCTCCGTATCCCCCATTGCTACAAGTCTTAGCTAGATTAGTTCCCCTCCCAGATTCCTGGGGGTTTCCTTCACACTAGGTGTCCCTGAGATGCCCCCCCACCCCGCAGCAATTCCAGTTCTCTCTCCCTCCATCCTCCCCACATCTGAGCTCACCTGTTCCTGTCCCCCCCTCCAATGTCTATTCTATTTCCCCTTCCCAGGGAGACTCATATGTCTCCTCTTGAGCCCTCCTTGTTACTATTCTCTTTTTCAATATTTGTGTAAAATACCTTGAGCCTGTGGCACAGGTATCTTTGGGTATTGATATTGTGGCTTCTAAATCCGCAGGTGTATCTGTTGCAGAAAAGTATAAAAGGATGATCAGTAAAATCTCAGGCATGTAATGCATCACCTGAGGATGGATTTCTGTAGAGGAAATGGAGTAGAATTAAGAACTGAAGCAGAGTAAAAGTAACAGTGTAAAAACTCTAACCAGAGACCTGCATTCATAGCGGCTGCTCTGATGATCCCCAGGGCTCACCCAGGGCACAGTCATATCAACACAGCAGTAGTTCCAAGGATGGGAGCATCAGTGGAGGTGTGTTTACAGGTTATTGGAAAAAAAAAACAAACAAAACAAAACAAAACAAAACGAAAACCAGGTTATTGGGAGAAATTGAGTGAACAAAGCAATAGTGTTATTTAAAATGTTAGTAATTACAACATACTAGGGACCAGTTCACTTGGCAGATTTTACCAGTTACCTACATCTCTTCCAATGGCAGCAGAAAGCATAGTTTCCAGAGTGAGGAATTCAGAAACCTGGGAACTTTGAAAGCCTGGGGAAAACAGTGCAGGGGACATTGGAAAACCAAAGCAGGCTGCAGTATTTCAGAAGGAATGTGATGCTCAAAACTGTGGAGACATAGCCGTGTGGCTAGGTTTAGAGAGGGCTTGACGTGACCCCACGTGTGTGTCTGCACGCTGCTTAGAAAGTTTATTTTGAAGGTGCCAGCTGCACACCAGCAAAGAGCTGTGCTGCTGTCTCCTAGCGACAGTGTCAGGATGGCTACTTCTCTGCTCAGACAGGGAGTGAGGATGCTGTAGTTCTAGAGGGC
Organism: Acomys minous; assembly: GCF_964271855.1. NCBI lineage: Eukaryota > Metazoa > Chordata > Mammalia > Rodentia > Muridae > Acomys > Acomys minous. The sequence goes on from NC_140497.1 coordinate 8,378,272, forward strand.
CTCAGTGGACACCCGAGTGTCCTGTTCTCACAGGAGCAGACCCATTAAAGGGGAGGATGCAGAAAGGAGGGTGTATAAGTGCATCCTGGGTGCAATTTATTCATTCTGTAACTCCCATTTCAGAAACCATTCCTAGCCCAGTTTGCTGAAAGGGTTTCCTAAGAATAGGAAATAGGGAGTTATAATTTGTAATCAGAGACAATGACGGACGCTATTTGAGCACAGGGTCAGATGTAGCAATGGGATGTGGATCTTGCTGAGAAAAGTGCAGAGGGCTTGGCATACTTCTGCTCTCAAGGTTCACCGGATACTTAGAGGAGGAAATGCTTACTAAGCATGACACCAGGCACACAGGCAGGGCACAGGAGCTGATGCTTGTTAGCTGCGTTAGAAAAGCAAAGGATTATGGGAAGCCATGACATGGAAAGCCCTAACTCCAGCCTTAAACCTTGTCTGCTGATTTCCTACTTTAAGACATGTTTAGAATTACACGAAAGCCACAGTACCCAGAGGTGGTCCAGGGGCGGTGGGGTGCCGGGTGCTTTGCATCTACGGTTACACTTCAGGGTTTTAATTGGAGAGCCTCATTTTGGGTCCATGTTTGATTCCGCGGCATGTTTATGTCTCATGGCTCTCTAATCTACAGCCAGATTTAGTTTTCATGGTTTAAATGTGCTGGTGAGGGGCTGAGTCACGATGCCTTCCACCAGAAGGCGTGACTCTCTGCCCAGGTGCAGAATCCAGGGTGTGTCCCGCTGTGCGAGTTGCTGCCACCAATGCTGGTTCATTTTGACAAAGAGCAGGCACGGGTGTGGGCTCAGCTTGCACAGTTGCTAAGGCTTCTCGCCCCATAAAGAGGAGGAAACATGTGGTGTAACATTTTTATTTCTGTTCCAATTTAGAGGAATTACTTCAATCACCAATCTTACTGGATTTTTAAGTTATTTTCTGAAATTAAAATCTAACTGCAGCATTTTCCCTTCCTTTTCCTCCCTCCAACCCCTCTCTCTCATGTACCTACTGACCTTTTCTTTCTCAAATTCATGGCCTCTTTTTTTTTAATTCATATATATATGTATGTGTATATATATTCATAAATATAGAAATATAACCTGCTCAGTTCACATATTGTTATGTGTGTGTGTGTGTGTGTGTGTGTGTGTGTGTGTGTGTGTGTGTGTGTGTGTGATATTTCAGAACTGACAGCTTGGTATTGGAGAACCAATTGGGGGGGGCTCTTCCCTGAGGAAGACTGTTTCACTATTTTTTTTTTTTTTTTGCTTTCTCAAGACAGGGTTTCTCTGTGTGTCTTTGGCTGTCTTAGACTTACTTTGTAGACCAGGCTGGCCTCAAACTCACAGAGATCCACATGCCTCAGCCTCCCAAGTGTAGATATTAAGGCGTGTGCCACCACGCCTGGCTGTGTCCCCAGCTTTTAATGTTTCTCAGTTGCCTATAGTTCTTTGTCTGGAGTTGAGACCCCATGAGTTTCCCCTCCTTTTATGCTGCACACCTACTCTCATGCCATCATTCAGGCTTTACTTAGGGCAGCTGTGTTGTCGAGGCTTTGTGGGCTTAACTCCCTGGTGTTTCCGGGAGATGCAATCTCATAGCTGTTCATTGGGCTCTTACAATCTTTCTGCTCTCTCTCTCTCTCCCCCCCACAGTTTTCCTTGAGCCTTAGGTGCAGGAGTTACGTTGTAGATGTATCCTTTGGGACTGGGCACAACGCAATCACTTGTTCTCTGCATTTTAGTCAGTTGTCGTTTTCTGTGCCGATCTTCATCTGTTGCATAGAGCAGTTTGAGAACTATACTCCTCTGTAAGGATGAGGACAAATCTTTACAACGGAGCTAGAAGTCGTGTGGGGTTGGTAAAGTAGCAGCTGTTGGTTTCCCTGCGGGGTTCATGGCCTCATTAGTCCAAGGCCGTTGGCCAGGCCGCCAGGACTAAGAATGATCTCTCTCGTGTCCAGTGGGCTTTCAGTCCAGTTAGAAAGCCATTGGTTACCATTGGGGTATTTAAGCTGCTATTGCACCCTTAGAGAGCTCATGCCATGCTCGTAGCTGCTGTAGTTTATAGATGTCGTAGCCTGGTAGGATTGTCGGTTGCTTCCCTCCCTTGGAAGCTTGCAGGGAACCCTCTAGTACGTTGGGGTAGGTTTTCAGGTCACACCTAGCTCAGATGTCCCGATGATTTATTTTGAATCCTCTACTTAGTTCTTTTCTTACGTCTTATGAATGATTCCGTCCACCTGGAAGAAGAAAGGAGATCAACGTTACACACATGTCTATTACGTGCTTTTGCCACATCAGTGCAGAAAAGCTCTTAGTTCCTTCTGAACCTTCGAGTGTGTCTAGTGACTGCGATTGTGGACGCCCCTGTGCTGCCACTGCTGTGGGCTTCGTCACATAGGAGCCACATTGCTCACATGTGTTATGTGATGAGATGTCCCATACATTGGTAGGTGGTTAGCTTTGCACCCCCATCTACAAACCCATCACCTGTCTGTAAGTAGCACAGCCTAGGGCTGCGTTGCAGTGATGAAGCAGCAAGCTGCCTTTTGTGGGGGACTTTAGTAGGTCCCAACAGATGGAAGCAGACCCCGGGGGCAAAGAACAGCAGTACTCACCCAAATCCTAGCTGTGAGACTTAAAATAAATAAATAAATAAATAAATAAATAAATAAATAAATAAAAAAACCAAAAAAAACAAAAACACCCCAAAAAGCAAATTAACAACAACAACAACAAAAAAAAATATAAAAATTTACCTGGGAGTCCAGATGTGTAATCCATCGAAAGCCAGGTAAAAGTCTGGAGGTAATTTTTTTTGTGTGTGACCAGATTTAATAAAGCTTGGGCACTCACTAATCTAATCTGCTAGTAACTAGTAGTAGCATGCACATTTTATTGGAGAGCTTGGCCAGCAATGTAGAGAGTTTTTAAGAAGTAGTGAACTTATCAAGGAGCTTGGAGAGTTAGGAGCCCAGGTGAGTCAAGACCACTTCTCTCTTGACTTCTGGACTCCGGTTTGGGCTTTTCAGCTCCTGCCTGACCTTCCTTCAGGGCTTTTATACACAAGTGCATTTGAAATATATCTCATTGCACAAGCCTGCAATAACATGAACCTTGTAATTTCCAAGGGCCCATGCTGAGTTTACAGTGGCTTGATGATCTATACATTTTAATAAAAGCATTTTAAAAATTACATTCATTTGTGTATGTGTATATATGTGTACACATATGTCCACACACATACTCCATAGCACTTATATGGAGGTCAAGGGACATCTGTGGGAGTTGGTTCTCTCCTTCTAACCCCTGGGTCTCTGGAATGGAACTCAGGCTTGGTGCCAAGTGCCTTTACCCACTGAGCCATCCTGACGACAAACAGCCCAGTTTATGCATTTTAAATCCTATGCTTAGGCAAGCTTTGGTTTTCCTCTGTGCCCATGTGTGCTGAGAACACCCTTAGGCCTGTCATGCTGTGAATGGAAAATTTTACAACAAAAATTCTTCACTAAGTGATTCCTGCAGCGTGGGTGCCACATGCTGGCAGAGGCAATTTCTGTTCATTTGTTATATTAGGAACGGAACAGGTATTTGCCAAGGATGTGGCATTTGACTTAACTGACTTAAATGACATTAATACACAGCGGTTTTTAAGATACGTAAGTGTGAGTCTGTACTGCATTCTATGTTACATTTCCCAAAAGAAGGCCTGAAATAACAGGGAGTTAAGGGGGAGACTAATGTTACTGTAATATAAGCAAGTGCCCGAGCTAGAACATAGAGCTAAGAGATGCTTCTCATCACTGGGGATTTGGTCTTCTTCATCGTGTTGCTGGCCCTATCTTTATCTTTAATTATCCATCTCATCGACCAAGAGGGGTAGTGTGGCTTCTGCCACCAGGAGACCTATGTTTTAACAGTCATATACCCCATTCTCAATAACCTTTGCCACCCGGAATCAGTCATGTGATCATCCCTAGTTTCAAGGAGAGTGCTAAGACATCTGTATCCTAACACAGATGCCTGCCAACATTCCTGGAGAGGACCAGATACAAGATATTCTAGGTGCGTGGGTCCCACAGTCTTTGGTGTAGTGATGACGCTGTCACAGTGGTGTGAGAGAAACCCTGACCGCACAGTCTGATATTCCAGAGTGTCTGTAAAGTCCAGAGAGGACATATATTGACAAACAGTTCAACCCATCAAGAAGATACAGTAATCTGAAACCTGTAGGCATCTCATAACAGAGCTGAGAAATGTATGAAGCAAAATCTGACAGAATTGAGGGGAGAAATAAAGAATTCTCAGTAAGACACTTTAATTCTCAGTTGAGACTTTAACTACCCATTTTCAATAGTAGAGCAACCAGACAGAAAATAAAGGGACCGATGACTTAAACCAGTCAAACCCAAGAGACACAGAGTGACTTATCTAGTGACACAGCTACATGTCCATCCATCTTAAGGCATATGTTCTCTCAGACTGTGCTGCCATACATCACAAGTTTTGCAACATTTAAATGATGAGACGTATCATTTCTGAGGACAGTGGAGATAGAAATCAGTAGCAGAAGGAAAACTGGGAAGACGGCAAACATACAGAAATTGAATGATGAATGTGTGAATGTGTGAATGTGTGTGTGCCTCTGTGTGTATGTGTGTGTCTATGTCTCTCTCTCCCTCCCTCTGTGTGTGTGTGCCTCTGTGTGTATGTGTGTATCTATGTCTCTCTCTCCCTCCCTGTGTGTGTGTGTGTGTGTGTGTGTGTGTAACTAGGTATAGAAACTATGACCTTTAGGCAAGTGCTGTACCATTGAGCTCTATTCCTGGCTCAACAATGTACTCAGAAATACCCAAGGAATCAAAGTAGCAATTGCACAGGAAGTGCAGTGCCCCAAGCAGATGGTAAGACTCAGGGATGCAGCACACTGGCCTGGAAAAAAGTTCCCAGCTGAGCACTCCTCTACTGAAACACGAAAGGTCTTAGATCAGTGTATCATAGAACTAGGAAGGAATTTGCAGGCTCAGCTTACAGTTAGAAGAAGGAAAGTAAAAGTTGCAGATAAAGAAACAGAGCCGGAGGGATGGCGCAGTGTGTAGAGGCACTTGCCACCAAGCCTCATGACCTGAGTTTGAGCTCTGAATTGTGATCCATGTGGTGGGTTTCCATATGCATGCTGGCATGGCTTGTGTGCACTCACTCACCCATACAGTACACACACACACACACACACACACACACACACACACACTCACAAAAATAGAAACTATGGTGATAAGTTTAAAAAATCAAGCAGAAAATGATAAACAAAACTGAACAAAACATTTTATTTAAAAAAAGAAATAAATATTATCTAAACTGACAGATCTTTAGTGAATGGGACTGAGAAAAAAAGGATGGTTGAAATTACTTTTGTAAAACATGGCAGCATTGCGCATTGGCAATAGAAGCGAACAGAATTGGAGGAGAATACAGTGCCCCCTCCCTCTCTCTCTCCCTCCCTCTACCCTCCCCTGTGTGTGTGTGTGTAGAGCTGGGTATAGAAACTATGACCTTTAGGCAAGTGCTCTACCATTGAGCTCTATTCCCAGCTCAACAATGTACTCTTAAATACCCAATGAATCAAATAGTGGTCCACCAGGAAACTGGAAAGCCTAAGAGGTAGACAAATGCCTAGAGATACATGAGCATTGAATGTGAAAAGGGATTGTTAAGTCTAGAGAACCTAATAGCCATTAAGGAGATTAACTCAGTAACCAAAAACTTCTGAGGAAAAAAAAAAAAAGTCCCAGCTTGTGATGGCAACCTTAGGCTCTGCTCCACAGATGTAAGAGAATTCATCTGGCTTCCCCAAACCCTAACACTGAAAAGGAGGCCAGGTACTCACCACGGCAGTGGACAACTTACTTTTGACAAAGATGCTGTTCTAGTTTGATTTTTGTTGTTGTTGTTGCTGTAAGGAATACCACAACCAAAAAGCAACTTGGGTTGGGGGTGAGGGTACTAGTTTATTTCAGTTTGCACTTCCAGGTAACAGCACAAAAAAGAAAAACTGGGGCAGGAACTTGAATCAGGAGCCATGGAGGGATGCTGCTTACTAGCTTTCTCTCTAGCTTGCTCAGCTAGCCTTCCTGTATAGCCCCAGGTCCACCTGCCTAGGGATGGTGTCGCCCACAGTGGGCCCGGCCCTCCCACAGCAGTCATCAGTCAATCTGATCAAGGCAGTTCTTTGATTGAGGGCCCTTCTTCCCAGTTAACTATAGTTTGTGTTGTTAGGCAATATAAACGAACTAGGAGAAGTACCAAGCTTGTCCAGTGATGCAAAAATTGTTCCTTGAACAAATGATGGTGAAAAATGAATATCACATAAAAATGCTAATCCCTACCTCATTCTGTGTGTAAAATTGACCCAGCTGAGATGAAGTGACCTAGTGATGAGAGCTTACCAATAACATCTCAGAAGAAAACATAGGGCAGGTTTCCAGGGTCTTGACTTTATCTGTTACACACGATAGCAGAAGCATGCAACAAGAGAAAAAGGAGAGAAAGTGGGCTCGATTGTATCGGAGAAACTCAGAGTTGATTGTAAAGTTAGCATATGGAGTTATGGGTGTCATTGTGGCATTTTCATACATGCACATCGCACGTTAGCATATGGAGTTATGGGTGTCATTGTGGCATTTTCATACATGCACATCACTTGTGTATGTTTCTGGTCTTGTTTGCCTCCCTTCCCAGCTTCCCACGGTCTCCCCTTGCTGGTCCCCTTCTTCCCAGCTAATGCTCCTTCGGCTTTTATATCAGGACATTCCACTACCCTCCCTTGTTCCTCCTCCCCCTCCCTTTATATCCTTGCTTCCCCTTCTGTAGTTCCCTTTCTTCTTTTATGTCTTATAACCCCCTCACATATAACTTTAAATCTAGATTCTACAAATGAGATAAAACATGCTATTTTTATGATATGCTTACTAGCTTATACTCCAGTGTATCATCACTTCTGGGTGTGTACTCAAAAGACTGCAGGACAGCATACTGGAGACTCTGGAATATCATGTTTGTCGCTGGACCATTCATAATAACCAACTTACACAACCAGCATAGACTCTCAGGAACAGATGAATGGGTAAAGAGAATGGTTCACACACAGTGGAATTTTATTCAGCTGTAAAGAGTCAAACCATGACTCAGAAATGAAAATTTCAAAAAAAAAAAAAAAAAAGAAAAGAAAAGAAAATTTCTTGAGCATAAAGGGTTCTAGGAAGACAGATCAACACATGAGAGAAGGCATTTATGAACTTCACATGATAAAGATTTGATGTTAAGAATATAGCTGGGTGTGCTGGCACACCTGTAGTCCCCATACTTGGGAAGCAGAGGCAGATGGATCTCTGTGAGTTCGAGGCCAGCCTGGTCTATGAAGTGTGGCCCAAGACAGCCAAGGCTACACAGAAAAAAACCCTGTCTCAGAAAAAAAAAGAATATAGAAATAACTCTTAGAACTCAACAGCAAAAGAGCAGACAACCCAATTATAATGAGCAAAGGACATACATAGACATTTCTTCTAAAGTGAGATCCAAGTGGCACTGTGTTCATGGCCGCATGCTCAGCAGGTCAGTCACCAGGTGAATGAAAGCAAAACCACAGCAGTGCCAGGCCATCCATCCCGGCTACAGCAGCTGTTAAAACAACAGAAGTGAGATATTCTGGCTAGGAGATGGCGAAATGAGAAGAGCATCCACTGGGTTTGACAATAGCAATGCCACAGATACTCTGACACCAGTGCTCATAGCAGCTTTAGTCACAGATCCGAAAGACAGAATCAAGGTCCCATTACCAGATGGAACCTCAAGCCACAAGCATAATGTAGTAAATGCATGTCAAGGAATACTATTCAGGCAGAAAAAGGAAGACATTTTGGCACATGCTGCAGCATAGATAAACCTTGAAGGTTTTATGCAAATGAAGTAAGCCAGACACAAAAGGACAAATATTGAATGTTTTTAGCTATGAGAGGAAACCTAGAGTAATTTTTCTCAAATGATAGTATAATATCGATTACCAGATACTGGGATTGGAGGCATGAGTAATTCCTGCTGTTTGGGTAGGTACTTAGTGTTTGGGGTGCTAAGCAACTTTATAAATAGATACTATGATTATAGAACACTGTGAGTCAAGCTGATGACATTAAGATGACAGAATTACTCTGTGTTTTTGTTTGGTTTGTTTGAGTCTTATATAGCCCAGGCTGGCCCTTACCTCCTAATCTTCTGCCGCCGTTTCCTGAATACAGGATTCCAGGCATACCCTACCCCATGTGCCTCTGCTCTTCGTATTTGGCACCGTGACAAAAAGAAGGAAGAGGATGTCAGGGGCGACTTTCAATGTCTTGGGGTTTCTAAACTCTGCAATCTTCTGATAATGTCTGCCCAGTGAGTAATGTGAACTCCGGACATAACTTGTTATTCCTGTGTTTAAAACTTCAGATGGCAAATAATGACAGCTATTCTTTTATTGTTTGTAAGAAAATGTAAGTCTCTCATTAGTTTTCTAGTGCTTGCCTACCTGCCTACATGCCTACCCTCCCTCCCTTCCTGCCTCCTTTCCTTCTTTCCTTCTTCCTTTCTTTTTTCCTTTCTTCTTTCTTTTGCTCCTCTTCCTCCTCTTCCTCCTCTCCATCTGCCTTTTAGCTTTCTAAGACAGCATATAAAGTAGTGGGTTTCATTATGACATTTTCATATATTCACCCCCTCTTTCCCTGCTCGTGGTACCCACTGGCCCCCTTTCCTCCCAGGAGGCTCCTGCATTTTCTCCTGATATATACATGGCTTTATCCTCTCCCTATTTTCCTGTCTCCCTTCTCATCCTTAGGGTGTTTTTGTCTTCCTCTCTCATGGCCACATATGCTCAAATAATATTCATATGCATGAAGAATAAATCCAGGGTTCACCCGTGAGAGAAAAATGAGCTATTCATCTTCCCGAGTCTGGTTTATTTTGTTTAATGATCTCAAGATACTAATGTCATGATTTTGTTCTTCACAGCTTCATAAAATACCACTGTGCACATGTGCCACATTTTCCTTATTTATTCATCTGTTGATAAGCATTTAGCCTGGTTCTGTTTTCTAGTTACTGTGAATAGTGTAGCAATAAATGTGCATGTGCTCGTGTCTCCATGGTGTTTGGCCTTCGAGCCTCTGGGTATTTACCCGAGGAACGTGGTATAGCCTTTGGGTTATATCGTAGTTTTGCTTTCAGCTCGCTGAGGAACCGCTATACTGATTTCTATAATGGCATCAGATAGCCTGTGTGTGTGCTTTTCCCTGAGGAAGACTGATTCTCCCTGTGTCAGTAGCTCTTCATCGAGGGGCAGGCCTTTGTAAAAATTTTCCATCCATCTTTGCCTGTCAACTGGTGATGTCACTGTTTTTATTTTTGTTTTTTGAGTTTTAGTTGCATATATCTAGTTCCCCAGCATTTCTAATAATTTTTTAAAAATGAAGAAGGGGAGATAGCTCAGTTGGTAAAGTGCTTCATACCTCTGTATCCCAGAGCTGGGATGGTGGAGGCGAGAGGCCTTGCGGAAGCTCACTGGCCAGCTGGCCACCCCAGTCAGTGAGCTCCAGGTTCACGGAGAGACCCTTTCTCAAAAATAAGACAAAAAGCACTACGGCACTTGACACTGAGCTCGAGTTGCCATGTGCACACATATTTCCCCCACTGCATCTCTCAGGGCTCTGCCTTTCAGTCCCCAGGTAGGGCAGCCTTCCTGCCAGACCAAATCACACGGGAGCCTTGAGCCCAGTGAAGCCGACAGGAGACTCTGTGCTCCTTCAGTGGACCGTAGCTTTGGCTTCCTTGATCACTAGGAAGAGCGGTTTATCTGAGGTCTGCGGAGGAGTCTGCGTTTCATTTCTGTTAACTTGTGCTGGTGAAGGGCAACAGCACATGGCAGGGCAGAGGGGTGACCTGTCCTTTCCCTGTAGATGACCAACAATGGCCAGTGTCTGCATCCAGGGATTCCTTGTTACGTAGTCACCCTCACCCCTGCATCTCTGGGCGACTACTTCCAAGACCCCAGTGGACGCCTGAAACCCCTGGGCCTACGCCCATGTGTACTGCCTTTTCCCCCTACACACATGTGCCTATGATAGTGTAATTTGTAAACTAGGTCACTACCCTCAATACATTGGCGAATAACAGCAATGAATAAAGTAGAATAGTACACTGCTACGTGAGGCGGTCTCTCTGTCCAGATAGCTCCTTTATCCTGCACGTAGCCCTTCTGTGATGAGGAGACTGCAGGGTCAGCATGCTGGGGAGGAGTTGTCACTTGTGTATGGTGACATAGTGTTAGGGTACCACACGGCCATGTGAGGCGATTGATATTGTAGCAGTCTGTCTGGTGTCAGAGTCAGATGTAGACTCAGGGTGGATAGTGTATACCAGACAGCAGGGGTGAGTTGTGTTCTGGTCTGGTGTCAGAGTCAGATGTAGACTCAGGGTGGATAATGTGTACCAGGCAGTAGGGGAGAATTGTGTTCTGGGCGAGTCAAAGCAGGTAAGCATGGCCCACTGCTTATGTCCCACTGCTCAGAGCTGTTTATTTCATTTCCGGCATCTTCCATGTAACGTTTTCTGATTGTATCTGAGCACAGAAAACTGAAAGTATAGGAAAGGTCAGCAAGTTCCTCATTCACACATCCCTTGTCTGTGTTGGTGCCCTCCGGCCCTGGTGGTAGGGGCGTGAGGTGACAGTGGCAACACTGCTGGTGATCATGGGCAAGGGAGTTTTGGGTTTGGTTTGTATGAGGTTGGTGAGGTTAGGGTCATGGGGTAACTTTGCCCATAAAGCCAGGAAGTGGCAGATGGAGAACTAAAGCCCAGGTTTGTTTGACTTTAAAGCTCATGAACTCTAGTGCCCCATATTTGACCACACCCCCTGGATGGGGATGGAAGGACAGCAGGCTACCAAGGAGAGACTTGATACCCTATGAGCATATACAGGGGGAGGAAGTCCCCCTCAGTCACAGTCACAGGGGAGGGAAGTAGGGGGAAAGCGGGAGGGAGGGAGGAATGGGAGGATACAAGGGATGGGATAACAATTGAGATGTAATATGAATAAATTAATAAAATATATTAAAAAATAAGGCTCTATTCGGCTGTGCTTCTTGTTGTCCCCTCTGAATTTCGAAATGTCTCCAAAGCACTCAGAGTTGTGTGTTCCCTGCAATAAGCTTATGGCCAAGAGGGAGGAGGAATGTGAGAGAGTCTATACCGCAAACCCATACTGCTGGCTGGCAGGTTCTGAGGGGCAGCAGGTGTACCGGAGGCCCACAGTGAGGCTGCAGGTGGCCACCTCTAACCATTGTGATGTTGCCAACCAATTGTCCTTCCTTCCATTTAAAGAGAAACCACAAATTAGTTTTCTCTGGTGTGGGAGGCAGCACACATTTTCACTGCTAAAGGGTGTTCACATTTAAGCTGTGTGAGTCCAAGTGCGGCTTGAACACTGGCAGTGTCCTGTGTGAATATTGCTACATAGATGGCACGTGTTTGTGTGGGGTGTGAGGGTCCTCCAAGGGGGTCAGGACCATGAAATCAGGTACAGAAAATGAAGTGCGGGACAAAAGCGATCTTCTTTGATCTTGAAGAACATAAAGCTTTTGTCAGTGCAGATGACGTATCTGCGTGTGTACAGTGGGGCTTCTTCCTGTTCTCAGCATAAGCTTCTAAGTTCAGAATAAAATCATTCATCTCTTAGCCATGGAGATACATTCTGAGGCGATGTCATATGTGTAACCATGGAGTTACATACAGGCCAATACAGGATGCTGCACACCTGGCTGCAGACACATGTAGCATGGGAGTCTTCTGATGGCTGCAGCTTGAGAGACGATGGTATTTGCACCAGAACCTAACACACACACACACACACACACACACACACACACACACACAGGCTGCATGAAGACACAGCATGAAGATAAAAATGGCACACCTGCTTGGTCAGTGAACGACTGATGATGCTCTGATGTGAAGTCCAGGATCTGACTGGTGTGCAATTGTATATTAGGATTATTTTGATATTGTTGTATAAAGGTACCAGAAATATATAACATCTCTATCATATTTGTAGACTATGATATTAAGAATTTTGAAAGATGCCTTAGTCATTTATCCCAACTAAATGATAACTTATTTTCTGATTTTTTTTTCTTCGAGACAGGGGTTCTCTATGTAGCTCTGACTGGAACACTCTTTGTAGACCATGCTGGCCTTGAACTCATCGATCTGCCTGCCTCTGCCTCCCGAGTGCTGGGATTAAAGGTGTGCACCACCATGGTAGGCTTATTTTCTGAATCTTTTAGGGAACATTTTCGTTTTGTTTCTGCTTTTGCTCAGCAGATCAAACCCAGAACCTCATGCATGGTTAAGTGTTCCATGTCTGGGGTACACTCTTGCTCTTTAATGAATGCTCTGTGATAGTTGACACTTATCAAATCAAAATCACATGGCGATCTGAGGGTCAGGTGATTGTTCACACCCCACCCCTATCTCCTATAGTCTGAGGAAGCCCAGCTCCTACATCAAGGTGGCTCAGTCTAGGGGTCCTCCAAAAGTCTAAGCCTGGTGTCTTAGGGTTACTGTTGCTGTGCTGAAGTACCACAGCCAAAGCAATGTAGACAGGAAAGGGTTTATTTTCTATCATAGTCCCATAGAACAGTTCACCATCAAAAAGCAATGAGGGCAGGAACTAACAAGCCCAGAATCTGGAGGCAAGACCTGATGCAGAGGCCATGGAGGGGTGCTGCTTACTGGCTTGCTCTTCATGGCTTGCTCAGCCTGCTTTCTTATCGCACCCAGCACTACCAGCCTAGGGATGGCTCCACCCACCAATCACCATCAATCACCAACTAAGAAAATGTCCTACAGGCTTGCCTACAGCCTTATTTTTGGAGGCATTTTATCAGTTGAGGCTCCTCCTTTCTGATGACTCTAGATTGTGTTAAGTTGACATAAAACTAGCCAGGACACTTGTTCTCAGTGGTCTACATTGGTGTGTTATCCCTGGCAGGAGCAGAGTGTGACTGTGTGCCTGTGTGAGCTGTCTTGGCTGTGGATGATGTTGTTGGTACATGACTTTGGGACCCACAACTCAAGAGTCACATATGAAGCCTTTGTGTATTTTGAGAACCAGAGCCAGTTTTGAGAAACTAAGGAAGCTCGTCATAAAGCCACATGGAAAGTCATCTTGTGCTAAGCAAGAAGAGACAGCCACAAAAGACCACGTGATTATGCTCAGACTGAAGTAGGCGTGCGTACTCTAGCACAGTGGCTCCCAACCTTCCTAATGCTGCAGCCCTTTAATACAGTTCCTCATGTTATGGTGACCCACCACCATAAAATTATTTTTTTTTTGTGACTTTGTAACAGTAATTTTGTTACGTTTATAAATTGTAATAAATCTAATATGCAGGTTATCGAATGTGTGACCTGTGAAAGGGTCATTCGACTGCCCCAAAAGTGACTCAAAAGTTAACTGCTGCTGTAAAGTCAGGTAGTCCTGGAGGGCAGGTCTCTGTGTCCTTACACAAGTGGCATTTGTACATAAACCACACTTGGGTAAAGCTGCCTTGCACTGACACCGATTTTGCCCTTTTCACTTTTAGCATGCCATTAATTGTAAGAAATCAGCTTCCTTGAAATTGCTTATCCTTTGCAGTAATCTTGGCTAGCTGGGCACAGAGGAGGATTTTCACTGAGCAGTGCTTCTTTCTTCCTATGGGCTGTTCTGCGGTGCGTCAGGAGAGGGCGCTGCAGGGGCACTGCACAGAGCGGTCTGCCACAGCGTGGCAAGTATGCGGTCAGCGCCCTCTGCTGCCTGAATGCTTCTTTCTGCACGCACCATCGAGGGGGGTTGGAAGTGTGGGTGTGTGCGGGAGGGGTGTAGGACTCACACCTGCTCTTGGCGGCCAATTTCTGTCTATCATCACATAAGGATACTGTTATTAAAAAAAAAAATTAAAGTAGAGCTGACTTTTGTTGGTTCAAAGGACAGAGGTTTATTTTCAAATGACTTTTGGCTTTGGATATCAATTTGGGCACACTTGATTAAAAATCAACAGTAGAGAAAATGAGGACAAAATTGATCGTTTTTTATTTTTTATTTTATTTTTTTGGTTTTTCGAGACAGAGTTTCTCTGTGTAGCCTTGGCTAACCTGGAACTCACTCTGTAGACCAGGCTGGCTTTGAACTCAGAGATCTGCCTGCCTCTGCCTCCCGAATGCAGGGATTAAAGTTGTGCGCCACCACTCCTGACTTTTGACCTTTTTTTAAATTAAAATTTTAGTTTACCTTTTCCCTGTTTTATCTGTTCATTTCTGTGATAGTCCTGGGAACTGAACGCAGGGCGTTACTCATTCTAGGCACTTCCACACTGAGTTATGTAGCCCCAACTCTATTTTGTTGTTGTTGTTCTTAATACCCAATCCATGGAACCAGTCAGACTTGTCAAGAACATTATGCAATGTAAAGGATATTTATATCTATATCTATCTGCCTTCCTTCCCTCCTCCTCCTTCTCCTCCTCCTCCCCCTCCCCCCCACCCCTGCCTCTGTTAAACATTAGACATTTGTTTCTTGTACACTGGGGAACTAGATGTCTGAAATTAAGGTGTGGCAAGGTCAGTGGCTCTTTCCTTTATGGCCTCAGTTAACCTTAATTATCTCTAAAGGCTGTATCTCAAATATGGTGACTTGGCAGCTAGGGATTCAACACAGGACTCTTTGGAGGACCTAGTTGAGTCCACACACTAGTGGGTACACATGTGGTTTCCATAAGTGAAATGGCTTCTACGCTCAGTCACTGTCCCTGTGGAGTTTTGTGTCCCAGTGGTGTTGTTCCCGAAGCAAGGGCACTTGTGCCAGAGTCAAAACCAGGCCGTGTCTTCACTTTAGTTCCTTAAAATTTGTTGTCTAGAGGAATTAGCTAAGTTGTTTTGAGGCTCCTGCCAGTGACTGAAAATCTACAGGGGGAGCTGCCAGAAATAACTCATGCCCACAAGAACATGCTTCTGGCCTAAGCTGAGCCTCTCTCCTTAGACAGACAGGCACCTGGGTTTCAGTGTGAGACTATGTACTGAAGTGTCTTCTCTTTCAACTTTCCCCCCAGGAAATCAGGAGGTTATTGGTACTTTTTGTCCAATATTATGCATCGTGGCATCTTACTTGAAAGTATATGATCCCACTGAAGACTAAAGCTACAGGCAGAACTATGGAGCCTAGGGTGACTCTCTCTCCTTGTGATGGCCCCTCCTGTTCTCAGTGCTAGGAATCCAAGATGGAGGAAAGGTTGCAGCAGACACTGGTTTCCAAGGAGATCAGATGCAGCCATGCCACTGGCTCTTGGTGTTTCTTAATTCATAGACAATGACTCAAGGGCACATCTAGAGAAAGCCTGCATGCACGGTTCTACACAAGGGGAAGGGCACCATTACTGGAAGATGTGCTTGTTTATTCCATCCCTGATAGAGAGGGACTGGTGAATTCTCAGGTAACCAATCTCGCAAAACCATCAGATTCTCTGTAACTTCATGTTGAAAACGGTGCAATCAATTTTCAAATCATCCTTATGTCCTAAGCGTGGGCTAGCTTCCACAATAGGGGCCCACATTGTGGATTAACTTCCTTTAAAACACACACACACACACACACACACACACACACACACACCACACACACACACTTAGACATCTTTATATGTATACATATATATGCATACACATACACTTATATGTATTGCATGTAATTATTTTAGGAAAATATAAAATAATATAATTTCTTAAGGTTTTATCAAACAACCTTTGAATTACTTGTCCCCCATCCCTCCTTGTTTGTATTGACTCTCCCACTTCCTCAGTTGGAGTCCCCGCCATGTTTTTCTGCTTCCTACTTCATATTACCTGTGCCCTGGTATTCTTCTCTGAAAGCCAGCCGCTCCCCCAATGCAGGCTGCTAGGCGAGGGAGCCAGTTAAACAGCCCCACCCAGCTACAATACCAATGAACCAGGACAGTGACCAGCATGACAAGATTATCTGTATGGGTACAGTAAGTGGCACTCACGTGCCAGGGGTAATCAAGTGCTGTCTAGTTGGACTGGAGGCCCACCCAACAGGAGGAAAATCATACCCAGTACTGAAAATCTAGCAAGCTTCCTGGGGCTGGTGAGGTCATGGACCATGCAAGAGAATCTATTACCATCACTTGGCTACAACGGCACAACCCCTACTCCATTCTAAGTCTTATCTTTATACTTACAGATAGATGAGTGGGGCTAGCAATGCCCCAATCAAAGAGCCTCTTTTTACAGAAAACGCCTTTCTCTCCCTCCCTCCCTCCCTCTCTCTCTCTCTCTCTCTCTCTCTCCTCTCTCCTGCCTCCCCCATCTCTCCCTTCCTCTCTCCCTCCCTCCCTCCCTTCCTCTATTGGAGTCAGTACAGAAATCAACAGATTGTGAAGAGCCCAGCTACAGCAGATAACATCCACATTATAGATCCTGAGTCCATGACTCTGAAAAAGGGTAGAAAGATTGTAAGAGCTGTATACCAGGCCGTCTGCAACGAGACAGACCCTCCTGTAAATGGCTGCATAGGCGAGACTGGACCGGTGCCAACATCAATGGACATATTAACAGAGGAGGGGATAATTCCATGGTGTCTCACCACCAGACAAAGAACTGCTGAGAAAAGGAGAATTAGCTCCTTCCAGGGATGAGCCCCCACACTGATTGGAGTGGTCACCCTGAAGCCGTGTACATACAAACAACAAAAGACAGTTCATCAGGTTATATTTATGTATTTATGCACACTATGTGTAACAATAATAACCAAGGAAAAGGAGACTGTAAACTTGAGATTGTGTGAGGAGTGCGAAGGAGGGGTGGGGGTGCAGCTGGGAGGGGTAGAGGGAGGGAGGGGGGAGGGCAAAGCTATGTAATTCTGTTTCAGTTTAAAGCACACATAAGAGCCGGGCAGGCATGGTGGTTCATACCTGTAATCCCAGCAGAGGCAGGTGGATTGCTGTGAGTTCGAGGCCAGCCTGGTCTACAACGTGAGTCAGGACAGCCAAGGCCACACAGAGAGACCCTGTCCTGAAAAACAACAAAACAAAAACTGACTAAAATTACAAATGCTGCAGATCACATTTTTGTGCCTTTGGTAGTAGGGCTGTGATGACTGTGATGAGCGGCTGCTCCTCTGGGTCCTCCGTCCCTTCCAGGTACCGCCTGCCCCTGAGTTCTGTGTGGGAAGCAGGCTGTTCTACGTCTTCTCTGAAGACACCACTATTCTTTTGCCCCCAGCTCTCACCCACTGGCTGCCTGACTTGAGAGACTGTTTACTAGCCGTTGAGGGTCGAAAGTGTGACTTTATATTTCACTAGGCCTGTTTCTGGGTTTCCCATGTTTTTTTTATCGGTCTATGGATATGTCTTAGTTTGGATTCTATTGCTGTGAAGAGACACTGTGGCCAAGGCAACTCTTACAAAGAAGAACGTTTCATTGGGGCTGGCGTACAGTTTCAGAGGTTTAGTTCATTTATCACCATGGCAGGAAGCATGACGGTATGCAGGCAGACATGGTGCTGGAGGAGTTCTGTGTCTTGATCAGAAGGCAGCAGGAGGAGACTGTTTCATACTGGGCGGAGCTTGAGCATAGGAGACCTCAAAGCCCGCCCCCACAGTGACGTGCTTCCTCCAACAAGGATCCACCTACTTTAACAGGGCCACACCTCCTAATAGTGCCACTCCCTATGAGCCAAACATTCAAGTACATGAATCTATGGGGGCCAAACCTATTGGAGCCATAGGATTTACTCAGTGATAATGCACCGTCTTTGAAAGAAGGCCTAAGAAGCCGGATTGGATGTTACACTCATTTTCACAAACAGAAAATGGCGTGCGGTGGCCGTGAGAGCCCATTGTGCATTTGTGGTCACTTGGAGGGATGGCAAGGGCTCCTGGACAGAGGCCTGGCCTAGGGCCACAGTGTGGGGACAGGGTGGGGCGTGGGGTGGGGGATCATAGAGCTGAAGAACAGCCAACCCAGGATCCAGGCTAATTATGGAACGTGAAGAAGGTCCTTGTGACTTCTCTAGCGAGGTCTCTGGAGAAATACGAACTTGAGATTCATTAAAACCAGCAGCTGGAACCCTAGGAGAGAATTGAAAAGACTCATTATTGTCTCTTCAGTGTGGGATTCTGAGGGAGCAAATGCCTGGAATGGCCCCTCCCCAGGGGAAGAATCATCCTAGCACCGGGCAGAACCTCTTCTCAGAGCCCAGAGCATCTGGCTCTCCTCCCTGCTGTGGGGAACTCTGGGGACTTGAGGCACTACAGCAGTCAGGATCTCAACCTGCGAGTATATTTGGAATTGAGAAAGTTCCAAGAATACCCAGGACGGCAGTGTTTTTGGGGCCTCTGTCAGAAGGGATTATGATAGAAGTCCCTCTCTAAAATTCAGAAGTCGTCCTGCCCTCCAGGAAGACAGTAGAAAAGCCGAGAAATTCAGCAGCAAGGGTGACTCCCCGCCTTTATAGCATGGAATAGCACAAGGAATTGGGCACTGACTCCTTTTGATCCTAAAAGGCTGGGCTTCCTGCATTCTCAATGCCAGAGGAGTTCAAGAAGCAGCTCTTCCGAATGGTGAGCAGGAAGTGTCGTGGGAGGGGCTTTAGGAACCTGTCCTTTAGTCAGGGCCAGGTGCAGCCGGAGTCCAGCTGGTCATTGGTCCTTTGATTCTGGTACCCCGTAACAGACTTCTCTGTTTGAAATAAGAGTTCAAGGGTTTGTGGCAGGACCTGTCCTAGATAGATAAGGATGGAGGGGCGGGTACTGTTCTGTGGCAAAAGCCAAAAACCCTACTGTGGGATTGATTCAGTGCATGGTTGAAAGGTGCCTGGAGCGTGCGCTGCTGGGATGCCTGCAGTCATCTTTTGAACGCAGAGTGACCCACAGACTTTGCATGCCAGATACCTTGTTCACGGAGAGCTGGCTTCCTTGCTGCTGTATTCCTTGTGCCTTCCTCCCTCCCCTGCAGGCAGAAAGCCACACTGCTGAGTGTGGTAACAGTGCCTGTGGGGTGAATTTACTTGGGACTTAAGGTTGATTTATGTCTGGAATGGCTTTCCCCACAGGATTAATTAATTAATGGAGAGAGTCTCTCATTGGCCAGTGACTGAGTTGAGTAGATTGGTTGGTGGGGAACTCTAGGGGTATGTCTGTTTGCACCTCCCTGGGGCTGAAATCACAAGCACCCTACCTCATGTATGGAGTTACTTTTTTTTTTTTTTTAAATGTGGGCTCTGGGGATTGATGAGAGCCTCTTCTTACACAGTCAGAACTGTACCCTGAATTGTGTTTGAGTTTGAAGGTGTGTGTTGCTTATTGCAGAAAGCTATGTGCTCTGTAGTACCCGGGGCGGGGTGGGGGTGGGGGTGGGGATGGGGTGGGGGGGGTGGGGGAGGGGGCGGGGCTAACGGCATCTCCTGTGTGCTCTGGACAACATTGAGTGTGAATGTTTTGACCCAAAGGTGTTGGTCCCTCTTGGTGGCGATATGCCCTTGGCCAGGAAGATTTCCTTGCTAACTTGGCTGTGCAGAAACATAGAACATGTGACAAATTCAAGCGCTTGTGTGCTTGTGTAACCTGAGCTGGAGGTGGGACAACTGTGGCTGGGCTCAAGTGCAGAGCGCACGATGTTTTTATTTTTTCTCTTCTCTGGGATAGGACATGACGTTCATAAGCCAGACTTAGAAATGACACTTCCTGCAATGCGGAAGAGCTCTCACAAGATGGAGTGTGCCTTGCTTTTCTCTGAATGGTCTTGTCCTGGCTCACCAGACAAAATAGAGGCTTTTGAAAACACTATCTTTAATGATGCTTTATTTTGTGAAACTTTGCATGAAGAGATTAAAAGTGGCATCAAAGGAAGTAAAGCCGTCTTCCGTACGAAGTCACGGAGGCTCACGCAGCTGTGTCGCTCAGCAGCTATGGGCCTATGAGCATTCCCTCTTCTCCCATGATCCTCTTGAGCAGGGTTGGGATTCAGCAGAAATCACAAAACCAATTCATATCGGCGACCATTTCAGTCTCCACAAACTCTAAACTTTGCATCGTGTTTGTTTTAACTTTGCTGGCCACAATCATCTGCAAATGCCACGGGGAATTTTTGAACATGCTCAAAACTCAAAGGTCACGTTCTTAATTCCAGCTGTACAAGTGCTTTTCTTTATGCATGACTCCGAGGGACCTGGCTGACACATAAATTAACATGTGTACTATAGATTTCCATCTGAGAGGACACAAGGCCTCAGGAGCCTTAGGGACTCACTAACAGGACTGGACCCTTCCTCCTTACCCAGAGCCCACCATCTCAGCAGCAGCATTTAAACCAGGCCAGCAAGCCTTCCGTAGACTCCAATTTACCAGCCACAGGGATAATATTGGTCCAAGATAAAAGCCTGCCGGTGCCGGTTAACTGTGTGGTTCAGTCACTTCATAGTGAGACGCTTCTCCCTGCTGGTCCCTCTGGGGTCTGTCCCAGTGCTGACTGCAAAGAAATGACCTTCGGAAGTGCAGCCTCCTAAAAGCCACTAGGCTTAACTATTGTGGGAGGGGGGCTGGGTGTGGCTCAGGGAATTTATTTATTGAATACAGGTTCCTGGGCTCCATCCCCAGAATGCAAAAAAGAGTACTTATGAAAGCAATTAATATTTAGAATAAAATGAAGAGTCCAAAAAACCATAGACGAAGGCATGAACAAATAAATTCCTTTCTACAGAGAACACGCAGTTAATACCTTAGTGAATACCCTCAATCATAACACCATCAGAAACAATTTTAAGCACTTGTCAATTTTAAGATTGCTGATTGCCAAATGATAAAAAATCAAAATAAGCGGTTAAAAATCACATATTTTATTTAGACCAATATATTTAAAATGGCATCCTGTGTCACTACCAAAAATTTTAACAGTTTGTTCCTTTTTTTTTGTGATAACTCTTTTTATGTATATTTTAATTTTTCCTTTTGCTTTTAGTTTGAAATTTTTTTGAGAAGTTCATATAGGAATACTGTATTTATA
The DNA here is from genome assembly GCF_964271855.1 of Acomys minous. Lineage (NCBI taxonomy): Eukaryota > Metazoa > Chordata > Mammalia > Rodentia > Muridae > Acomys > Acomys minous. The sequence continues at coordinate 8,399,430 of NC_140497.1, forward strand.
TCATTTTGGCCCCCTCTCCTTCCACCTCTTCCTGTGTTTCCCCTACTTTCTCTCTAATCGATGATCCCTTCTTCTTTAATTATTATAGGCACACAGACACAGACACAGACACAGACACAGACACACACACACACACACACACACACACACACACACACACAGACACTCCATTGAGTCCATTAATTTTTACTCCTATAGACATATATTTAAGTCTGACCACTTGGAACTGGGTAGCTACCAGGGAGCTCATCCTTAAAGAAAACTGATTTGTCTTCTCAGAGCAGCCGTTGGTTGCCCATAGGTTTTTATCTAGGGGTGTGGCCCTGTGAAATGTTCTGCATCCATGTCAACTCGTGTTGGTGTTACACAGGTTTTGTTTAAGCAACCATGTTGAAATTTCAAGGGCTCAGCTCCTGTGTCATGTCTAGAGGACTCTATCTCGCGGCAGGCGTCCTGCCCCTCTGGCCCTTACAAACATTCTGTCCCTGCTTCCTCCATCTTCCTGGAGCCTTAGGTTATAATAAGGGCTGCACAGCAGATGTGTCGGTTGCATTTGAGCTCCCCACAGTCACTTCTTTCCTGCTTTTTGACAAGTCGTGCATCTCTGCAGAAAGAAGCCTCTTTGATGAGAGGTGGTAACTACACTTATCTGTGGGCATAAGGGTGAGTATTTAGAATATAGTTAGAAATCACATTGGTTAAGGAAAATGGCAGCAGCAGGTTTTCCTCTAGGACCCATGATCCCCTTCAGCCATGTGTAGTAGCCTCGGTTTACAGCTGGGGCATGTAATTCCTCCTGTTGAGCAGGTGTTACGTCTAATTACATGGCTGTAGTTTACCCACAACGTAAAAGTACCACTCTTGCTCTACCCTCCCATCTTTGCTGACTGCAACACATTTCTTTCTCTCTTGGGCCAATCCAGGCTTCGTTTTCACAGCTTCATGAAATGGCCCCTCTAGGCCTCCATTCAGGGACTACCCTGTCACACACACCTGGCCTGAATGACTCTCACATGACTGTTTCTCAAGTATTTAGGTTGGTGTAGGCAGCAGGGGCAGACTATCCTGTAAGAAATGGATTGGATGGTAGCTCACAACTATTATAATGTGATTTAATGCCCTCTTCCGTCACACAGGCAGAGCACTGTATACATAATAAATAAATAAATCTTAAAAAAAAGAAATGGATTGGCCAAGTTAAAGAATATCTGCAAGGCAGCTCTCAAGAAGGGAGCAGGGGTGGGGCGGGAACGAAGACATAGGAAGGGGTTTGGGGTCGTAGGACCCCATGTTTATGGCATGTGGATATGCCACCGTGAAGCCACAATGCTCAGCATTGTGTGTGTGCTGGGAAGGAAGAACCATTGCATAGTGTCAGAGTTCCACCTGGAAGAAGATGAGTGAGAACCAGGTCTCTTCCATCCTCTTGGCCTAGTAATTTGAGATCCTTCAGTCTGCTTGAGTTTGATTTTAGTTTCCCTAAAATATTTGTTATCAATGAGCAGATAATTGCTTGGAGTAGTACTGTGCATTTATAAATGGGTTAGGTCAACCAGATAATTACATTTTTTTTCAGAGTTTTGGCTTCTGTCTTTACCATCACTTAGTGTACTATTGTGACCTTTTTCTGATTATTGAGTCTTGTCAATAAGAGATATGTCCTAATAAAATTGATTAGAAAGGGAAGAATTAAAGAAAATTAAATTCTGTTTTCTCAAGGTTAAAAATATTAATAGATTAAAAATGCAAACTATAGCCGGGTACTGTGGCTTATGCCTGTAATCCTAGTACTCATGGAGGCAGGTGGGTCACTATCAATTTGAGGCCAGCCTGATCCACAAATTGAGTCCAGGACAGCCAAGGGTACACCGAGAAACTCTTGTCTCCAAAACCAAACCAAACCAAAACCAAAGAATGCAAACACAAGAAAGCATTTGGGCCCACACTCTGACCGTAGGTACAGTAGCTGGGTTCTGGCATTCAGAGCCCTCATACAGTGAAGTGTTGTCAGAAGGCCTGTCAAGGTTGAGCGACTGAAGATTACGGGCTAAGGGAGCTTGGACACTGTCAGCACAAAGGAGAAGGAATCCATGTGTTATGGCTGCGCTGGACACTCAGCGTTACGCTGAGGAATTCACACTAAGCTCAGAGCCACACAGACTTTCACATGGAATCCATCTAATGGCCCTGGGCTAGTTGCTATGGGAACCATGGCTTCGTTTCTTGACAGAAGTTTGTTAGAATTTTCTGCAACAACAGTTATTTAACCCAGGGTTTGTGTTATAATATTTTTTGTTTCCTTTGTTAAAAAAAATAAAAAGTTGAATACATTTGAGAGATAATACCACTATTGTTCAAATGATAGGAAGGCACTAGCTCTGTTTGCTGAATGCCACAGTCAGTTTGTAGGACCCAGAAGTAGCTGACAGGACTGTACCCTGAGTGTTTCCTGTAAACCATACATGATTTCAGAGTGCCTGGAACTGATGACAGATGATATTAATAAATACTGTAAGACACTAGACTGTCAATTATTTATGGATAGCTAAATATTATCCCAAGATACTCTGCCATTGACTACGTCAATGTCAATATTTTAAGGTCAAGAACTGCCCTCAATTATCTACTGTCTATACGCATCAATTAGTTTAGAATATTTGATAAATTATTTTGATTTCTTGACAGAAAAATGCGAGTTGAGAAACAATTTGGGTTAAATTACTAATATGGGTAATTCAAACAAGCAAATGCAAGAAAGACTAGAGCCAGAGCCACAGACTGTGTGTGGGGATGAGGTACCATGGCTCCCACTGGTCCCTCCTTATCATGGTCTCGATGTGGCAACAAGGTAATGAGTACCCCACTGGGCCTGTCCTCTGGCTCAAGTTTTATTGGCTATTATCTGATGGATGTTAGTCATTCGCTTTGAGGTCAGGTAATAAGAAATAAGGTGCCCACCCCAAACACCACAGTGCCATGCTGGAACTCAGGAACAGTATTTGTCTGTGCTGCCTAAAAGGAGGGTAGAATGAAAAAAGGCCTTGGTTCTGAGGCACCCAAGGGAGTCTGTCCTTGCACCTAGAACTATGTACAATTCATCAGAGTTAAAGGAAAGACGGCACTTTTGGAAATATTTTACAGAGACAGAATTATCTGGGTGGCGTAGATTTTCACCAGTTACAAGACTCCTTGTGACCTCCTGACCTCAGCTCAGTATTAACGGAGTCTGTGTCACTGCTGAGGGATTGATCAAACCTACATTTGCTCAGACATGGTACAGAGGGTGATTTACCTGCGCTCTGTTCCCTTGGAAACTTGTTTAAAAGAGGGCAAGGTTAAGGATATCAAAACACAGACCAACATTTCTTTCATTCATCTTAGCTTAGTCTCATTTTCAGATTTTTGAAGAAATCTGGATATGTGGTGAAATGCCTCATCGGACTATTTACTGAGCTTGAACAGCTGTGTGCCAGAGACAGATATAGTTCTCCTGTGCCATGTGCAAAGGACCTTACTATGTTGTCATAAGAGCTGTCTTTGGACAACAGTGCTCATATGCCAGTGGGAAGTTGGGCTTTTGCTGAACCCGTGCCCCTCTTCCTAGAGCGCTACCTGGGAGTTTGAGCAGTTTCTCTTCTCCTTTCCCACAGCTGCTCCTTCTCAAGAGACAGGAGTGAGGCTGTCACCCACCTGGACCTCACTCTGATGGCTTGGGTGCAGAGCTATCAAGCAGAAGGGCAGACGGCAGCGTGGTTTTGCTGCTCCCAAGTTCGAGGCTAAGGACCACCTGGAACTTATTTTGGCCCCCAATTTCTTGCTTTCAACTTAGTTGAGTGAAAGCATCCTACAGTGATAAGCTCATCCCCAGTGTCTACTTTGACTTCTCAAGGAGTTCCACGAACAAAATGGTGCATTGCCGGTGAAGTACAAATGTACCCAAATTCTGCCATCCTGGAGCTGAAAAGGTCAGGATATGGTGCTCAGCGATGTACTGTTTCCTTTTAGTGCTCTCCTGGACAAACCTAGAGCCTCCTGGGAATTATCTAGATCAGGCTGGCCTATGTTCATGTCTTCCGGGGACTGTCTTGATAAGGTAGGGTGACCTGCCCAAGATATAGGTGACACCATCTCATGGGATGGGCGTTGGTATGTTTAATAGTAAAGAAAGCTTGTGGACCCCAAGAAAAAAGCAGGTGCATGTGCGTCTCTGCCCTTGACTATGGATGCAGTGGGAACAGCTGCCTCAAGCTCCTGCCTCTGTGATGTGACGTCCCTGTAGACAAGGACTGTGACTTGGAATGGTAAACCAAGTTAATCCTTTCTTTCTCTACATTGCTTTTGGTTGGGGGGTTTTATCTCAGCATCAGAAAGGAAACTAGGGCAGTTGCTCTCACCTCAGAAGCAAGGCTTGTCCATGAATGCATTAATGATCGGGTGGAATCTCCACTCACTGGGAGATTTCCTCTAACTCTACTTTTGTAGTTATAGTTGGTACTTATTCTTTACAATGTGTAGCATTTATATCAAAGGGTCACCTCTAAGAGTAGGTCAGAGATTATATTATTTTTATTTTATTGTGTGCTGTCTTTGTCACAGAAAGTTAAAAAAATACATTCATGCTGTTGTATATCTTTCTGTGTGTCTATAATGTAGAGAGGAAGATAAAGAGATAAGGACAGAAGTAAACACTGTAACATTTGGGGCCATATATAAGAATCTTATTTCTGTTTTTAAAAATGGAAATGGCTTTTGATAAAGTGTTTAAATTCCAGTGGGTACTTTAAAAAAAAGGATTATATAACAGTTGCATTTTAAAATGTCAAGTGAATTTTATACAAGGTTTCATATCTTTTGATGTTATGAAAAAAATTTTAACTTCTACCCCGAATTGGGTTAGGAACATATATAATAGGTTTCCTAGATCCTGAATAAAGCATATGTTGGACAAATATCTGGAGAAGCCAGTGCCATTTATATTCTTTAAAATACACACACACACACACATATGCACACACACATATACACACACAGACACACATACATACACAGACACACACAGATACACACACAGATACACAAACACATACACACACACACACACACACACACACACACATAGAGGAGAGAGAGGCAGAGAGAGAAATAAATGCATAAATAGGAGGAACAGTAACTCATAGGGAACAATCTCAGGGATCTGGATCCTTCTACTTTGCCATTCTCCCATGCTTCTCTCATCTAGAGTCCCAATAGGATGTCCTCCCCTCTGTCTCAGTTTCCTGGTAAGTGAAGGCTTTGGTGGGACATGCCCCTTGGGCTAATATGCAGATATAAGTGAGTATATACCATTTGAGCCTTTCTGCTTCTGGGTTAACTCACTCATTATGATCATTTCTAGCTCAATCCATTTATCCACAAATTTCGGGAATTCCTTGTTTTTAATAGCTGAATAGTATTCCATAGTGTATATGTACCACAGTTTCTTTATCCATTCTTCTATTGAGGGACACTTAGGCTGTTTCCATGTTCTGGCTATTATGAATAAGGCTGCTATGAACATAGTTGAGCAAATTTTCTTGCTGTGTGCTGGAGCATCTTCTGGGTATATTCCAAGGAGTGGAATAGCTGGGTCTTGAGGAAGCCCTATTCCCATTTTTCTGAGATAGCACCAGATAGATTTCCAAAGTGGTTGTACTAGTTTGCATTCCCACCAGCAATGAAGGAGTGTTCCTCTCTCCCCACATCCTTGCCAGCATGTGGTGTCGCTTGAATTTTTGATCTTAGCCATTCTGATGGGTGTAAGATGGAATCTCAGAGTTTTTTTGATTTGTATTTCCCTGATGATTAAGGAGGTTGAGCATTTCTTTAAGTGTTTCTCAGCCATTTGATATTCCTCTGTTGAGAATTCTCTGTTTAGTTCCAAGCCCCATTTCTGAATTGGGTTATTTGGTTTGGTGGTGTTTAATTTCTTGAGTTCTTTATATATTTTGGATATTAGACCTTTGTCAGATGTAGGGTTGGTGAAGATTTTTTCCCAGTTTGTAGGCTGTCGCTTTGTTCTCTTGACAGTGTCTCCTGCCTTACAGAAGCTTCTCAGCCTCATGAGGTCCCATTTATTAATTGTTGACATTAATGTCTGGGCTGTTGGTGTTCTGTTCAGGAAGTTGTCTCCTGTGCCAATATGTTCCAGGCTCTTCCCAACTTTTTCTTCTAAGTGACTTAGTGTCTCTGGTTTTATGTTGGGGTCTTTAATCCACTTGGATTTGAGTTTTGTACAAGGTGACAAATATGGGTCCAGTTGCATTTTTTTACACATAGACATCCAGTTAGACCAGCACCATTTGTTGAAGATGCTATCCCTTTTCCATCGAATGGATTTGGCTTCTTTGTCGAAAATCAAGTGACCATATGTGTGTGGATTCATATCTGGGTCTTCGATTCAATTCCACTGATCAACCAGCCTGTTGCTGTGCCAGTACCATGCTGTTTTAATTACTATTGCTTTATAGTACAGTTTGAGATCAGGTATGGAGACTCCTCCGGAGCACCTTTTATTGTACAAGATTGTTTTAGCTATTCTGGGTTTTTTGTTTTTCCATATGAAGTTCAGAATTGAACTTTCAATGTCTTTAAAAAATTGTGTAGGTATTTTGATAGGGATTGCATTGAATCTGTAGATTGCTTTTGGTAGGATGGCCATTTTTATTATGTTAATTCTCCTGATCCATGAGCAAGGAAGATCCTTCCATCTTCTCATGTCATCTTCAATCTCTTTCTTTAGAGTTTTGAAATTTTTTTCAAACAAGTCCTTCACTTGCTTAGTTAGAGTAACTCCTAAGTACTTTATATTGCTTGTGGCTAATGTGAAGGGTGTAGTTTTCCTAATTTCTTCCTCTGCAAGTTTGTCATTTGTGTATAGGAAGGCTACAGACTTTTTGGAGTTAATTTTGTATCCAGCCAATTTGCTGAAGGTGTTTATCAGCTGTAGGAGTTCTCTGGTGGAATTTTGAGGGTCACTTATGTAGACTATCATATCATCTGCAAATAGGGATAATTTGACTTCCTCCTTTGAATACCCTTGATCTCCTTTTGTTGTCTTATTGCTCTGGCTAGAACTTCGAGTACTATATTGAAGAGATATGGAGAGAGTGGGCAGCCTTGCCTTGTTCCTGATTTTAGAGGAATTTCCTTGAGTATCTCACCATTTACTTTGATTTTGGATATTGGCTTCCTATATATAGCCTTTATTATGTTGAGGAAAGTGCCTTGTATTCCTGATCTCTCTAAAACTTTAAACATGAATGGGTGTTGGGTTTTATCAAATGCTTTCTCTGCATCTAAAGAGATGATCATGTGGTTTTTTATTTTCAGTTTGTTTATGTGGTGGATTACATTGATGGATTTCCGTATATTAAACCATCCCTGCATGCCTGGAATGAAGCCTACTTGGTCATGATGAATGATATCTTTGATGTGCTCTTGTATTCGTTTTGCAAGTATTTTATTTAGTATTTTTGCATCGATGGTCATAAGAGAAATTGGTCTGAAATTCTCTTTCTTTGTTGAGTCTTTGTGAGGTTTAGGTATCAATGAGACTATGGCCTCATAGAATGAATTTGGTAATGTTCCATCCCTTTCTATCTTTTGGAGTAGCTTGAAGAGTATCGGTATTAGCTCGCCCTTGAAGGTCTGGTAGAATTCTGCACTGAAACCATCTGGCCCTGGGCTTTTTTTGGTTGGGAGACTATCAATGATTACTTCAATTTCTGTAGGGGAAATGGGACTATTTAGCTTGTTTATCTTTTCTTCACTCAACTTTGGCAAGTGAAATTGATCAAGAAAATCGTCCATTTCCCTTAGATTTTCAAATTTTGTGGCATATATGCCTTCAAAGTAGGATCTTATGATTCTTTGTATTTCTTCAGTGTCTGTTGTAATGTCTCCCTTTTCATTTCTGATTTTGTTGATTTCAATACTGTCTCTCTGCCTTTTAGTTAGTTTGGCTAATGGTCTGTCTATCTTGTTGACTTTCTCAAAGAACCAGGTCTTGGTTTTGTTGATTCTTTGGACTGTTTTCTTAGTTTCTAATTTGTTAATTTCACCCCTGAGTTTGATTATTTTCAGACGTCTACTCCTTTTGGGTGTTTCTGCTTCTTTTTTTTCTAGGGCTTCCAGTTGTGTCGTTAAGGTGCTTATGTGCGATGCTTCCAATTTTTTTTAATGGCACTTAGTGCTATGAATTTTCCTCTTAGCACTGCTTTCAATGTGTCCCACAAATTTGGGTATGTTGTTCCTTCATTTTCATTGAATTTCAGAAACTCCTTGATTTCTTTCTTTATTTCTTCCCTGACCCAGGTGTCATTTAGCAGAGAGTTGTTTAGTTTCCACATACATGTAGGCTTTTTGTTATTTCTGTTGTTGTTGAATTACAGCCTAAGCCCATGATGATCTGATAGGATACAAGGTATTATTTCAATCTTCTTGTATCTGTTGAGGCTTTCTTTGTGAACTACGATGTGATCAATTTTGGAGAAGGTTCCCTGGGGTGCAGAGAAGAAGGTATATTCTTTCTTGTTTGGGTGAAAGGTTCTATAGATATCTGTTAGATCCATTTGACCCATGGCCTTGGTTAATGATGTTATTTCTCGGCTTAGTTTCTGTTTCAATGACTTGTCCTTCAGTGAGAGTGGGGTGTTGAAGTCTCCCACTATTATTGTGTGGGGATCGATGTGTGGTTTAAGCCCTTTTAGCAGATCTTTTACAAATGTGGGTGCCCTTGTATTGGGAGCATAGATGTTCAGAATTGTGATGTCATCTTGGTTGACTTTACCTTTGATGAGTATGAAGTGTCCATCCTCATCCCTTTTGATTAATCTTGGTTGAAAGTCTATTTTGTTCGATATTAAAATGGCTACGCCTGCTTGCTTCTTGTGACCATTTGCTTGGAATACTTTTTTCCAACCTTTTATCCTGAGGTAATGCCTATCATTATGGGTGAGATGTGTTTCTTGAATGCAGAAGAAGGTTGGATCCTGTTTATGCACCCATTCAGTTAGTCTGTCTTTTTATTGGAGAATTGAGACCATTGATGTTGAGAGATATTAATGACCAGTTACTATTAAGAGTCTTAATTTTGATGTTGGTTCCAGTCGAGCGTTTGTGTAGTTGTGTTTTTGCCATGGTATAGTTATCTATTTCCTGAGTACTTTTGGTTGTAGCTTGACCCTTTGGGATGGAGTTTTCCTTCTAGTACCTTCTATAAAGCTGGATTTGTGGATAGGTACTGTTTGAGTTTGGTTTTGTCATGGAATATTTTGTTTTCTCCATCAATGGTTATTGATAGTTTTGCTGGGTAAAGTAGTCTGACCTGGCATCTGTGGTCTCTTAGGGTTTGCAGGATCTCTGTCCAGGCCCTTCTGGCTTTGATGGTCTCTGCTGAGAAGTCGGGTGTAATTCTGATAGGTTTGCCATTAAATGTTATTTGGCCCTTTTCCCTTGCAACTTTTAATATTTTTCTTTGTTCTGTATGTTTTGTGTTTTGATTATTATGTGACAGGCAGTTTTTCTTTTCTGGTCAATTCTATTTGGTGTTCTGTATGCCTCTTGTATGTTTATAGGCATCTCTTTCTTTAGATTGGGGAAATTTTCTTCTATGATTTTGTTGAGAATAGTTTCTGGACCTTGGAGTCTGATATCTTCTCTTTCTTCAATGCCTATTATCCTCAGATTTCTTCTTTTCATGGTGTCCTTAATTTCTTGGATGTTTTGTGTCAGGAGTTTTCCAGATTTGGCATTTTCTTTAATGGTTGCTTCAAGATCTGGGATTGTATCTTCTAGACTTGAGATTTGTTCTTCCATCTCTTGGATTCTGTTAGAAAAGCTCAGCACTGTGTCATTTGCCTTCTTCTCTGAGGCCTCACGTTCTCGTTTTTCTTCTGTCTGTGTGTTTATCATTGAATCCATTTTCATCTTCATATCTTGAACAGATTTTTTTATTTCTTTCATCTGGTTGTTTACATTTTCCTGAAAATTTTCCAGTTCCACTCTATGTGCTTCTTTTATGTCTCGTACCTGCTTGGCTGCGTCTTCCTGCATCTGATTTCAAAGTTTATTTGTTTCCTCCGTTATCATCCTCATTACCAAGGATTTGAGGTCATTTTCTTGTGTTTCCGTTGTATTTGAGTTCTCCGGGTTGTTTTCTTTGGGATAGCTGGGAACTGGAGACACCATGTTGTTTTGGGGTTTTTTGCGTATGCTTTTACACTGTCCTTTAGACATCTTGCCGTCTCTGTTTTTGTTGGGTAACTTCCAGAGTTGGGTGGAGGGAGTCTGATGATAGATTCATTTGTTTTCTCACGATTTCCGTAGGCTGTAAGCCCTGATACTTCACTGGTGTGGATGTCAGGAGGTTAGCCCTGTCGTTTTGGGCTCTCACAGCCAGTGATCCTCAGCTCCCCTTTGCTGTGGGTCCTGCAATCATTCTGGGTCTCTGAATGAGCGTTGGATCAGGCCAAGGTATCCACAGCCTTTTGGGTTCCCTGCCAAGTCCAGCCAGGGATACTGGGCCCGAACCATGCGTCGAGCTCAGCTAGTTTCTCAGGGCCTGAACCGTCTGCTACAGCAGGAGAACTGCGAGTGCACTGAGCAAGCGCCTAGGGTGGAACTGAGCGCTCCGCCCTGCTTGCGTCACAGCAGGAAAACTGCGGCTGCGCTGAGCTGGAGCCTAAGGTGGAAGTGAGCACTCAGCCCAGCCTGTGTTATAGCAGGGGAGCTGTGCCTCGGGCAGAATTGCTTGCTGAGCTGAGCCAGCTTCTCCACGGCACAGCTCACTGAGCAAACCCAGGACTCTGGGGCTGAACTGTCTGCTGAGTCCAGTTTGGGTCTCAAGGCACCACGCAACCCAAATCCTGTTCAGAGTCCCCTCTCCCGCAGCAACTCCCACCGTCCACCACACCAATTGCCTCCACTGGAAGGCTCTGAGCTGCAAACCTCAGCCACTGCCGCTGGTGCCGCTGGTGCCGCTGGTGACACTGCTGTCTCTGCCGCTGCTGCCCTGATCTGAGAAAGTCCGAGCTCCTCCTGTGTGCATGGGCAAGCAGGTCCTCCGCACCCTGGTCCCTCCGAACCGTGGAGCACTTCTGCTGCCATGGTGTGGGGACCTTGGTGTTCCTGGCTCAGAAATCTGTGCAATTCCCTGAATTGTTCACTGGAGCTTTCAAACACGGTCCACACTGCTCGCCGCCATCTTGGATCTCCTATATGTTTTCTTTGAAGAAGTGATTTAGAACTTTAGTCCGTCCTTGAGGTCAGGCTGCCTGTTGACTTCCTCTTAGGAGTGCCTCGTGCTGCCTGTACACACGCGGCCCTTGCGCTCTGGTCCCCAGATACTTTGCAGTCTTTCATTCTTCTAAGGGACCCTTGTGGAGGAGCATCTGTAGGTTGAGGTCGCCTGGACCTTGGTTAGAGAGTGCTTGCTCCCTTATAGGAAGCATGTGAGTGCACACTGCCATGCAGAGCCGAAAGTGCTTCCGCTCCGGGAGTGTGTGGCTCCTTGGAAGTCAGCTTTTACTCCTAAAGCAGCCCCAGCCCCAGCCCCCTGCGGTGTGGGGCAAAGCCCTGTGCTTGGCGGAGCACCAGCAGCTCCCTGGAAGGTTGTTGCAGTCTGGAAGGGCGAGGCACCAAGTCCTGCGGGCTGGAAACTTGAACTCAGTGGGTACCTTTTCTCCCATAGGAAGTGTGAAGAGTCTTGCCTCGCTGGGGCTGTGGTGAGGTCAAGGGATTGGCAGGATGGGTTAGTGCAGCATGGTGTGTGTGTGTGTGTGTGTGTGTGTGTGTGTGTGTGTGTGTGAGACCCCTCCCTCCGTCCCTCCTGTCCTCTTCTCTTGCCCAGAGTCAGTTGAGAAATTACTTGAGGAGTGAAAGGGAGAAATTGGGGGAGTTTGGACTTGCTGGGGGCCTTCAGAGAAGAGGAAAGGGGCGAAGACTAGGCAGCCTCAGAGGCGGAAGCAGCGGAGATGTTTCAAGGAAAGAATGGGAAAGCCCGGAGTGTGACCCCCTAACAGTAATGGCAGAAGATACGGCTAGAATGAAAAGTTTTTAATGTTTCAATATCCCGAGCTTAGTTCCATCTCAGTGGTGCTTGCGTGTTGCGGTCTGTGTGTGCAATAGCTTTTATAGGCTCACGGTTTTTTGTTTTTGTTTTTTGTTTTTACCACCTGGCCCCAGTTGGTAGTGTTTGGAAGATCGTGGAACCTTTAGGAGGACTCTCCCTGAGGAAGGGGATTGTTGGGGACAGGTCTCAAGGTTTTATAGCAGGCTCTACTTCCTTTATACGTTGTCTCCTGACTAACAGCACAGCATGACCAGCCACGCACTTCCGTCCTCCTGCTGCCATACCCTGCTATGACGAGCTGTGTGTGTTTGGCCACAGCAATAAGAGAAGCAGCGAATACAACTGTGCAGTGACACATCGTACACGCTTCTTCATTGCTTTCCTTTCTGGAGGGGATTTCATAAAAGCCTGAGCCTAGAGATACATTGAGACCTGTGTGAGCAGTGACACAGAGGAAGACAGAAACAGGTGGTGGACACGTCGCCCTGTATGCATTTCCCGTTTAAAACTAGAGCAGATAGGTTACCTGCGACATGTGCTGAGGGGGACTTCACATCGGATCACCTGATCTTATTCCTTCTTCCTGGAAGGTAAAAGAAACCTACCTGTCCGTCTTCACCCTCACCTTCCCTTGACACTTGTGGCTTTCAGTGCTGAGCATCGAACATGGAGACTTGTGACTACTACGTTGACATGTGGTTTTGAGTTAACCTTTGTTATTCTTAAGATTAGATTTCCTGATAATTTGTATTTTTTAAAGCTAATTTTCAAAGGACTATAAGCACATTATAGAAAGTTTAGAAAATACTGGAAAATGCAGGAGGAAGCAGGATAGACTGTCTTGATCTGTGTGGGTTGCAGTCTCCAGCCAGCCTCGGTTATGCTGCTTTTGCCTTCTTTCATAGTTTAGAACAAACAGCTCTGTGCTTAACACTAAAATTAATCACGGGTGTCCTTTTGCTTATGGTTGTAATAAAAAATGATTTTCTTTCTTCACAGGGCGATTACTGTAGCGATAAGGTGAATAGTTTTTCATCATGTTAAAGACATTTCCCTCTAGTATCAATTCACAAATTATTCAGAAGATAAGGAATAACGCTGAATTTGTCAGGTGCTCATTCGGTGCATGGATCAGTGGGTTTCTTTCTTCTGTAAGCTTTGAAGGAAATGGTTGCTGCTATCAACTGGACACTCTTATTTTATAGCAGTGACATATCATTTTAATCCTCGGCCAGCATTTTATTGGCAGTTTCACCATCTTGTGGTGATGCGGCGTGCTTAAGTTCAGTAGGTCTTGATCTTTGTCTTCCTGTGTCCCGCCTTGACAGGCCGTCCACCCCAACACAATGCTCTCTTCTGTGCCTTGTGTGGGGGCAGGAGCTGCTTGCAGGGTGAGTGGCGGACTTGTGATTCTGGCTCACGGTGCCTTGGACTTTGCTGCATTTTACTGTTTTCTCCTCTCTTCTCCACACTGCCTCATCTCCCATGTCTCCTCGGTAACTTTGATTTTTTTTCTTCGTTTCTCTGATGTCTTCCAGAGTCTCTTTGTTAACATCTGTGGGTGGGTAAGCTTTCAGAATCTTTGGATGTCTAAAAATATGTAATTCTCACATGGAAATCTAATTTTACTGAGTGCTGGAATCTCAATTCCCAGCCATTTCCCTCCAAGCTGCAGTCACCCGGTTGAGGAGGGCTCCTGCTTGTCATCCTGTCCTTCCTGGAGGGTGGCCTGTCCCCTCCCTCCCTTCAGCCTGATTGAGGCCTTTCTGACTCTTTGCTTGTTTATGCTATGTGGTCCTCTGTGGACACCTCACTCATAGTTGCCTCTCTTTAGTTTTGGGAACTTTCCTCCTTTAATTCTCTCTGACTTTTTTCTTAAAACTGTTGGTGGGATTTGGAAGTACTGGCATTTTCCTTTGCAGCTGTCACATATTTGTCTTTTGTGTGATTTTTTTTTTAATTTGAATGAAACCTTGGGTCATACCTGTACTCTCTTCTGTGTTCTCGTGTGTCCCGTTTGTCCTGTTGTACTTGAAACTCTTAGCTGTTGCCTCTGCACTGCTCTGTTCACAGGGCCTGCAGCGGCAGCAGCAGCAGCATAGCACTTGGTTCCTCTCAGCCATGCGTGTCTGTTGTGTTTTCAGCCTGTGGGTAATCTTTCTTCACGGAGGTGCTTTCCTCAGTGGTTGAATGGCCGTGTTATTTCATCCCAACGACCTTCTGCTGGCCTGACGGTAGATAACGTTTACAAGATCCCAGTCACCCGTCCTGTGGTACAGCCTTCTACATCTCTAGGGGAAGGGACGAGTCAGCTAACGGACACCATTGCTGCCCGTCCCTGAATGCCTCTCATGGCCTGGAGAACAGCCAGCATATTGTGACTTCCAACCTGTGCATCTGAAGGGGTCCCCCTGATTTAGTGGTTGAGGCTCTTTTTCTGCTTTCTTGAGTGACCTGACTACATCGTAGTTTTTCTCACCCTTAGTATATTGTATGACGAATTACTGTGCGAACTGTGAGGGGCAGAATTCTGAACCATAGCTCTTGGGCAAAGGTGGGATTGAATTCCTCAGAGCCTATATCATCTTTACTAAATAGTGTGTAGGGTTATTTTTGCTTAAGGCACTTTGCAGGAATACCTATTAAGCCCTCTTATTGGGTTCTTATATCTACCACCCTTCTCCACCTCATTCCTTTCCAACCCCCCAACACTAGGCAGGCAGTACAGAAGGTCAGAGGGCAAGGGGATGTAGACCGCTTTGGACTACTTCCTGCTGATCAGGGGCGTTGGTTCCCAATCTCTGTCATCCAATCTCTGTTGTCAAGAATAGCCAGCAAATCAGCAAACCAACAATAGCAAATGCAGCATCAGTGACCAGGAGCAGCAGGGACCAGCAGCTGCCACAGGCCCCTCACAGGGTTCTTTCAGTTCTACCCTCTCCAGAGTCCCAAGAATTAAACTATCTGCAGCTGGTAAAAACCACAGCCCTTCTAGAGCATGAGATAATAATAGTCATGGCTGTGGGCAATCTGAAGCAGCCCCATATTCCACACCTGGGGTTAAAACAAAAACATTTTCACATAACATAACTGGGGTTTTCAAGAAACTAAATTCTCAATACTTAGTCTAATATCTCCTTTCCAAATACTGGTTTTCTTGGCTTCAGATAAGATCAGGTATATGCAGGCTGGTATAGCCAGGCACCGATACCTGGTCTAAAGTATCTGTAGTTGATTTGTTAGCTTTGAACCTAGAGCTAGAGCACCACCATTCATGCTGGGCAGTGCTTCTCCAGCAGAGCTTGCAGTGTGGCAGCATTGCACCTGGGGACACAGGACACACCAGGCACCACACCAGGCCATTCTAAACAGTAATATTACCAGCAGGAAGCACAGAGGGCAGTGGTGTGGCCTTGAATGGAGCATATGGGATATTGATTTCCAGAATCAGAAGTAAAACAGGAAGGTGAGGGTCACCTTGCTCAGCCTCAGCTGGGAGGGGCTCACCAGGGACCTCAAGGTCTTTGTCCTGTCTCTGTGCAGGTGTGTCTAGTGGGAGACTTGACTTTGGGTCACAAGTAACTTTATCAAGGAAATAAGTTGGCCGAGAAGCCACCGATGACAAGGCTAGAACTTGTCAGGACTCCCAAGGACTTCATCAGGTATGCCCTAAGCTCCTTTGTCTCGCTGAACACCTGCTCCTGGGAAATGGTTTGGTCTAGGGCTTGCCATCTGTCCCACTTATGTCTGTTCCACCCCAGGCTCTGGAGACTTCTGTATGTCTGACTACATTCCTTCTCTTTCCATCCGTTCTTTACCATTCCTTTCCGCTTTGAACTGTTCTTTGAGAAATGCTTTCTCTGGAGAAGTTAAGGCCTTCCGTGTCAGCATTTCATAATCTCTGCAGCTGCTCACTTCATTTGCAGACTCTGGATCTTTCTCTGATTGTTGTCAATCTAGGTGAAGTCCTGTCTGCTGTTCAGGTGACTCCTTCTACCAGTCAGCATGTTCTTTTAAAGCTGCCAGCTGGTTATGTTGTCCCCCGTCTGATACACTCCTCAAGCCTAGTACCACTGGTTGCCTCGCTGGATGGCGGCTGTGTCTCTCTGGTGCTTGCCCACTCCCTGAGCCACCTATGGCATGAGGGATGGACGGATGATGGATGGATCACTTCTGTACAACAGTCTCATGGGACCACGTCTCTTCCCTTGGGAGCTTGTGATAGTCAATGCTGTGCTCCTTGCCCGTGATTTTGCCTGGCAAACACATACCAAGGCATGTTGGGTGATGACAGTGGCCATGAGCCTTCTCAGTTCCCAAACCATTTCAGGAACAGAAAATGTTGCAACATCTAACATCACCGTTTTTCAAGTTTCTACTGGAACAACTTAATATAAAGTGAATAGATATAAAAATGTCAATTCACTGAGTTTTAATGCAACAACAAGCTGCCGCTGTCCTAGCAGCCAGCAGGATTTCTGTCTCCCATTCCTGATAAATTCCCCCAGACACGGTCCCAGAGCCCATGGCTTTCTGACTTCTGTCACTGTAGTTAGCTTTTCGTTGCTCTGACAGAACACTTGAGGTAAACAACTTGAGTAGAGGGAAGGGTTACCTCTGCTTGTAGCTTTAGAAGTTTTGACCAGAGATTTCTTGGTCTCTTCTCTTGGCTTGCAGCAAGACAAGTGTGTCATGTTGGGGGCAGGCAGGAAATCAGAGTGTCTCACTTCATGGGGCCAGAGCTTGCTTGCTTCACAAGCCCCCAAAATCCCACTAAGTTATGAACTCATCAGTGGATCCGTCCAGCCACTAAGTGAGCGTCCTCACAATCCAGCTATTTACAAAGGCGTACCCTGAACCAGGTGAGAAACATGTGCACATTTGAAGACTCTCTAGGTACATTATAGTTTTGCCTGGTTCTTGAAAAAAAAAATTGGTTTCTTATATTAAATATGTTTTTGAGTTTTCTTAAGTCCAATGAATATACCACTTTTAAGGTTTGTTGGCATGCTTGCATGTATCCGCTGTCCTTTTCTTTTGCTGCTGATTAATATCCAGTGAGTGGACTCAGGATAAGACAGTTTGTGGATTTATCTTCCAGTTTACGGGCTCCTGGCTACAATAATTTGTGGCTTCTACGGGTAACACCGCATGAATACTTGTGTAGGTCTTTTGTGGACATAGAATTCTTCCTGAGTAAATGCACAGCACTAGAATTTCTATGCCATGGATGTATTTGTGCATAGTTGCACCTTTTAAAGAGACTGCCAAGGGGTCCACTATAGGGGTCATCTTTCTTTAAATTCCTGTTGTTGTTGCAGGGGACTGCCTGGAACTCCAGTCCTTTCTAGCATTCAGAAACATCAGTTGAGGACCCCAACAATTATGTTTTAATGAAATCATTTACATGTAGATTCTTATTGTTAGCTCTCAGACCACCTTCTAAAGGGGCAGCTCTGTTTTCCTTCAGACTTCAACACTGCTGTGCTGAACACCTGGCCACAGAGAGCTGATGACGAGCACATGACAGGTGTCCCTTTCTGTGCTCCCATTGCACATGTTTACAGTTAATGGTTCCACTGGGTGCTCTCCTAAGACTCTGAGTCTTGACTTTGGACTCATTTCGAGTGACTGGAGGGATGGCTACAAACTGGGTTGAAGAGGCCTCACGCTGCCTATCGCTGCTGGCATCTCACCCTCTACCTGCAGATGTTTAGTGATGACTTGTTCTGAGTTAGCTGGTGCTGGTTCCCTCTCTGAGAATGTATAGTCCCAGGGGAGCTATACTCAGATGAGTTCTTTCCCTGCTAAGCATGCAGTTGCTCCCAGAATATTCAGCAAATGTCATACATGAGGCATGGCTTTGTGGTTACTTTGTGTCCTCTGCAAAAGGGGAGGAGGAGAAAGAAGGACAAGAAGAGGAGGAGGAGGAGGAGGAGGAGGAGGCAGCAGAGGCGGCGGTAGTGCAGGTGCTGGGGGCAGGGGCAGTGTGGCTTATTGTTGAGGAAGCCCAAATAGTTGGTGAACTGAAAGAAGATACATTGGGATGCCAGGCTGCGAATCCAGCTTGGCTTCAGTCTCGCTTGGGGCTGGCTGGGCATGCCCGACTGCAAGCACAGTGACGAGGCATGTTCTGCAAAAGTGCACTTTGCTAATGATACATATCAAATAATCGATACTGACTGTGAACTCACTTGAATTATTAAAAGGACTTAAATATTGTGAATTACTGCTGTAATTATGGTGATTGGATGAGCACTCCCACATGCCTTAATTAAAGCTATTGTGATGCTCAGACAGGGAGAACCTTGAAAACTTTGGGATGTTATTAACAACCTTCATCGTGGGCCCACTTCCTAGAGAAAATCACCTCCTGCTGCTGTTTGTGTCCCTTGCTGGATCCTAGCCACACAGATGTCAAGTGGATCTGGAGGTGCAGTTTTGTGTCATTTGGGTTGGAGGCTCTCCAGCACCTCTGCACCTAGGAGGATTTTTCACATGGTGGTGTTAACTATGTATTAAAGACGCCCAGGGATGCTGTTTTCCAAAGCCAGGAAGGAGACGCTCACTGAAGAAGCTCCATGCCATTTGCTCACGATTGCCTGTGGTGGGCTGCACCTGTACCTTGCTCTTAGATAACTGTAAACACCAAGGACACATGGCCGTGACTGGGGGACACAGATGTTGGCTCTTAGCTATTATTGCAGTGGGGTGGCCTCCATCCACAATGGAAATTGCCAACCCTCTTTGGGTAGGTCAGGCCCTGCTGCTTCGGAAACTGAGGCTGACAGGGTAGGAAGCTTCACCAGTGAATGAAAACTCTGTGTGTGTGTGTGTGTGTGTGTGTGTGTGTGTGTGATTATGTACCTGTGTTTACATATGTGTATGGGCTATCTGTTTGTGTGTCTGTGTACATGTGTGTTTTAGAAGTGATGTTATAATTAGGAGGGACATTTGTTGGAAGGAGGTTGGACTCTGTAATCCCACCTCTGGCACGTGATGCTTTCCTCAGCCTGGCCTTGCCACCATCATTGTTTCCCCCGGAGTGCTGCGTACTTTTTCTTCCTGCCTGGTGGCATCCTGAATGCTTGTCACCCATCTGGACTCGGTGCCTTTTAAAGGCCATCTGTCTTGGCTCCCAAGAGTCCCTTTGATAATGGTCTTCTCTGTTTGTGTGCACATCATACCAGACAATAGGTTCCCCCAGTACCTCATCTTCTGGGCACTTCCTTCTCATGTCATGGAATTCTAGACACATATTGTTTACCACTTTAGAACCAGTGGAATCTGGAAGATGGATCCTAGAAATGAGGAACACTGAAGTCCTATGCCATAGGCAACTTTATTAAGAGCCTGAGACAATTTAAACTACAAGGGTCAAGAAAAATCACCTGAGTAAAGTTCTCATGCATTCAACTCAACATAATTACAAGGACAAGCCCCGAGTGGCAAAAACATGTTTTTTTCAGAGGCATGTAAACAAATAGCTATACCCAGCTGTAATGAATAATCTAAAGTAAACTCACTCCTATTCGACACACCTGGGAAAGGCACAGAAAACACATTCTAAGAACAATGTTTTTTAAAAGATGGAGGTCACGAGGCTGTTGTCTTGGTTTCTTGAGAGTTTTCTCACAAGCACTCAGAATTCTCCTCTCAGGACTCTACGCTTGGACCATATTCTGGCAATATATGATCCTCCTGCCTTGGCTTCCTGAATGTTGAGATTGTAGGCATGTGGCCTCAGCTCTGGTGCGTCACAAGCCCTAAAGAACTGATCAGAGTTCCTGTTTACTAGCCCACCTCATTGCACACACCTGAAGTCTACAACGCAGCATCATGATCCTACGGCAGACCAGCAGGCTAGCCTGCCCATCGCTTTGTCGAGGGCGGCTAGAATCCACCTGCTAACAGTCCAACAAGCTGCAGGATTACTGGCTGAAGGTGAGATAGTCTTCGGGGCTACCGTTTGTTCTGAGAACCTGGGGTCCCTGAGCTGCCGAAAGGCTCTGGCTGATGCTGTGTTCCCATGGAGGTGCTTTCTGGAAGGACGCTACAGTGTTCACAGCCAGAGAATTTCCCCCCTTGTTGACAGTGGCTAATTTCTTCTTTCCTTAAGCTGATCACAGAAAATCCAGTCTCTACCAATTCTCTCAGGACCTCACTCTTCCCCAGAAATATAAATGCTTGGGCCAAAGGGGCTACATTCTGAGTTAGCCAGAGAAATAAACCATCTCTTAGACTTTGCCATATTTATGCCAAAATTATGAGCATAATGAATGTGCACATTACATTTGTGCTGTGTTATTGATTAAAAATTAACATTTTGCTAGCATCAGGAAGGAAACGCAATTCAAGAACTGAGGGATTTCACAAGGAGTTTGACATTAGACTGTGGAGAAAAACGACAGGCCTGCTAAATCTGCTCAACCTGCAGCCCCGGCGAGGCAAAGCTGCACTTTTGTTGCCAGGGTAGAAAGAGGCACGTGTTGTGAATTTTAACGGCAGCAAGTGGGCTATTGGCTCAGAATAGAGAACACTACCTTCTCTACGTGACTGTGATGGAGCGCCCAGGCATGCTCACAGAGGGCTGAGGGAAGGCCATGGACGTTTGCTACTACTGTCCTGCCCCTGGGGTCAGAGTCCTTCGAGGTTGGCTTTAGTTCAACAGGGTTCATGCTTTGGAGGGCCTGTGTCTCGGCTTTGCCTTCTTGAGGCTCCAGTGCTAATCCTCTTATCTGGATAGGCACGCTATGGTTCTCAACCCATCACGGGCTTGTTAGCCTTTCTGCTTTTCAGCACTGACTGTGCTCTGTGAGCTGAGCCAGCCCTGTGGGCAGTGGCTGACTTCCGACTTTCCTCATCCACCTCAAAGCCTTGTCAATGACAGAAGGAAAAAATAAAATTAGTTTGCAGTTTGTTCTGTGATTTCCAATTTGTGCTCATTTGAGGAAATCAGTGCTTGCTTCAGCTGCCTGCACTTTGACTAGGGAAATTTTGATATAAGAATACAAGAGGAAATAAATTTAATTATTTTTTTCTCTTTTCTCTAAGGAAGCTAGTTTCTTAAACTTTATTTTAAATTAAAGCTAAGATTCAACTATAGTATCCAGAAACAGCTCCGAGTGTACTCCACAGGTTTGTATCAAATTAACTTTTCGTTATGGAGGCCAGCTTCTGGTCTGAGCAGTTAGTTCTCTGGAAGAGTGAGTACTTCCTGGCAGCTGATGGCTGCCTAAAGGGAGGTTTGGTTTTCTAACTCCTTTTAGGATGTCCAGGGTGGTGGAGGGTCAGGTGCATCCATAGTAGAGGTTTGAGGAGGTTCCTTCCTTGCCTCCTTTATTTACCACCCCCGCCCCCCATGCCCCAACCTGGTCTTCCCAGAATTCCTTCTGTGTGTTTCTCGTTACTTCTAGAGGAATTTCTTCTTCCTCAGACGCCATCCTCACAGTTGCTGGGTCAGCTGTCTCTGTACTGAGGCGTGTCTCGGGGGCTCAGCTTCTCTGCTACAGCTTCTCAGCCTCCATCCCACTCTCGGCAGCCGCCTTAGGCTCTCACTGGCCCTTCTCCAAGCTGCAGCCCACGCCACTCACAGTGGAGTCGTGTGTACCTGGTTCTGAGTTCCCATGCTCAAGAAGTCTCCACTTGTAACCGTCACACCAAATGCGGTGTGGATCATGCTGCTGTCAGGATGTTTGGTTGTGATCTGGCCTGAGGCACAGCCATACAGTCGCGTTTCTCTGGGAGCTAAAGCTGCACTGAGAACTTCAGCTTTGTCTGAACGTTTGTGCTGGAAGGAAGGAAACAGTAGAATGTGATGGCTTGCTAACTTGTCTGTCACAGGGCACTTGCCTGGACCATTTGGAAACCTCTCGGGAAGCTGGGTATAATCCCTTACAACTCAAGGAAGATTCAGTGACCAGGCTAGAGCCGAAGCTTATGCAACCATTTGGGATTTATTTGGGCGGAGGTGATAGAGGCACAGCCTATTTTGGTTTATAAATGTGTCTCCTGGCACCATGCTCCAGTGTAGCCTGTGGATTTCTCCCAAGGGACCCTCACATGGGAGCCTGTGGCAGCTGCTGCCTCCAGCTTCTTCACAATCCCCCCCCCAGATTTCCTAGAAGAAATTGTCCTTAAGTCACCACGTGATGTCTGTGACTTAAATGGTTCTGACGGATGAAGGGCAGGCCACACCAAATGTCCCGTTCTGGATCTTCTGACCATGGCGGGTCCCCCATGGGTGGAGTATGGGGTGGCTCTTCAAGGATGGTTGAAGCAGGCCGCAGGGGGAAGGGTAGGCTCTGCAGGTGGGGGCTACAGGTGTGTGGTGCACCGTGCCAGCAGTCTTTTTTAAAATTTTATTTATTTATTCAGATTACAACTCAATTGTTATCCCATCACTTGTATCCTCCTGTTCCTCCCTCCCTCCCGCTTTCACCCTATTCCCCTCCCCTAGGTCTATGACCGAGGGGGACCTCCTCCCCCACTGTATGGTCATAGGCTATCAAGTCTCATCTTGGTAGCCTGCTTATTCTTTCTTTGAGTGCCATCAGGCCTTCACACCAAGGGGAGGTGGTCAAATATGGGGCACCAGAGTTCATGTCACAGTCAGTCCCCGCTCTCCACACAACTGTGGAGAATGTCCTGTCATTTGGGTAGATCAGAATAGGGGTTCAATGTTTCCTACTTGTATTGTCCTTGGTTAGTGCAGTAGTTTCAGCAGGCCCCTCTAGGCCCTGATCCACCCATCATGATGTTCTTCTTGTAGGTTTGTAGGACCCTCTGGGTCCTTCTATTTCCCTACCTCCTGTATTTGTCTTATCTAGAGTCCCAGTGGGATGTGCTCACATCTGTCCCAATCTCTTGGTAAGTGAAGACTTTCATGGGATGTCGTGCCAGCAGTCTTGGCTGTGTGGTTATGTCAGGGATCAGTATTGCTCCTGTGTGTGTTTTGAGTGCAATGCAGAGAAAGCATGACTGACTGGGCAGTTTCACTCTCCAGGACCACGATGGAGTGAAACTGTAGACTTTCCTACTTCTCTACACAATCCTCAATGTAATCTCGATCTCCTTGTCGAAGAGGTCCTAGATACTGGAGAATAATACCCGAAAGAACAAATGCTAAGTCACCACCGGATGTGTAAGAGCAAGATTGACAGCAATGGAAAAATATGATACTTAACCATTGTCATGGTTGGGGTGGCAGTGCCATGCCCTCTGCGGAGGATCCCGTGACTGTACCTCTGGCCTTCAGTGAGAAGCTTCAAATAATTCACTTTGTTTATTTTTAATTTATTAGTTGTGTGTGTGTGTATCTGTGATGGGGTGGTAGGGAGGTGAGAAGAAGGGAGCGAGGAAGAGAGGGAGGGAGAGAGGGAGGAAGGGACACTGACAGTACTGACTGACTGAGGAGGTCAGAGGACAACTTTAAGGAGTGAGTTCTCTACTTCCACCATGGATTCTGGGGACTGGACTTAAGGTCTTTTATGCTCTGTGCCACCTTGCTGGACCTCAGATGAAAAGATGTTTTGCTGTGCGAAGCCTTTGTGCTGTCTCCCTGAAGTTGAAACTCCTCCTCGCTCTGCAATGAAGGAAGACCTAAACAGATGCTTGTTCATTCTCAGCTCCTTTTTCCCTCACATTTGTCTTATGTTTGTTAGAGAAATGTACCCTGTGATTTCCAGGCCACTTAGCTATGTCTTTCTATATTTCCCTCTGTACTTAAGGCTTTTTTTTTTTTTAAATAGAAGGGTTTCATGTCACAAGGAGGAGAAGGAGGGAGGTAAGTGAATACAGCCTTAAAGCAGACGGACAAAAAGCTCAAGGGGTTTGTGATGATGTAGGTAGAGGGAACACTCTCACCGAACACAATGATCACAACACAGTTGCTCTGCACAGACCCAAGTAGCAAACTGCAGGTAGAACTCTGGCTTGGAATCCTGCTAACTAGTGCCATTTTGTGTGCGTCAGTCTCAGGTTCACCTGACTGTGGCAGATGTGGTGCCTTCCCAGTAGGCTTGTTGTGACCCTTAGAGCAGATTCCGCACTTTCTGTGTTACAGTGAGGCTGTACACAGAGGTTGGCACAGATGATTTCTCTTGGACTGCCATACATGCAAGACGCGATTGTGCTTGCAGCAGGTGTGGGAGAAAGTGGAGCTGAGTCTGTTCACAGGTTTGCACAGGGAGGGCTCTGGACCTACTAGATGTGTAAAAGGAGAGCCCTTAGACTGAGGCATATAGTTATTATACACCTGTTTTTTCTTTTTTAAAAAATATATCTTATTAATTTATTCATATTACATTTCAATTGTTATCCCATCCCTTTTATCCTCCCATTCCTCCCTCCCTCCCATTTTCCCCTTACTCCCCTCCCCTATGACTGTGACTGAGGGGGACCTCATCCCCCTGTATATGCTTATAGGGTATCAAGTCTCTTCTTGGTAGCCTGCTGTCCTTCCTCTGAGTGCCACCAGACCTCCCCATTGAGGGGACATGGTCAAATATGGGGCACCAGCCAAGGACAATACGTGCAGTAAATTTCGAACCCCTACCCAGATCTAGCCAATGGACAGGATGTTCTTCACAGTTGAGTGGAGAGTGGGGTCTGACTTTCACACCTGTCTTTTCTGATGGTCAGTGTGGCTCTGTGGCTGCTGAGGTTTTAGGAGTCTATCTCTTCTGGGAGAAAGCATTGCTCAGAAAGGTACGTCATCATGTGAACTCTGGGAGACAGAGGGTAAGCCATGGGCTCCCTCCACCTTTCTCAGAAGACACTGGAAGGGCTACATTTGAGAGTCTGTGGCTTCCAGAAAGATGAGGTGGCCTGTGATGTGTACTAGGTGAGTCCTGTGTTAGGGTAAATGGTGCAGCAGGGCCCATATAAATAAAGCACAGGACCCCATGTATAGTGTGCAGCTTTGTCTAGGGTGACCTGCAACCATCACTGGCGCTCAGTGGCACACTCACAGCAGTCACGTGCCTCACACTGGAGACGTTGACGAGGGGTTGTGACAAGTCTTGCAGAGAAACAGCCAAAGCTCTCAGCACTGATGTTTGTATTCTGTGCTATTATCTTGTTGGTAAGACCTGGCTCCATCCTATCTTGGTCAGATCAAATAGAAGACGTTATGTCAGCTTCCCTGTGTTTTTAAAGCCTTCCTTTGTGTCCTAAAATGCAGCCTGTTTTGGAGAATGTTTCATGCACACTTGAGGAAAATGCATTTTTTTTCAGTGTTTGCAAGGAATGTTCCGTAGATATATGTTAGGTTCGTTTTATTTATGTTGTCATTTAACTTCAATGTTTCTCTTCTTAGTTTTTATTGGGGTAACCTGTTTGTTGGTAAAAGTGGGGTACTGAAGTCGCCCACACTCCCTGTGTTAAATTTAATCTGTGGGTTTGCGTTTAGTGGTGTTTGATTCATGAAACCAGCAGTGCCCATGTTTGGCATATCTACTTAAGATATCCCCTTGATGGATTGTGGCCTTAACGAGCGCGAAGTAACCGTGCCTTCTGACTAGCTTATGTTTGGGATCCATTTCGTCAGATATCAGAATAGCTGTAGCTGCTTGCTTCCTAGTTCTATTTGATCAGAATACCTTATCTACTCCTCTATTCTAAAGTGGTGCCAGTGTTCAGATAGGTGAGTCCGTAGGGGACATTTCTCATTTGAATTACCACATTCAACTCCCTCATATCTCTCTACTGGCTCATGGCCACATCATGATGAAAAAATGCATTTACTTTAACTTTAAAACTCTCCATAGTCCATGCCAGTCAACACTGCTTAAAGTCAAAAGACCAAAGTCTCTTCTGAGACCGAAAGCAATCCTTTTACTGTGATTCCCCCCTCGAAAACAAATAAACACATAAGCAAACCAAATTATATTTCCCCCACATAATGACACATAATATATATATTCCATTTCAGAAGGGAGTAATGGGGCCAGTGAGAGAACACTGGATTGAAACAAGACCAAATCCCAGCAGACACATGGCAAGTGCTGATTCTGTATTTCCGATGCCTGAGATTTTAGCCACAGTTTCCATGTCTGTACTACGCCAACCCTGCTGGCCATGGCATCTCTCTCTCTTTCTCTCTGGCTGGTTCCAATCCCCAGATGCAGTTCTCCTCGACAGATGCATCTGGCATCTATGACATCCTGGTGTCTCCAGTGGAAACCAGGCTTCCCTTTGGGAGCCTTATGCCTTGGCTTCCTGTGACCTTTTGCCATCTCAGTGCTTTTTCCTAGGACTCCCTTGCCACATGTTGATTGGTCACCTGTTTCTCTGAAATCATGGAGGCAGAATCCAAGCCCTTCATGCTCCTCTTGCATTTTCATGCTTGTAAAGCCAGTGTCACATGGACAGCAGTGTCAAGTTCAGCTGCCGGCTTGGAATGAGCCCTTGGCCCCCTTTGACTACACTAGCAACAGCTTTTTATGTTGGAGCATTTGGTTTCTAGGAGCAAACAGTTCTTCATGCTTTCCTTTCACATGCTGGAAGCTTCTCAGTGGGAGCCTTCTCTGAGGATGCCCTTTCCATTGTTCCAGTGTGGATCAGGGCCCTCCTCAAGGCATCACCCTCTTTAGCAAGAGCAGGCCTCCTCTGATCACAGGCCTTGCCTATAACATTAAGTCTTATGGTGCTCTTTTCTTTTCCAAACTGTATATTTTGTATTTCTTTTTGCCCTGCTTGACCTCTTTTAAAATGTAGATCTGCATAAAAGTTATCAGTAACAACCATGCCAAAGATTCAATGTTATGTTGTCTTGAAATATCCTCTACCATTAGTCCATTATGGGTTTTTTGTTTTTGTTTTTGTTTCGTTTTGTGTTTTTCTTTTGTTTGTTCTTTTATCCTAGCCTGTAGACAGTTACCTTTTAGTCTTGCCTCAGGGGAGTTCTGTGGACACAAGGAGGAAGTTGGTAGAGTCTTTGCCAAGATATCCCAAGTGGCCTCTGGCCTAATTGCTATGAGAGTCCTTGCTTCTCTCTGGGGTCTCATGAGCATGGCCTCTACAGTCTACACTTCGTCCAGGCTCCGCTAGAGTGGCCCACGAAGCTCTGCTCACAGCACGCAAGTCTTCCACATTCCTCCATAACCAACAAAAAGACGCATCCTGTCTTCTAATCCAATCTGTTGTCTGTTTCTTTTTACTAGGCATCGAGGCAATTAATATTACAGTTCTTATTGAATGGTGTGTATGAATGCCTGTTGTTTTGACCATTTGTGGTGTTTTCTGAGACATCTTTTGATTAACTGCCCTATAGAGTTGGCTTAGTAACTGCTGATTCCTAAGGTCTGTTTTTTGTCATGGAAGCTTTGCTGGGTATAACATTCCGGGTGGCTAGTTGTGGCCTTTGTGTGTGATTTAGCCCTCCTCTCTTGCAGATTACAGCCTTCCCTATTTTCAGTGCCTTTAACTCTAATAAACCATAGGGCATTTCTTTGCTAGTCCCATCTTTTCAGTGTTCTGTAGCTGTCTGGTACCTTTATGGGCATCACTTTCTCAAGCTCTGGGAAGTTTGCTTGTATGATCTTACTGAACATATTTTTTTTTATGTCTTTGGTCTGAATCTCTTCTTTTTTATGTTCATAATTCTCCAATTCTTCAATCTGGTCCTTTCATGGTGTCCAAGGACTCTGGGTGTTCTGTTTGTGTCTTAGAAAATAACTGTCATTTCCCATGACTGACTCATCCAACTCCTCTCCTTGTCTTCAAGCCCTGACACTGGTTTCCCCGTAGTGCGTTCTGTTGGTAAGAATTTCCAGTGCTCTTTTACTTAACAAGTGAACAGTTTCGTGTCCATCTTTATTTCAGCTTGTGTTTCCTTCAGTGTGTCTCTTTATTGAATTCTATTTCCATACTATGAATTGTCTCCCTTGTTTCATTTAGCAGTTCTCATTTCCTTGGGGTTTAATCAGTTTATTCCCGCCTCTCTCAGTTCATTCCTCTTTAAAGTCTCTGGAAATGCTTATGATTGTTCTTTAGAATTCTGTGTCTTGAATTTCATCCAAGTTGTTGTCACTGATGACTATTACTATGGGATTGATTTTTTTCGGGGGCATTGTTTTAGGTTTTCATACTGCTTTTGTTTTTCCAATGAGATCTAGATGTCTGGGGTTAAGTTTTGGTTCAGTCTTTTGTTGTGTGTTTTCAGCCCGCCAGGTCAGAGACTAGAGGGGACTGTCAGACTGAGGGGACTGTCAGAGACAGAGGGGATGAGGAGGTTGCTCTCCAGGTCTGCTTACTTGCTAGAGGATGCTAGAGTCTCTACGTAGGTAGAGGGAGCACTCTCTGGTCATTGGTCCATGGGCCTAGCTGAGCCAGGGTTTCCAGAGCTGGCGTTAGAGGGCTGCCTGTCCTGGTCGAAGGCAGTGTGGCTGGAGTGGCCTTCCAGGGTTTCTGTATCTGAAAGTTTGATCAGTCTGTTGACTTTTACTTAGAACAATTATTTTCATGTCAATTTTGCTGCTAAAGAACTGTCACTACTTGCTGGAGGTAAGCTTGTCACCCCATCCCACTATTCCTCCAGTCCTCTGCGTATCTCTTCCTCCCTGCTTCTCTTTGTGTTTCTATCTCTCTTTCTCCTCTCTTCTTACTCTTCCCTCTATATCTCTCACAGCTTTTGGCAGCTGCTTCATGTAGCCCTAATATCTTAGGTACTCTTGGTTTGACCCGTCTCGCTCAAGGTGGCTCCTTGACGGCATGGCCTTGGGAGAAATGAGGCATCCTCTTTGCTTTGTAAGAATCGGCTTCCAGCCTGAGTCAACCTGGCTGAAACTAGTGAAGATGGAGTGAAACTTTGGGGACCGTGTTTCCTCAGTAAGTGACAGCAGCTTGACTGAACGGCTCCTCACATCCTCCAAGGAGGGGGAGATGCCACAGTTCTCCAGGTGCTGTAGGGCAGTTGGCTTAGTTGTCTGTATTTCCTTGTCTGTCTTATTCCCTGTAGTGTGATTCTTCCTGCTGCAGAGTCCCCAGCGCTGACATGGCGGGCTCTTGAAGTCCTGAGTCTTGGACTGACTCATAGAGAACACCGTTAACGTGGAAATACATGTTCTCAGAGGGATCAGGGTGTCCATGGTGTGGGGCTTAGTGGGACTCACTCTCACACCCTTCTTACCACCCTGTTTAGGATCTGTAGGACTTGCGGTACTGGATCTGACTTATTTCCTCTGTGAAGTATGTGAACTTCCCACCATAATCCTGTGGCTGACCATCTCCGCCTTCATTTCCGTAGCCCACCCCTGTCTTCTAATCCCTCCAAATTTACTAATTATTTCACTTGGAAATTTGATTTTGTTCAAGTTCACGTTATACTGGAATTGCTCTTTATTATCTTTTTAGTCATTAATTAAAATATTTGGCAAAATATAGTGTGGCCAATCTGGTACATACAATTCGACAGCTTTGCTAATGGCTGTGCAAAATTTATGAAACAGTCACAAATATGAAGTGGTAGATGGCCAATTTCTTATAACTAATTGGATTTCACACAAGGATCTTTGACACCTCTTGTTTTTGAACTATGAAAACTTCGTTGTACTCTAACTTGTTTTTCTGTAATCATTATTTACGGCACATGACATCCCTTAATTTTCCCTAACCTTTGTTTGCGATGTTATATTGGTATTTTCAATAAGGTAATCAACTGCAAAGGGACATCATTGAGTTTCCTTGTCCAATTTGTATATCAATGGCTTTTAAAACTGTGGACACAAGAGAAAGAAAAATGGTTCCTAGCAGCTTGTGTATCAATTTTCCTTGTGCCACTGTATGGACTTTCTTACTGTGCCAATTGGTGCCTGAGCTCAATTCCCAGTAGTTCCCATGTTTGGTGATATAGTTGTATTACTTAGGGACTATAGTGGAAGTTTTGGTTTTTTAAAAAACTCAGTTATATTTTGTAAACATATTTTTGTTTTAGTCCCAAGTATGGGATATTGGGATGCTTTAGTTTGTTCACAGCTGATAATTACCTCATGCGGGGCATGGTCTATGCCAGCTGGTAACAGCCTTGTGTGGCTTGGAGAAGGGTGTAGTCTTTGCTAGCTAGAGTTAGTGGAATTCTGAGGACTCTGGGAGAGTATAAATACCAGATCCCCAAGAGAGGAAAGCTTCAAAGAGATAGGCAAAAAAAGATGAAGGCTGCTGGTTCTCCTGGATAGCTGGATATCCTGACGACTGAGATTGATATTGCCCCAAAGAACCCATCAACCCTAAACAGCAGGAAATAGCTAAAGAGAACTCTGCCCCCTCTCCCCACTAGCCTTCTTTCTCTCCTACCTAGGGTCAGGGGGTTGGAAGGGAGATAGAAGCGGTAAGGGGTATTTGTGAGTGCTGTCTGTGGCTGTTTGACCTGTCGAGACAGATGCATGTGAAGCAAGCAGAAGACCCTGTCCTGCCTTCCAGGCACTCATCTGCTTCCTCGGGGATGTCCTTATTACTGTTGGATTGTCCACAGTTATACTGCTGAACTCAGAGGAATCTGGCTGCACCATCTGCCATGGCGTTTGTACTGGGTTCAAACCTTTGACATGGGACAGAGAAGGTCTCTTCTTGCCCCCAAGGTGATTTCTGATACTGTGAATTCCATGACTACACTTTATGGAAGACAGCAAAAAATAAGCCATCACTGAGAATCCTGGCCAGCCATCCTACCACCTTGCTTGTGTGATTAGCTTCCAGCTGAGAACAGTCTGTGGGAAGAGGGAACAACTGTAGCCATAGCATCACTGAGTAACTGAACCAGACTGCTCTGGGCTGTAGACGTGTGCAGTTATAGAGCTAGGCAATCAACTTAACATTGACGAAGAGTTTGAGTTAGGTTTTCTATCACTTACATCTGGTCCTTAGGATCTGGAAGGGAGTGATTTCTCCAGATGTCTGCTAATGTCTTTGACAGCCCAGGTTCCCCAAAAGACTGTGGTGAAAAAGATGCACATCGGTTTCTATATCTTCTGAGACAACAAGGTGAAAGGGAGATTGATCATGAGGAGGTGGCTCTTGGGATCTCAGATGCTGGAGTCATCATGGAGGGTCTCCAGGTGCTGGAGTCTGCATGGAGGGTCTCCAGGTGCTGGAGTCTGTGTGCAGAGTCTCCAGGTGCTGGAGACTGTGTGCAGGGTCTCCAGATGCTGGAGTCTGCATGGAGGGTCAGGAAATTGATACTGGAGTTTGATGCACTTGCTCGCTTCTCCCCATGACCTTGTGTGTGGCTCATCCCATGTGAGGACAGGAGAGGCATGAACTCAGTGCAATTTCCACAGGAAGCCTCTGCTTTCTAGTGCCCTCAGAGGACATTTTCTGTTCCAGTTGTCCAGTAACTTGACACTAGTTATTTCCCTGGGAAACATGGTTTTTAGCAGTGGAAGAAACAGGTGTGGCACTGCTGCCCAGCTTTGGAGTATAAGACTGCTGAGTTCAAGACAAAATAGCACCATGCTAGCACAGCCTCAGTGAAGGTGTTCCTCAAACCACATTGATTCAGCATAATGATATGTTTGAACACGTGCCTATACAGTTATGAACTCGTTAGAGACTTTCTTTACACGGGAGCACGAAGTTCTAAGGTAGTGCTTTGGGAAACCGTGCCGATCCGAATCACTAAAGAAATAACTTCCTGTCACTCACTGCTTCAGAGAATCCTCAGGCTGGATTAGACAAACAGAAAACGTATAGGAATTTTTATCAGGCCTTAACATAATATGTAGGGATTTTTTTTGCAAGAAAATTGAAAATCAAAGAGAAACGGTCGCTTTCTTGATGACTATGGATGGACCATAGGCT
Organism: Acomys minous; assembly: GCF_964271855.1. Taxonomy (NCBI): domain Eukaryota; kingdom Metazoa; phylum Chordata; class Mammalia; order Rodentia; family Muridae; genus Acomys; species Acomys minous. The sequence goes on from NC_140497.1 coordinate 8,431,336, forward strand.
GGGGTACAGGCTCTCATAGGTTGCTTATAAAATTATTGTTTCATGTTTCATGTGTTCCACATGAGATTTTATGAACTGATAATTTTATGTTATTTAAACTTTCCTCAACTAGTAAACATCATTGTCTCTTAGTTATTTCAAAACTGGGTTAATTTAGCCGAAAAAGATCATCTCACTGTTGTGGTATGTCCTAATTAATGTTTATTATTATAGTGGTAATATTTAACCCACCATCATAATAAAAATGCATCTGTCATATTTTAGGACAAACCTTATTTTAGCTGGGGCTAGGAAGGTATTAACCCCCCAAACTGCCTTTCAGTGTTTCTCATCCTCTATCCCATGCCATCTGTTCTAACAGGTCCTGTCTGGGCTACCTCCCTTCCATAATCTGACAAAATACTTGCTAAGATGGACCACCTGGGCCATTTCTTTTATGTGGAAGTTCAGAGTTCCTCCTCTGGGCCCACATGGCTCTTTTCTATCCCATGGAAATTCTTCTCATTCTTCCTCCTCTGGTCCCGTCTGCTTCTCTCTCCCAAGATCCTTTCCCTCCCCAAAAGCCCATGAACCCTGCCAGGTATCGGCTTTCTTTCTTTCTTTTTTTTCTTTCTTTCTATTTTTAATTTGTTCACTTTACATCCAGATTGTAGCCCCCTCCCATGTTGCCTCCCAATCCCTCCCTTCCTCCTTCATAACCTTTCCCTCACTCCCCTAGTCCTCAGAAAGGGGAGCCCTCCTCCCCTAACATATGACCTCAGCCTATCAAGTCTCATCTGAACTGCCTGTATCCTCTTCCTCTGTGGCCTGGCAAGGACACCCCACCAGGGGGAAGTGATCAATGTGTGGGGACCAGAGGCCATGTCAGAAGTAGTCCCTACTCCCTATATTATGGGACCCACAAGGAGACTGTGCTGCCTATCTACTACATCAGAGCAGAGGGTCTAGGACCTCACCATGCATGGTTCTTGGTTGGTGCATCAATCTCTGCTGCACCCCCCTCTTCTGCCCGGATTTGTTGGCTCCATTGGTCTCCTGTGCAGCTCCTGATCCCTCCAGGTCCTTCTATTCCCCAGCTCTTCCATAAGACTCCCTGTGCTCCACCCCAAGTTTGGCTGTGTGTCTCAGCATCTTCTTGGATCTCCTGCTTGGTGAGTCTTTCAGAGGACCCCTATGGTGGGCTCCCTTCCTGTTCCTTCTCCTCAACTGCTTCCAGTGTCTATTCTAATTTTCATTCAGAAGGTATAGGCTTTCATTAAGGGAGGCAAGGTTAAATAGCAATATTTGGGGTATGTGACAGTTTGCTCATAAACAGTAAGCATCTGTGGGAGGGAGGGGCAATAACAAATACAAAGCACCAGACCAGAATCTAACACATCACTTAAGATTGTAGATAATATTTTAAAAAACATGAGCCAATTCAATCTACCTAGCTGTGAAATACCAGCAAGTAGGCTTCGCCCTATAAATGAAGTATCACTTCAGTAGTAAGATCTTGGTTGTAATAATACATGACGTGAGTATAGTAGAGAAAAAGCATAATTATATCAACAGATAATGGGAGACCTTGATACAGTGTAACAGCCATTTCTGATAACATTTCAAATGAATATAAATGATATAAGTGGATGTAGCATCTGGCAGATTGTAGAAAGTGCCTCTGACGCAGACAGGATGCTAGTCTAGTGGGGAGTTCATCTGTGTGGTGGAGTGCCTGAGAATCCAGGACTGCTTCTGCAACCTTTATGATCCCAGTGCACGTGTCGTTTTCATAAAATATATGAGGTTGGGTATTCGTAACCAAGTGGGAGATGGAAGTCTATATAAACTCCATTTGATAAAAAGGAACATTGATAAACACAAAATTACTAGATAAAAACCATCATTGGTATTGCACATGATAAGGTAATGGAAAACGGGTCCCATGTCAGACACTGTAGCCTCAGAAAATACCTTGGAATGAAGAAGGAGCCCCCGGGACCACTTGGGAGGGGCATCAACTATGGCCAATGCTTGGTATAGAGAGGTGTTGAAATGGAAAATTCACTGTGAATGCACGTTACTCCCAAGGAGTGTGTGTCAGTCTGCATGTGTAAATGCATGTGTGCATGTGTTGATTAGTTCACAGCAGATTATTTTTCTGTTTAGAGAAATTATGAAAGTGTTTAAGAGGGCACTTGAGTAAGAGATAGTAAAGCTGACTCGGGAGAATCCTTGTTTAACAAGGAGTGTTAAGGGAAACCTGAACTGTGGGCTGAGTGCTACGAGAAGTGTAAACACTACAGGCAATGAATAAATGCTTTTATATGGATGGCATGTTCAAATTAGAAAAATACAGATTATTCAGCAAATTTTCTGTTGTAATTGTCTATTATAGAGAAGTAGGATTAATTTCTATTTTGTAACTTAAAACATTTAAGCATATTACATACATAATTATTAAAATACAGAAGTTTTTCATGTGAAATGTGGCCAATTTATTAATAGCCTTCAATACATTTAATTTTACATACATATGCATTTTAAACATGACTATTCTAAAAAGTGTGTCTCATTAGAAATGGCACTTAAACACATAGATAAAATAAGTTAGTAATGAGTTAAAATGAAAAGTTATTTTTTAAATTCTTCTCTTATACATTACGTTCTGAGTGCAGATAACTCCTCCTTGAAACCCCCCATCTTCCCTCTCACCCAGATCCACTCCTCTTCTGTTTTCTTTCAGAAAAGAGCAGGCATTCCAGGGCTAGCAAACAAACATGGCACCAAGAGACAGTAAGACTAGCGGGATCTTAGTCAACGCTGGGGGAAGCAATGCAGCAGGAGGAAAAGGGTCCCCAGAGCAGGTAAGGGAGCCAGAGACACCACCTCTCCCAAGCTACACAACCGTAACATACATGCAGAGGACCCCTACAGGCTCCGTGATCGTCACTATAGTCTCTGTGCCCTGTCTAGTTGACTCTGTGGGTTGTGTTTTCAAGGTGTCTTCGACCCTCTGGCTCCTACAGTCTGTCCTCCCCATCCTCAATGGAATTCCCCAAGCTCAGCCTCATGTTTGGCTATGGGTCTCTGCATCTGATCCTATCTGTTGCTTGGTAAAGCCTCTGGCTAGGCTCAGGGCTACCCCCTGCCGAGTTGTGTTTGGTTCTACCCTAGGTCTCTGGGGTCTCCGATTCCTGAGTTTTGGTTATCTAGGCAGTGTTGAGAGCTCCCATTCATGGTGTGGGTCTCAAGTTGGCCCAATCATTGGTTGGCCAATCTCAGAAGTTCTGCACCACCAGAACATGTTACAGGCAGAAAAAATTGTAGGTTGAAGGTTTTGTAGCTAGGATGATGTCTAGTTCCACCTCTGGAAGTCTTGCCTGGTTATAGAAGACGGTTAGTTCAGGTTCTCTATCCCATAATACTAGGAGTCTTTGCGAGGGTTGCGCTCATAAATTCCAGGGAGTTTCCGTTGCACTAGGTTTCCACATCATGTCATAAATGCCCCCAAGTTCCAGTTGCATCTCCCAGTCCTCTCCCTCCCTCCCTCCCAACCCGATCCTTCCTGTTCCCAACCTCACCCGCCCCGAGTCCACCAGCAAAATCGATTATATTTTCCCTTTCCAGGGAGATCCTTGTGTCCCCCATTAAGCTCTTCTTGTTACTTAGTCTCTCTGGGTCTGTGAACTGCAGCATGATTATCCCTTAATTTACAGCTACTATCTACTTGGAAGTGAATATATACCATGTTTACTCTTCTGGGTCTGGGTTTTCTCACTCAGGATCATTTTTTTTTTCTAATTTCATCTATTTGTCTGTAAATTTTATCACGCCAATTTTAAACAGCTGAGTAATATTCCATCATGTGAAATGCACCACGTTTTCTTTACCCTTTCTTTTGTTGAGGGACATCTAGGTTGTTTCCAGTTTTGGCCTATTATGAGTAAAGCTGCTATGAATGTGATTGAGCAAGTGTCCTTGTGGTAGGGTAGAGTGTCAGTTGAGTATAGCTGAGTCCTGAGTAGATCAATTCTCAACTTTCAGAAGAACTCCCATATTGGTTTCCAAAGTGGCTGTACACGCTTGCACTCCCACTGGCAATGGAGGAGTGTTTCTTTTCCACATCCTTGCCAGCATGAGCTGTCAGTTGTGTTTTTGATCTTATCCATTCTGACAAGGGTAAAATAGACTCTCAAAGCAGTTTTGATTTGCATTTCCCTGATGACTAAGGATGTTGAACATTTTTTATAATTATTTCTCAGTCATTTAAGAGTCCTCTGTTGAGAATCCTCTGTTTAGCTCTGTACCCCATTTTTAATTGGGAGATTTGGTTTGTTGCTGTTTAATTTCTTGAATTCTTTATATATTTTGGATATTAGCCTTCTGTCAGAAGTGGAGTTGGTGAAGATCCTTTCCCAGTCTGTAGGCTGATGTCTTGCCCTATTGATGGTGTTCTTTGCCTTACAGAAGCTTTTCAGTTTCATGAGGTTTTATTTATTAATTGTCAATCTTATTGCTTCTAATTGACTGTGCTATGGGTATTCTGTTCAGGAGGTTGTCTCCTGTGCAGCACGCTCAAAGCTATTCCCCACATTCTCTGCTATAGAATTTTTAAAAGGATATTTAGGGGCTTGGGCGATTGCTCACCAGCTAATTGCATGTTCTAGAAGAGCTGAGCTAGGGGACGTCAGACCTCTGGCCTGTACAGGGGTTGTGCTCACATGCACACACCCATCCACAGACAGACACACAAACACACATGACTGGAAAAAATGAAATAACAAAGAAGAAAAAAATAATACGTTGTTTTAAAATTTAGTATTGAGAAGCTCTCCATAACCTCAAAGCCCCATCAAAGGCATAATTCATAACTGACAGATTTGTGCACAGACATTCAAATAAATATTAGGCCCTTCCCCATTATTGAAAGAAGTCAGTAGATTAATGACAATCGTAAAGAAAACATTCCCGTGGGGGTGGAGGAGATTGTTCAGTGGATAAATGTTTCCTTAGCACTATGGCCAGAATTTAGATCTGTGACACTGATGTAAATCCTGGTGGGCGTGACAACCTGCCTGTAGTCTCATTGTAATGTCAGCGCCTGGAGAAATGGGGGTCCTGAGAGCAAACCGGTTGCCTTGCTAGACTAGATGAGCTCTGGACTTAGTGAGAGACTCAGCATCAGCATGGAAGGCAGAGCACAATAGTGGAGGACACTTAACGTTAATCTCAGTCTTCCACAGGCACACACACACACACACACACACACACACACACACACACACACACACATGCATGCATGTCCATAGGGTACACATTTGTGCTAATATAAATGAACAAACTACACTACACACACACACACACACACACACACACACACACATGCATGTCCATAGGGTACACATTTGTGCTAATATAAATGAAAACACAACACTATACACACACACACACACACACATACACACACACACACACACACACACGCATGTCCATAGGGTACACATTTGTGCTAATATAAATGAACACACACACACACACACAGAATAAAAGACAAACATTTTATAACTGATAGTATAGTTGAGTGGTCTGACATATATAAAGATATCCTGTACAGTAATTAAAATTGTCCACCTTGAAAGAAAACCAAAGGAACACAGTTTTGCTTAGTAACCAATCTAAATGACTCCCAGACTCCATGAAAATAACAAGAAACTTTCTGCTTTTACTAGAGATAAAAACAAAAGGTTTATTATACTATGTGGCTGTATAAATTGAGACTAATGTTGGTAGAATACTAGGCGAATAATATGCATATCCTTTTACTCCACAGTAGTATTTCTAGAAATATGTTCTGGGTAAACTAAATTCAAAAGCATAAAAAAGTTTCTGCCCAGTTCTTAGCAGCTGTGTTAACTGGACGCAGCACGGTAACCAAGAGTATGGGACTTAGAGGGTAAGTTCTGATGAGCTGTGGTAGTTTTCCCTCCTGTCCCTTAGCTCCTGGAATAATGACTCCTGAGACTCAGTTTTTATTTTACAAATACCCAAGCCATATAGCTAGGCTCTTCTCTGACTAGCTCATGACTTGAAATCATCTGTTTCTTCTAATCTGCATTCTGCTACATGGCTGGTTACCTGAGCTCAGGCACCATCATCTTCACAGCCTGCTGGCTGAATCCTGTGTGCCTGCCTAGCTGTATCCCAGAGTCTCTCTGCCAGTTGGGTGTCCCACCTGTTTCCTGCCTCAGCCACAGGAATAGGTTTTGTAATTGACAGGTGTTACATCTATACAATATGCAGGAGATTCCTTCTACCTCAGGTTTTGGTTCTCACCTTCTATCTGTTAGAGAGAAGGTCTCTTGTTTGTTGCTGCATATGCCAGACTAGCTGGCCCGATAACTTCCAGGGATTTGCCTGTCTCTGTTTGCTATCTCACTGTAGGATTGCTAGAGTTATAGACACATGATACCATGTCCAGCTTTGTATAGGTCCTGGAGGATCCTTCCTCTGGAGAATCCTCAGTCTGGTAAGGAAGTGTTTTACACACTGAGCCATCTCCCCAGCCCAACTGTGACCCTTTAGTACAAGGGGGAAAAAACCACTAAGTAGTTCTATATTTACAAATGTGGAGAAAGGTGGATTGGGAAAGTAAAGGTCCATTCTAGAATGTTCTGACGGCTGATGTCTAGACTTGGATTTGCATGGATGGACAACGGTGAAAGGTTTGTGTTAACTGGCCATGAGAAATAAGTGAAAGTGACTCTGAGTCTGTATATTATTATATAATGATTATGTCCCTAATGTACTTGTTAAAAATTCATATCCTTGGCTTATTAGCATTGTGCATTTAAAAGTATTTACTCAGCACTTAGTAACCAATCACCAAACTGGTATCTGTCCAAGATTTAGGTGACAATAGTTTTCAGAAGACATTGTAGACTATATAGTATTCATAAACTTTAGGGGAATAATATATCCTGATTGTGACTTTTAAGGGTCACATGAAGTGCACGTAGAGTAGTGTTTTGTGATTGTGCCAATTCAATAAGAGACAAAGAACATCACATTTTTTAGCATTGTATTATGGTGCTAAAGTTCCCATGCCATCTAGTTTATATATTTGGTACAAGGCCAGGAATGAAAAAATTAAGGAGTTTTGAAATCTGTCACATATATAGATTAGCACTTATTTTAAAATCATTATAACCTTCAGTGTTGGCTGGGCTTGTAGCCCCTTTTATATGTCTAATATTTGATGTCACTTCTCTCTCTGATTCACAAATCTGGTTTAGTCACCAAGTTACGAGAAGGAGCTACAAATCTTGATTTAAAGTGTGGATTTTTTTTCCTTTCTGGCTTAATATTTTGAAGCTGTTAAACCTATTTATCATTCCAAACCCCGCTTTAAAATTGAGATTTTTCCACAACTCTGCATGCCATGTGCACTTAGTGTAACACTCTCGATTGCTGTTCTTAATCTACTAAATTATTTCTGAGTTGCTTATTTTTAATGTATACTCCATGTTTTTCCCCCTGGTGTGTGTGTGGGGAGGTTGTTTGCCCTTCTTTATCATTTTCCACATTTCTGTCCCTTCCTTACCGTAGGCTTTCCCACCATCTGAGGCCCGACCATAGTGCTACGTGATTTCACAGCAGCTTGCGAACCCCAGCCTGCACCCTGCCAGCCATAATGGGGACGGCTCAGGTACCGTGTGACCTCTCTATTCCTCCTTTCCTGTCTGTGTTTGTTCATTACCCAGCATCCCCTCACTGCCTGCTACGATAGGACCCCTGTCTCTGCTGAGGGGTGAAGAGTGATGGTCTTCACCCCAGCAGCCAATGGATCCTAAGAAGCTGGAGAGGGGCTGGTGAGCCAAGGCTGTCTGTCGTGACAGCGTAGTGTGCCACAGGCACTTCAGGGCAGTGCTTTTCTAGTCATCTAGAGGTGCATTGATAAAGTTCTCAGAAACTCGTTAACTAAGTAAGGGTCAAGGGAGTATTGATATTGGTGAGGCCCCTCCAGAGCCTCTGCTGCCCCTGTGTTGCCTGCTGATTGGACCGTTCAGGGGAGCTGAGTATGTAGAGGTGAAAGGGTCCTGCTGGCTTAAAAAAGGCTGTCCTGTGGGATCTGGTGCCTGTAGCACACGTGTATGCACGAGCGAAGTGGAGTTCTGCATCCATAAAGATGGGTTGTGGTCCAGCAGGAAACAGCTCTCAATAAATGATAGCATCCTTCTTGCTGTTGGTGACAGTAGTGCCCCATCTTGAGGGTAATCCAAGGAACCACTAGGAGTGTCACCCAGTTCTCAGACCTCTGGGCTGTAGTTGAGGGCAGAGTTGTAACTTTCGTGGCTCCTTAGTGCTAGGGAATAAATCAGCTAGCCAGTGAGTCTCCAGAGGAGAGTCATTTCCTTTCATTTGTCAAAGGGAAGTGATGATTATGCGCAACGTAATTTTATTTCTTGCGAAGAGAATGCACAGTGATGAAAAATGTCCCACTTTTGGATGGGTCCTTGCTGCCAGTGCTATCCTGACTGATAATCATTCCTTAATCTCTTTTCTTTTCTCTGGTGTCAGACATTCTCAACTCAGGACGCAAACACTTTCCTTACTGATTCCATAGTCTCAGGAGCTCCTGTTGACCTCAGTCTCCACAGCCGGAGCTCTTGGCTTGGCTCCTCTGCTGGGATCTCGGGAGGTTTGCAGAGAGGCTTGGAAGGGGTGTGAGGCAGGCTGTCTGTCTGCTCTCTGTCTCTGCCTGGTTGTGCTTCTGTCTCTGTTTGTTCTTCCCTCCTTCCCCCTGCCCCCTCCCTCCCTCCTTCTCAATGCATGCTGCAAAGAGCAGCCATAGCTCTGTAATAGGGCTTCCTCATACTTAGCAAAACCTGCCAGCATGGGAAAGGCCTGGGGGACAGGACAGTCTGTGCCCACCTCCAGCTGACAGAAAGGCTGGAAAACCCTTTTTATTATACCCTGTGAAGGGGCTACTGTCTGTATAGGGGAAGCCTTCACTGGTATAGAGATTAGTAAAAAATAAATATATAAATAACGAGGCTGAGGGAGGTGTTTGGAGCTGCAGGGCAGTCGCTAGGCGCATTCTTAAGGTCCGTGAGGGCGGCGTTAACTCCCCACCCGCTTCTTCCTTCCTCAGACCTTCAAGTGACTTCCTTTGTCTTCAAGTGGGCTTCCCAAGTGGTACTAATTCCAGGCTAGATCCCAGTAAAGGGTTAGGAGGCCAGGCTCATCTTCCTTTTCCTGCTCTGCAGCTCTGGTTCTGCAACCCCAGGACTTGGAGCAGAGGAACACACAGCCAGCGACCCCATTGGGAAACAGGACACACACAGGCTTATTCATCATGAACGAACAGAGGCGTGACACGGTGACCCAGCATACAAATGCTGTGGAGAGCTCTGATAGCTGAGGTCTCTGCTGCTGTTTTAACTCATCTCCCCCTTGAAGGGAGACGGTTAACTTTGCTGGTAAACTGCTGTGCTGTTGTTCACATTGTTTTCTGCGATCCCGGTGTACTGTGGGTCCTGCAGTTAAACCGCAGTTCCAAGCCAGCCAGATTCACTGTAGTGTACAGAATCCCCCAGTGCTCTCCCCTCCTTAGACATCCAGGCATCCAAGCAACAAGAACGTCAGGGTGGGGCATAGGGGCAGGAATGTGAAGATTCGGTCTATCTCTTGGTTCTTGGGTCTCCCCCCCCCCTTATTTTTTACCTGTTGTAGGAGAAATAAGTCCATTCGGTCAGCTTCTAGGATCAGTTGTTAGCATCCTACTGGAATCTGACTTGGGAAGGAACTGCTAGCACTATCTCCTGTCTCCCCCTCCCCTGCTCCCCGCCTCTGATGGTCACTGGATGGCCTGGCAGGACCCTCCACTGCTGGGATGGCCCACTGTGGGATTCTGAGCCTACTGTCAGCTTGCTTCCTGGCCTCATTTAAGGCTCATTGAGAGCCAGCAGGTGATGACAAAGATGCAGGTGAGTAGCAGATATGTACATGTGGGTCAGGTTTTGATGTTTCCTGACAGCAGTCTACCTTTTTTGATATCCCTGTCCCCTAATGATGTGCTGGGAACACCAGTGTGAGCAGACATCGCCAGACCTCTGAAAAACGTCATCATCTGTGAGAAGCTGCCTCTAATTTCCCTGGCTCTGCTCTTACTGCCTGTGGCACCTATGGTGACACTGCCTCTCCAGTTCTGTGTGCTGGTGACTTGGGTCTTCTCTCCCCTTTATTTTCATTATTCTGAGATGACTGTTCGTCTTCCCAATGAACCAGGTCTTGCTCTGTTGATTTTATTGTCGATTTTATATTCTCTACTCAGCTGACATTGCCTCTGGTATTTATCCCTTTCTTCTACTGCCTTTGGTTTTAATTCCTTCTTCATTTTTAAAAAAGGTTAAAAAAAAGTCAGTAATTGATTTGAGCCTTGATTTCTTTTCCAAGGATGCCCCAAGTTCCATAGACTCATCTTTGATTTTCTACGTTGTTGGGTGCTGGATATTTTCGTATTTCCATAAATACTACTGAGAGGTGGAAAATCTGCTTAGAAACCAGATCATCTCTTTTCATTTTGCGGGGTATGATGAGCCCTTCTCATCCCCAACAATGCTGGTCCTCACCCCCTAACAACCCCCGCCCCCATCCCCATCTCTGGGATGTGGGTTTCACTCGGTTACCGTGACTACATCTGTTCTGGTTTCTGGTCTCAGGGTGACCCCAGTGATTTTGCTCACTAGATGGTCTACTCTCATTTCCCAGCCCTGTTTGGGACCTACTCTTATTTTAAAGCCTCACTCATGTGCATGGATTTAAGGAAGAAGGGGAAGCATGGATGCGTGTCCCAGTGCCCCAGTGACCTGTCTACCTTTCTCATCAGATGTTTTCTTTTTCATCAGAAGGGATATGTTTCAGAACTGGTGACAGATTTCTCCAGATCTTCATAGGAAGACAGTTTATTTTTCTTGTCGTAGTGACTCTTAAATAGAAGTAGTTTTTCCTCCAGACCGCATTGGTACATGTCTGGAGACATTTGTGGCTGGCACTCTGTAGAGAGTTCAGTGCTAGTGTCCTGTAGGTAGAGGTCAGGGATGCCAAGGGACAGCCTGTGGTACACAGGATGGCACCAAAGCAGAAAGTTGGTAAGACAAAAATGTCAAAGGCATGCTGCCTTATATCTATGACATTTCCTGGTTTTCCTCTTGTTCGGCATGTGGGCTGCGTGGTATGGTCTTCTAGCTCATTTCAACATTACTAGGATTTTTTTTTCTTTTGCTATTGTCATTGGATTTCCACTTTATTATTTTATATCATTAATAATGTCTTATAAGTAATGTCTAGAAATCTGTTTACAACTTCTGACTTCAATGCTATATTTTGAAAGCCTTTCCTTGAAAAAACACACATAAGAAATGTACATTCAGCCCTCAGACTTTTGTTGATTTTTGCTACCTGTAGGCTTCTTATGCTAGCCACATGCCACCATGCCACCGTTCAGGGATGGTGCTGTGGCACAATCTATACTTCAAGTTTGCATAGCTACAGGAACAGCTGGCCAATTCTGTGGAAAACACTTTGTTTTTCCAGTCACAGGCCGGGGCAACATGACCTGCATGTGTGCTGTGGGCATGTGCCTCAGTGGTTCCTGTGTGACGTGTTGCAGGTATTGGTTGAGTGGTCAGTGAGGCTCTGACGTGGTCACATCCTGAGAGGGCCTCTTGGGGGAGGGACGGCTGCAGAGCGAACTCCTGTTGTGATGCTCCCATGGGCCTCTGCTGCTCACCAGGTTGGCTTGGGGTTCGTGGATGAAATGAAGGTGCCTGCAGTGCTATTTCCTCCTGGAGGGCCTCGCTCTGTGCATTTCCTCCTCTAAGACATCCTGTCTGCAAACCTCAGGGCCATTCATTCTGTCACATTCCCTCTTGTTCTTTTAAGCACACACTAGGCTGATTCACCTCTACTTCCAGATATGTCCCCACACCTGCAAGCAAAGTCTATCATGTGATGCTGCTGGGTCTCCAGGCTCCAGGAACCCGGCTATGGACCCTTTGGTGTCATTATTCTGCTGTCATGGTAACCACCCCCCCCCCATCTAAATCCATATTTAGCTTTCCTCTTTGGGGCCTTTGTTTTTACCATGATTTGAGCAAAATGTTTATATTTCTTGTGTGAATAGTTACTTTTGATCTTCCATCCCACATTATAGATGAAACAGGTGGGGTTCGCTCTTCTGGACTTTCAAAGCAGTGAAAACATAGGCATTATTCACAGAGACTGGTGTCCCTGTGTTGTTCCTGGATCTGCATGTTTGCTGTTGGTACAGTGGGTACATCATCTCACTGGGCACATACAGATGTACTGTCTCCTGCTTAAAAATTAGCCAGTACCTAACGAATGGAATCCATGAAGGCAGAAACAGAAGACCAGCCGGGCCACACACTGAGCACCATGGGATTGGCAGGTGTGAGAGCCAACCAAGGATATGATTGTATCAGAACTCCACCTTGAAGGAAGCAGTCTGGAGCAAAGTGCAGGCAGGCCAGGTCACTGAGGAACACCGAGTCTCACCTTGGGCCTGTGTACTTACCCACCCACAACAGAGTGCGATAGTTTTGATGTGGGCTGTGAGAGTGAAAGGTGAGCCACAGGGACAAGATAGGCTGGGGGCCAGCCGACAGACAGTCCTGGGAGGTGTGTGGTGGGGTGGGTGGGGTGAGTGTGGGCTGAGCAGGCCACCCCTTTATCCCCTGATGCCAAGAGCACATGAGTCTATGCATGATTGATTGAGTAGAATGAACAATCTTTAGTTTAAAAAAAATTATAAATTTCACTTTACTGCCATGTTCCACTTACTTTCTACCTTTAAAACTACAAATAGGGAATTAAGATTTTTTTTGCAATATTTTTTTTTATACCAAAGTTAAAAAAGAAAGACCAACTTTGACCAAATGAATGTAAGAGAAGGAAAGAGCCTGAGTTGCAGGGCTTGAGGTGACCTCCCTTCATCTGGGTTTTCCTAAGGGTGCATCTTGGAGCTCTCTCTTCCGTCCATTCTGTTTGTTGGTTCTTCTGGGACATAAGGACAGCTTTGTATAAAGGTTTCCAGCTGCTACAAAAAGAAGCTTCTTTGATACAGGTGAGAGCCATATATATGAGCACAAGGATGCGTGTTTAGAATGCGAGGCATTATAATGTTTCAGGGAGGTGTCAGTGGCATGCTCTCCTCTAAGATACATGATTTCACTAGCCAAAATTCATATATATATCAATATGATATATTAATCATATTAACTCATTACTTGCCCACTGGGCTTTCCTTAAGCCCCTAGTCACTCATTTTTAAACAATTGAATCTAAAATTTAAGAAAGAGATTTCGTGGTCTTAGGCATAACTTCCTATTCCATGCCATATGTCTGTGTGCACAACCGTCTGCATGTGCCTGCGTGTGCCTGTGTGTGCCTGCATATGCCTGCGTGTGCCTGCGTGTGCCTGTGTGTGCCTGCGTGTGTGAGTGTTCCTGTGGTACTTTCTTATTGGATGGCGTTTATCTCCATTCAGATCATGGGCTCAGCTGGATTCAAATAGAAATAAGGAATAAAACTTAATCTGACTCTATTACCTGCCATTTGAAACATTTGCATTTACATATTCAAATTTACCTTTCAGTACTTAGAATATTACCTACTTTTCTTCAGCTAGTACCTTCCTCGTACATCTCTAGATCAACCCTTGATGTCGGAAATACTTTCTTTAGAGAACTACAGAAAAAGGGTTGGAAAGCCCAAAATACTGCCATGAGTACTGGGTTAGGTACGGCTTCCATAATCCGGCCGCTTGTCTCGCACATCTCCTGAGCGTGCTTATTTCTCATTCTTCCTCCGTCAAAAAGTGACCAGCTATTAAAATGTTAGCGTTTTGTAGCAGCTTTGCAGTCAAAACTCCCTCTGAGGTCTCTAAAACAGGGCCAGGTGTTTTCTGGCCGACCTGGCTAAAAGCCCAGAGACTCCCACTTGCGATCGTTTTGTAGGGTGTTAGGGATGGCACAGAATAGGTGTCTCTGGTGAGCTTGAGGTCTTTTGTGGCTTTAGAGCTGGAGTCACACTGTGTTTGATGTTGGCACCATGAGTGGTAGGTGACAGATGCACACAGGAAGTTTCAGATTTTGCTTGACGACTTGGAATTATTACGCATTCTTCCTTTCAAGGCCAGCTCCTCAGGCTTCTTGAGTACTTAGAAAACGATAGAGTAATTTGCTCATATTTCTGACGGTGGTGACATCTTGTAATGAATTCACAGCTCACATCACTGGCCTCACATGTCTCGTCAGCTGGCCTCAGGTTCATGACCTCTCCATAGCTTTTTGTTAGGTTTCCCCCTGGAACCTGCCTCAGCATTCCTGTAATCTTCATTCTTTGAGTTTATCAGATATGGGTATTTTCTGATAGGTCTGAGTCATATATTTGTATATGAGGCTTTTGTCTTCTGAGGTCCTTCTCTCTACTGGGTGAGTAGGTCTCACATGGCAAACCCAGCAGCCAGTTTGGAGACCATGTGCATCTGCAGAGCACAATGGTGGCATGGCAGCCACGCTGCCCAGAAGGCTCTTCAGGGCCTGGGTTAGATATGTTGAGAGACGTAGAAGGCCTGGGATGCAGCATTGCCAACTGAGCATGTGCCATGAGACTTTTGCCTCCAGGACTCCATGGCTTGGAGAGGCATAGGGACTCCGTGTCAGGGACCTTCCTTCTTGTAACACAGATGACATGTATTACCTGTTGTTGTGACCCTTCAGTTATCAGGAGCCACCAGTGTATCTTAAAGGCATCATAACATTCACGTGAGTGGAATCACAATCATGCAAGAGTCTGTTTGTCACAGTGCTTGTGTTTTAGCCAGCTGTGGAGCATGTGCTCACAGATCATGTGCTGGCTTGGGAGGTTAGGCGAATAAGTGGTGAGAGTTTCAGAAAACGTGGTTAGCAAACTTGGCCTGAACCCTAGGGTGGAGTGGGGGAGGAATGAACTCTCTCTTAGTGCAAGCTTGCCTATTTTGTGTGAACATGAACCTCAGGCCACCAAGGAAAGGAACCTTTTGTCTGCTGGCTACATGTCTTTTTTTTTTTTTTTAAATCAGTGAACACTTGATTTCTTCAACTCTGATGAGAAGTCATCAGGGAACAGGAAGCCTGGTTAACTGAAGAGTGGGCATACTCGGTGGTATCTAGTGAATATATGAACATGTTCCCTCTTGTGCTGGTCTTCCAGAGCCTCAGACTGAAATCATCCCACTTGGCTGGGTAGGTGGCTCACATATATAATCCTAACACTCAGGAGGGTGAGACTAGAGAATTGCTCTGAGCTGTGTGAGCTTTAGCTATGGAATAGTTTGAAACAACACCCACCCAACCCAACCCAACCAAACCAAACCAACCAACCAACCAACCAACCAACCAAACCAACCAAACAAACCAACTAACTAAACCAACCAACCAAACTACACAGTGTGATGACTTATGTAGCACTGTCCTCAGGCTGCAAGGCTGGAAGGCCAATGGTATGACTGGGCTTCCCTGTTGAGCCTGCCCTCCTTGGCCTGCCAATACCTCCCATCCCCCAGATACCTATGGAGTTCTTTTGTGGCTTCATACCTGATAGCGAGGAGTGCTGAGGTTTGCTTCCTGCAGAGGAAGCCAATAGGAGATTTATTTTTCTGGAGAAAGAAGTTTCTCAGACTTTCGAGCAGGCTTTAGCATGGGAGAGTTTGTGAAACACCATGGAAGGGAAGACTTACAGGAACTCACAGGATACAGTGTTTTCCAGGAACTGAAATGGAGGACTTGGTAGGTTAACAGGCCAGGGAGGGGCACTCTGGGCAGACCTAACCACTTCCTCTACTTCAAAACCAAGGTCCGATGGCTCTCTTTCCTTTACTGGTTACCATGGCATCCAACTGTTCTGGAGACAGCAGCACAGTGAGGAAGAGTCCCTCAAAGCCTGAGAACATGCTGTTTGGTTTTTAGAAAAAGCACGTTGCTCCCTGCCTAGAAGGCTATGGACAAACAACACTGGAGGGAACACTGTCTCTCACATTGTGGAAGCCCTGCTCCTCTGGTGACGGATGCCTCCATGATGTCCTGACGATGCTTCAGGGGATGACCAGGGAGCCATGTTGGGCCATATCCAACTCCAGGTCCTATTTGCTGGCCTTACCATAGGGCCAGGGCATGGGAGGTATTCGAGGATGACATAGGAAAGCCCCTGTAATACGGGTTATTCTTTCAAGGTTCCTAGGCAGATTTGAGCTCAGCCTCTACATGGGCCAAGGCATAAGAGTAGTTGGGGGTTTTGAGAGGTGACGCGTCGTGGGCTCTGGAGCCATTCTGTGGTCTGGGTGTATGAGGGCAGGATGATCCAGTTCGCCTTGGATCTGAGACACATTGTTGTTTTCTGGGGCACAGTTGGTAGAAATGACAGGGGTGGCCTGTGCTGTTCTTCACCTGTAGTTCTGAAGCAGGAGCCAGGATGCGGTTTGGGAATATGACAGAGGGGATTGGCAACACTCTGGCTGCAGCTAGCTGAGAACAGTGGGCAGGCGGACCCTGGAGGTGGGTTGTCCCTGGGCCTTCGGAGGAGAGAGCATTAATAGGCAACAAAATCAGGAAGGTCCCCCAGACCTGGCCAGGGAGAGGGATAAGGTTAGAGTGATGCTCTCTCTGCCTTAAAATTGGGCCTAGCAAGGACATAGGTCCTGGTGCTTCTGTGCAGCTATGCTGAAGGAGCTCTCCTAGGAACTGAGTTTCTAAGACACGCGCCCCCCCAAGGTTGGGACTTGGAGATGTTGTGGGTGAGGAACTCTCTGTTCGAATTCAGTAGAGATGCGTATGCTTGAGGCCCGTTCAAGATCACGTAGGCTGCGGACCTGGGCATATTCTCCCAGAGCCTGAGATACACATTTTCTGACTTGAGGGGACTTGGAGAAAGGTAATTTCAAGTGCAAGCGATGCCTGTCTGAGAGGGTGGCATTTGGCATAGTGCCATGTTACCAGGTTGATGCAAAGGCACCCTGTTGCTGTCACCTTGCCTGATGGGCAGTGAGGAGCTCTGTTGCCATCCTGGAGCTTTTGCCTCATGCTCTTGCTCTGGACTGTCCACCTCTACTCTTCTTTGGCCAAATAGTACTTAGTTAGAAACACAGATCTGACAAGTTACCTAAGCTTGCCTTGTGTCTTGCAGTTGGGTCTCTCCATAGTGTAACTTCCCCTTCTGGGCTTTTATTGTGTAACAGTTTCCTCTGAGATGGGAACATTCTATCCGGCCAGGAAGTTCCTTAAGCAAGAATGAAACAACTCAAAGTAGCTTCAGGAAGTCCCTGAAACTGAGGAGATTCTCTAGAGTAAGCAATAAAAGTGAGGCCGGCAACCTGCAAAGACCTTGAGGTCTAATCAGCTGCCTGGAAGAAACAAAAACCAGCGGATCTGCCTGGCTGCCTGGACTAAGTCACTTAGAACGGACATTACTGAGCCTGTTTAGCTGCCTGCAGGCTGTGAGGCATGCTCCAGGTTCCCAGCTTTGTGAGCTGTCACCATGCTGGGGAGGGCCTTGGTGAGGCAACTGTCGTGGAATCATTTCTGCTCCTGTAAGTAACCCTAATAAAATCCATGGTCCATCAGCTTGGACCTCGCTGGTATCTGTGCTTTGCTCTGTTGTGGGCTCTCTCTCTTGGCTGTGTTAGATGTGTCAGGTGTCTCCCCAGAAAAAGTTTGCTCCTCCCTCAGCCTCTATGAGGTGCAGGTGGTTTTTACCCCCATTGGATAGACTCACATAGGTTAGCATGATGAAGCTGATCTGTCACAGCTCAGGTGTCTCTCCCCACCTGTGGCCTGTCCTGAGGAGGCCTCCAATGTTTCCTGCAGTACTCTTCCTGCATCCTGCTTCTGATGAGCGAGGATGGCACCTTAAAGGCGTGGGCTTTGTGCAGCCTTCTACTTTAGCATAGTTGTGTGCTGATAGGAAATAATTGTTGTGCGCAGGCTTTGTGAAGGATCAGTTTTGACCAATACTGTAAACTCAGGCTCAGTGATGGAATGTTGGTGAATGTAATGTAATTTTCTTTCTTCTTCTTTTTCTTTTATCTCCCAGAATTCGTCTTTTCAAAATTATAAATATCCTCCTTCCTTATCATCACCCCTTCTTTAGTAAATGATAGTGTGGGAGTTGGTTTCGTCTGCTGTTTACTTTGTGAGGCCCAGGAGGCCAGGCTCCACGGCTGCCTTCTGATTTGTAGTCAGAATCGATACCACACTGCTGATGTGTACAGACTCAGCGTGTATTTATTGAATAAATGTTAGTTGAGTGACTCCGATGTGGATGCTGTGTTGTGCGGGAGGATGGAAACTAAAGTAAATATTTGTGTCCTCATGAGTGTGTTGTAAATATATTTTAAAAACCCAGCTGCATTCATGTTCTTCATTTGTCTTTTTTCTTCCCGACTTCGATTCTTGCTGCTTCTCTTCCTTTTCCTACCTCTGTCTTCCTTCTTTCTTCCTTCTTTGCTTTTGTTCTCCTCTAAAATAAAGACCTTAAAACTAAAGCCTTCTATTGGTCATGGTTACATTGTAACTTGTTGACTTGTTAAAAAACAAAAAAACCAAAAACAAACAAAAAAAAAACCTAATACCCGGTCAGAGTCCTTCCCCTTCAGTGTGAATGGCCCCACACCCCGAGATGTGTAGGAATCTTGGGGTGAGGAAGAAAACTTCTGATGTTCCATTTGTACAAAGCTCATTTGCTTGTCTTGGGCTTTGCACTCAGCATCAGGTTTTACTTTAAAAGATGCTTCCTTAAACATTATAGGGCATGGTCAGGCCTGTGAGCCAGCATCATGTGTTAACAGAAATGTGTATGTCTTTGAAATGTTTATGTTCAACCAATAGGATGCATGTTTTATAATCAGACCCAGAGTGCACTGTATGGCTCTGGCTCTCTGAGACCAGGGAAAGCAGCCAAGATCTGTCATGCCTTGGCTTTTCCCTAAAATATTGTCTTGTCAATACTGTACACTGTACACTGTGACATCAACCTGATCTCTTGTGGCTGAGAAGAGTTGGCTATGAAAGACTTTTTTTTAACTGGGAGGAAAAGCCTTGCTTGTGCTTTACTTGGGGGAGAGCAGGTAGATGTGAAAGGGACAGTGGCCACCACTGCCACAGCATCCAGGAAGCAAGAGTGGTATTAGCACTGGTGTCCTCAGGGTGAGGAACAACTTCCTGCCCACTGTGAGTTCAAGTTCCATTACTAATAAGATGCTTGCAAACACTAACTGGTGAGTTCATATAGTATTTTGCTAAATAAAAAATTGTATATTCCATTCTGGAATCATGCACAACCAATTGAGAAGATTGTTACTAAAAACAAAACTTAAAGGTCAGTGAGCATGTGGAGGAAGGGAGTCCTGGGTGCACTGTCAGTGGGATGTAAATTGTCCCAGCCACCGTAGAAACATTATGGAGCTTCCTGCAAAACAAAACAAAGACAGGAGTGATGCGCTGCCTACTGCACCAAGGAGGCAAGTACAAAAGAAAAACGCAAAGCACACATGACCCAGCATTTCCGTCAGAGCAAGAGACGTCTACACTTCCCTGGTTAATTGTGGCATCATCTGTACCAACCGTGATGTGGAATTGACCTGTGCCCCCACATACAGGGCATGGGTAAAGGATGTAGCACACAGGTGAGAGGAATCTTGTCACTTGCCTCATCCAGGGACTACAGGACATTGATAATTAAACTGAGATCCAGGCACAAAAAGTCAAAGAGGTGCATTTGGTTAGATCTAACATGCTTTAGAAACACTTGCGTCTATGACTAGTACTTAAACGGGAAAAATATTATTGCCATCATAAGAAAGAGATAAATATAAAGACAGAAAAAGGAGGTGGTAGGCATCTCTAAAACCAAAAATGAAAAGAGCGGAAGAATAAAAGTTCCAGGAAATGCAGCCGAAGAAAAGTTGGCTGGAACTTAAGTCTAAAGACGGACTAAGGACCACACCATGCACAGAGAAGCTACCTAAGAGCAGTAAGGTCTGAGACACATACAATAAACCCACAAAGTGTGCCAGTGAGCACAAGAAGAAAAACCTGTCAGCATCTGAGCAATGCAAGTTCTAGCTCTTCCCCAGGAATGTCGAGGGACAAGATTACTTCTAAGTGTGTGTGCCCCTGAAGTGCTGTGGCTAGGAACAAAGCAGGGACCTTCAGACACAGGCCAGAGAGAAGATGGAAATATAAATGCGCCACAGACAAGTAATGCTGTGTCGGAAGGACTCAGGAGCAAAGAGAAGAGATCTCCCAAGTTGGTGGCATAAAAACTGAAGATCAAGGTGGTTTAAAACTGCAACAGTTGGAAACACAGCAGCTGCATTGAACCGTGAGTGCATAACAACCTCCCATGAGGTCAGGTGTCAGTTCCATAGCTGAGGCTAGCCCAAAATTCACAAACCTCTTGCCTCCGAGTGCTAATAGTATAGGGATGTGCCACCCTGTCCAGCTAGGATGTTTTTAATGCACTGGTTATCTTTTGGAGGTGATTGGGGATTATTACTGGATAAATGTTAATATAAGAGAAGAGCCCTGTTTGGACTGTACATCTCATAATACAATCTTACCTTTCAAGTTATAAAGCACAGACGAAACTAATTGTACCATGACACCAAAGAATTAATGTGTATAAGCACACATCATGGGAAATGCCTCCCACCATTCAGACCTGCCCAATAGGATGTGTGGTAGCCAATGTGTGTCTCCAGCACAGCTGAAAACACACAGGACACAAAGACAGAAAAGTGCAGGGTGGAGGTGTGGGGTGTGGTGGTCAAATGCAGGTGCACACAGCAGATGCAAGACTGTAAGTGTGTAGGCCAAAGGGGCCAGAGCAAGAGAGACAGATGTCGTCAAGAGCCCAAAGGATGCTTCAGTGAAAAGAAATGTCCACACATCAGACCCTGGGGCTGTACAGTGGGGTGACGAAGCTGTGGAGAGACATGGTAGATCACCTTGACATGTGAGACAACAGCTTTCTGGGCAAAAGTCCTCTTGTTGGGATGGAACATCAAACATCACAGTGATGCTATCTCTGGACCACAATGTAGTCACAGAAGTACAGGCAATGCAGCGCGGGCTTAGGCATCAGAAACACTTGCTGCTTTCTCAGAGGACATGAGTTTTGTTCCTAGCAGCCATGTTGAGTAGACAACAACCATCGCTCAACTGCAGCTTCAAGGAATCCAACACCCTTTTCTGGTCTCTGAAGGTGCCCACATCTATGGCCGATACATACACATATACATATACAATATTTAAAAAGTAATTTCCTTAAAATGATACCTCAATATTGACTCTGTCCGTTTATCTTCCCTGCCTTTCATTTCCCACGTACCGATCTTTAAAGCTCTCCTTCTCAGTACGTGGGGTTAATGTCATCTGTATACTTCAGTTTTACTATCATAAAACTCCTCATGTAGATGGTCATATAACCATGGAGAAGCAAGCTACGGTGTAGGCAGCGAATAGGCTGTGAGCCGGCTGTTTTCTTTGCAGCTATCACCCTGTCCTGCCCTTTAGGCCTCAGAACTCATTCATCTCACAGCTCCAACCTGGCAACTGAGGTCTCTGTCTCTGTCTCTGTCTCTGTCTCTGTCTCTGTCTCTGTCTCTGTCTCTCTCTGCTTCTGTGAGACCATTAAGCACTGTTCATATATGTTTTTCTAGAATATGTATGAAGTGTGGTAATAAGGTTACTGCTGCTGCGATGAAACACCGTGGCGAAAGCAACGTGGGGAGGAGACAGTTCTTGGCCCACACTTCCACATCACTGTTCATCACTGAAGGAAGTCAGGACAGGATTTAAGCATCAAAGGAACATGGAGGCAGGAGCTGATGCAGAGGCCATGGAGGGTGCTGTTTACTGGCTTACTCCCCATGGCTTGCTCAGCCTGCTTTCTTATAGAACCCAGGACCAGGACCTTCCCCTATTGATCACTAAGTAATAGTATGCTTTAAAGCTGGATCCTATGGAGACATTTTCTCAGCTGAGGCTCCTTCCTCTCTGATGACTCCAGGCTGTGACATACAACTAGCTAGTACATACGATAAAGGATGTGAAAGTTTTATGACTTTGCTTAAGTTTTCTCTGGCCTCTCATTATCCTTTAAGCCTCTTATAAGCAACCTCTTTCCTTAAAAAATTAGGTATACTGAAAGTATTTTTATACAATTTATAAATTAACTTGACAAATATTTGGGCCTGTGTAAATGGAGCCACACTGCTTTCCTCTGGCTTGGTGTGTTCAGTCCTACGCTCCCAAGATGCACCTATGAGCTTCATTCATTAGGGATTCCAGCTAGACACAGCTAGTCCCCATTGGTGGACCCATGAACATCCAAAACATTCCCAGTGCCCCCACAGTTGCGCCTGCCATGAGGATTCTTCTGTCTGTCTGCCCTGTGTGTGCGCGTGTGCATGTGCGTGTGTGTGTGTGTGTGTGTGTGTGTGTGTGTGTATGAATGATCTGGCCTTAGCTATTTTTTTATGGAGATTTTCAATTTACTTCAATAGATTAAAAAAAAAAAAAGAGATGGTGTTGCCACAACAGAATTGGACCAGGATCTGAATGGCAGAGGAGACTCGGGTACCTGGGAGAGTGCTGAGGGCCAAGGCAGATGTCTGGGAAACAGTGATAGCTTTGCCAATGTAATTACCTTTTTACTGTTTTTTTATTCTAAAATTCTTTCTTCTATCATCTTCCCTGTAACTTTGCAAATGCCTCCTTAAAAACAAATTCACTCTGTATATCCATTATAGCTAGGACTAAGGTGCATAAGGACATTTTCATGCAGGTATACGCTGTACTAATTAATACCCTTCCCGTACCCATCAAATAGTCCCCTCTGCACTCCCAGGCAGCTTCATTTCTATGTTCATGTCTAATGCATGATTTAATGTAAACATATATAAAATCTAGGAACTGCAGATGAGAAAAATGTGATATTTGTCTTAATTTGCCTTACATGATCATCTCTATTTCCATCTACTTTCTTGATAACAACATAACTTCATTCTCTATTGCTGAAAAAAAAAAAAAGAAAAGAAAAGGTGGCCAAATGCACAATGAATTTTTTTTCTGTCTCTCTATTTCTGGACACTTAAATTGGTTCTATTATTTATTGTGCCTCGTGTTTATCAAATACTGATGTGTAAATATCTCTGTGACATGTTGACTTGGAGTCCTCTGCCTGTGGCTGTTTTGAACTGTGGTGATTATAAGCACCTTGTCTGTTTTTCTCCTTGGCTGTCTTTTTGCTGGTGGCTTTTAGGAGCCTATCCTAATTAAGGCAAACATCAATCCTTAATATTTGTGGTTCAAGTTGTGCATCATTTATATGAGTCACAATAGACATTCCCTTCCCCTCCCCCCAACAAAGGTTCCCAGCAAGAAATGACTTGCTGACTTTTTACTTTGTGGCTAGGAGGTGGCTCTTGTTGGGAAGCAGGTGGCTTCTGAAAAGATCCAGGGAAAGGATGGAGGATGCAAGGAAGCAGCGAGGAGTCCAGGGTGTCAGCGGTCTGAGGAGGAGGGTGCTGCAAGACAGGGCTGTGGCTCTAGCTTCTGTCAGCAACACTTGGGACTTTGTAACAAGACTTTCAGGGAGGGAAACAACGTGAGTTTCCAGCCCTGCTACCGCCTGTGCCTCCTCCACAGTTGGGCAGAGATGGAGGTAAAGGGAGGGACTCTCAGGAACAGGCTCCAGGGTGGGGCCTGGGGAGGGGCAGATATCCCCTGCCCCCACCACACCAACTCTGAAGCCAGGCGTGGCTCTGTTTTCGGTACATGTGAAATCTGAAAAGAAGACTTGTTTGTGGGTACATATGCATTGATTTCTCATCAACAGACATTATTTGTTTGTGGTTGTCTGAAAACTCTCTTTTTTCCCCACTCAGTTGATGTGTCCTCCAAAGGACTCACGAGTGGGCACTGAATTCCCAAAGCTGCCTTTGCTTCCTCACTGGAAGTTATGTAATGTTCCTTTCACTGTGTTACTGTTGTGATGTCAGTGTATCTTCTAATCTTAAATTTGCAGTTGGGGGATATGGCTCTACTTGAACCAGTTAAAAAATGTTACATCTTATCTGGTGTGTCTTGATTAAGATCTTTCAATCCATTTTCTTTCACTATGTTAGCCTCTAAGTTTGCTCTTATTTTGCTAAGACTTATTCTTACATTTACGCCAGATGCATGGAGTGGAGTGTGCAGTGGTGCTCTGTTTACTGTGAAATCATTTCTGTACAGTTGGGCTTTTGGAAGAGGCACTTGAAATGTTGTGGTAGAGTTTGTCATCGAAACCCCGTGGGCCTGGTGTTTTGGAGGATGTAAATGTGTGGAGTCTGTGGGTGCAAGTCTATAGGATCCTAAGATTCCTTATTTATCCCTAAGACATATCAGGGAAATCATGTTTATCTAAAGCCTTTTCTTAGTCCTCAAATGTATCGATGGATGGCTGTGGTTTTTAAAGTGACCGGGGACACCTGACCTTCACATCATTTTAAATTGCCTGCTTCCCATTTTATTGCTATTGCTTTGTTGTGCCGTTTAGGTTTTAATTAAAATCAAGCAATCTTACAGGAACAGATTAATGGAGGTGTTATTAACCCCCTCCCTTTCTCCCTGTGCAGGGCTAGCCGGAATTTCACAATCCTTTTCACTGCTGGGTCCTCTCTGCTGTGCATGTTTTTCTATTTAACTTCTAGTTTTTTATTTTTTATTTTTATTTTTATCTTTCTTACACCTTCCTTTAACTTGCTTTATGATAGCCTGTGATTATTTTTCTAGACTCTTAGATTGGGTGCCTAGCTTTGCTTGTCTATTCTCTTGCTGTTTTAACTGGCTGGAAATACGGAGTGAGGTCCATGGTCATTCAGACGCCTCTGCTGTTCAGTGTCTGCGTTTTCTGTGAGTTTGGGCTTGTTCTTGAGTACTCAACATTTTGTATTTTTCCCTGCATGTTCACATAGTCTCTCTCACACACACTCACACCTTTATACTCCCACATACTCACACTCAGTCTCACAAGCAGTCACAACTCTCCCTTACACGTACAAATGCAGTGTCACATTAGTACATTAACACATTCATGTAACACTCACATAGCCTCATTAGTATGCAGACACACAGTCACACACATGTACTCACACACACAGACACACATGCTCACACATTCACACAATTTAAATCTAGATTCCACATATAAGTATCACTTATTTTACGTAAAATTATGATGTCCAGTTCTATCCTTTTTTTCCCCTGTTAATATCTTAAGTTCATTTTCTTTATTGCTGAGTAAAGCTCCATTGCATATGTACCATATAACTCCATAAATATGTACATTGTATTTTTCTTTATCCATTTGTCTGTTGACAGACAGCTAGTCTGGCTCCATTTCTGAACTATCTAGAATAATTCAATAATAAATATGGATATGCAAGTATCTCTATGGCATGCTGACTTAGAGTGTTTTGGGTGTATACCCAGCAGTTGATAAAACTGCTCATACTGAGTCCCACAGCGGCTGCCCAGTCTACATCCTCCCCAGCCCTGATCAGGGTTCCTTTTCCTGCATCCTTAGCAGCATCTGTACTAGATTTTTGCTGCTTTGCTACGTTGGACACAATGGATTCCTTGCTACTTTTCCTTTGCTTTTCTAATAAAACTTATTCCTTCCTATGCTTTCATGATTGAGACTACTGTTTCTTTTCTGTGCTTAGTATTCCTTGGAGTATTTCTGCAGCACTGGCTTGACTGTCATGAGTTGCCAACTTGTGTGTGCCACATAATGTCCCTATTCCTCCATCAAATTTAAGAGATGGCTTTGAGGATTCAGCAGTAGTGTAGCGTTTGACAGTTGTTTACTTTCAGGGCTTGACATGTGTCCTTCCATGCTTTCCTGGACTTTAGAATTGCTAATCAGACATCTGACATTATTTAGATATGTTTGACTTTGTAGTTCAGTCGATGTTTTTCCTTACAGACTTTGATAATTCGCTATGTATTTCTGACATCCTGACTGATATGTTGTAGAGTGGTTCTAAACGCTCCTCACATTTGATGCCTAGTTTTTCATTATATTTGGATTTTTTTCTGTTGCAATTTCATTGACTAGCTTTTCTGTAACTTATATTTTTTCACTATTGTTTTCCTCTACCATAGATTGCTAAATGTAATCTCTTGTACAGATTCCACAGTTCTAAGCCTGTTTACCCTTTTCTTCATATTTGTCTGAATGTATTATTTCAACTGTGTTCTTCATATTCTTCCTAGTGCCAGTCAAGTTTCTTTAATTAAAAACTATTTTTTGAAAATGGTTTTATTAGCTCTTTGAGAATTTCGTAAAACAAACTTTGATCATGTTTACCCCACCATTATCCCTCCCAGACCCACTCCTCCTTTCTTACCCACCCAAGCTTGTGTGCTCTTTGTTTTTATCTACTTATTTATTTGTTTTTAAAGCACCCATCGGGTCTAATTGTTCTGCCCACATTCTTGGTTGTGTGGCCTTCCACTGTAGAGTAGCTGACTGTTCATGGCTGGAGTTACATTGGTGTGCTCATGCTGCGAGCAACCACTGTACGTTCATGTGTGCAGTTACTCTGTTGTATATGGAAGACGCCATTCCTTATAGTCATTTACTCCCATTGGTCCTATAAAAAAAGATCTATCTATTTATAATATATACTGCCTGCATGTACACACTGCAATGCACAGTGTTCATGGTTGAGTAATATTGATGCTACTTTTCTCCTCTAGTAGTCTATGTAGCACCTCCCAGACTGTAAAAGCTAGCCAATAGGTGTGAAACTTCCAGGAGAGTACCAACTTGATTTCTCCGTGTTCCTTGATTCAAGTAAGTTGCTATCTCCCAACAGTAAGGTCTTACCCTCAATACTGGTGGGTGACCTCACTGACCAACAACTCCAAAAAACGTAACCTGTCTGTGGCAGTGGGCTTTGTGTTTGTTAACCTATGGTGTCTACTAGAAGAGGCGTTGTCACATGGTTACTAGGTAACTTCATCTTTGTGTGTGTGTGTGTGTGTGTGTGTGTGTGTGTATTAAGCAGCTTCTACAGTAGTAGGTTTCTATATGACTTTAAAAAATGTGTTTAGTAGGCTTGGCATGGTGGTGTACACCTTTAATCCCAGCACTCGGGAGGCAGAGGTAGGCGGGCAGATTGATCTTAGTGCGAGGCCAGTCTGGTCTACATAGCGAGTCCAGAACAGCCAGGGCTACACAGAGAAACTCTGTCTTAAAAAATGTGTTTAGTGTTATTTATCCCTTCCCATATTCCCTCCCCTCCCTTGCAGTAAATCCACCACCTCAATTTAATCCTTCCTTCCTGTCCCATTACTGCCCTCTAAGCCTTCACACCATTGCATTCTCACTCCTCTCCCTTGAAAGCCCAGGCTCTTATTAATTGTCTGACCTCTATGGCCATTCCAAATGGAACACACATATCTGGAGATTCAAAGCTAACATCCACAAATGAGAGAAAACATGTAACGTTTATCTTTCTGGGTTACCTTACTCAAGAGTGATATTTTTTTCCAGCTCTGTTCGTTTCCCTGTGACTCTCAGAATTTTGTTTTTCTTAATCTTTTCCTTATTATATATGTTATGTAAATATGCCATATTTTCAAAATCCATTCCGCAGTTGATGGACATCTAGGTTGTTTCCATTTCCTGGTTATTGTGAACAATCCTATTAACAATAATGGCCTTGAAAAATTTCTTCAAATAAATATAACCAAGGAAGTACAAGACTTATAAAAGGAAAACCTTAAAGTGTAGCTGCAGAGGGGATGGAGGATGTCAAAGAAACAAGGCCCTCTAAGCCAATGTGACTGGCACACATGAACTCAACAGAGACTGAGGCAACGCACACAGGACCTGCCAGGGTCTGCACCACATAGGGTCCTAGTGCTGAGAGGAGAAGTGCGCACACACCCTGTCCCCAATACAGAAGCTATTTCCATTTGATAGCCACTTGTAAATGAAAATTTAGTTTTTCCAAGGGCATCTCATTAGGAAAACTGTTGGGGTGAATGTGTCCCCTGTTTTATTATGTTTCTCTCCTTTTTTCACTCCTTTGTTTGTCTTATGTGACACACTTCTGATGGATTGCCTTCGCTTGAGTACATGTTCTGTGTTGGCATCGACTGTGGTAACATATACAGACCCAAAGTCTCCTTATGCTGAGGACACTTGGGTCCTTCCCTTATGGTCCAGTAAGCCTTGGAGACAGCAGCATTAGGGCACTGCTGGAGAAAATGTAGTTCATAGGTTTTTTTTAGGTGTAAGGTTATCAATAAGAAGTATAAGTAGGAAGGAATAGAAAAAGGAAAAAAGAGGAATGTACAATGAAGGGCAAATAAGTGAGTTAGAACAGTGGTTCTCAACCTGTGGGTCACAACCACTTCGACAAATCTCAATCTTCAAAAATATTTAACATTACTATTCATAACATGGCAAAATTACCGTTAGGAAGTAGCAGCAAAATTAATTTTATGGTTAGGAGTCACCACAACATGAGGAACTGTATTAAGTGGTCACATCATTATGGAGGTTGAGAACCACTGGCTTGGAGTAATGAAAAACAACAGAGAAAATACAGAATGGGTCAATAAGAAAAAGGGCATTTATAAATTCTACTCAGAGAAGATGTAAGATAAAATAAAACAAACAAACAATTGAAATGCAAGAGTACAAACAAACATACAAAACGAAAGAGGAAATAAATACCCCAGTCAGTGCTTCTCACTGGACCGGGTGGGCGGCCCTCAGGGCTCTACCCTTTTCTCTGCAGTGTGTTCTGAGGTTAAGAGAATGCTGTGCTAGTGATTCAAGCAGGCGAAGTGTGAATGGTTTCCCTGGTGAGAGGAGAGCGCGGTGTGGGGCCCACCTTCTGTCTGAGACCCCACCTGCCAGCCCTCTCTCTGGATTGCTGAGGACTGTCCCCTCCATGTGGGTCTTCCTGCTTCTGGGGCGTGTGGGAAACACTCACTGCTCCTGCTGACCTTTGCTTCTGGAAGTTCTCTTACCACCTGGGACCTGGGTGCTTTCCCCCAGGACCTCATTGTTCTGGCCTGAGAGCAGCACTTGTGTCCATGAGAGAGACTGTGTGGTGTTCAGCATCCTTCCCACGTTCCCACATTGTCATTTGCCAAGACAGTGGCAGGGAGGGTGCCTTCCAGACATTCATAAGGCATAGGGACCTTCAGTGAGAATGTTGGCTTCTGGTTCCTAGGCAGCAGGGTTTTTTTTTTTTTTTGTTTTGTTTTTTTAAGAGCCTCTGGCTTCTCTGGCCAAGTCTCTTTCTGTAGGATCCCTGACATATATGTAATGCATGGGTCTGCAGTAGCCTGTCAGTCACCCAGAGTCCATGGTGTATGACATGCTGCATGTTAGGGTGCATTCCTCGTGCTGTACATTTTATAAGTCTTGGCAAATGCCAACATGTTTCTTTTACATTTTGATAATCACAAATGAAGCTTCAATGAGCATTTCCATGCAGGTGTTAATGTGGCCCAGAGTCTTTAACTCCTTAGGTAAGCAGAGTCTAATATCTGCCAGACTCTCTCAGGTCCTCATCAGCCAGCATTTGGTCCTGGCACTGTCTGGGTGATTGGACATTTTTTTTATAGACTATCAATCAATAGAGATTTAATTTAGGTTTCCCTTCTGACATAGGATGTGATGTAACACACACTCTTTTTCTCTTTCTGTCTGTCTGTCTGTCTGTCTTTCTCTCTGTCTCTCTCTCTTATTTACCATCTGTACCTCTTCTTTCTTTCTTTCTTTCTTTCTTTCTTTCTTTCTTTCTTTCTTTCTTTCTTTCTTTCTTTCTTTCTCAAGTTTCTGTTAATGCCTGGACCAAACTTTTTGATCAGGTTGTTTGTTTTCTCTCTGCTAAATTTTAGCATTTTCTTGCAAATATCAACTGGGCTTTCCCAGATGTGCTTTTGTTGCCTCACTCTGACTTATCTTTAGAATCTCTTGATATATTTATTGAAAATTCTTCAGGTACTTTCTGATCTTTTAAATATTCTTTCTAATATATTAATACATTTAAACAACTTAAAAGCTGTCCTACCCTTAATGTTTGTCTGTAATATAAGGTTTAATTAGCACGTCTTGCCTGCTGTATTGCTGGAAGAGAATGTTCATTAATTATTCATGGATTCTTTCATTTATAAGAGCTTTGTTTGAGAGGAGGGATGATTATTCAATTTTTATTTAATTTAATACTCAGTTTCTAATGCTATTCTTAAATAATTGATTTTTATTTTATCACTAAGCAGCCAACCTTTGCCATGTATTATATACATGGTTAATAAAAGGATTATGGATCTCACAGAGAGAACGTCTGCAAACATTTAACTACCAATTAGAGCACTTAGCCATTTGTTAGCGTTTAATTCATAGTTTTTGTGGAATAGATCCCTTTAAACATCGTTGTCTGAACTTACAAATATAGACAAAAAAAAAAAAAAAAAAAAGAAAGAAAAAAGAAAAAAGAAACATAGCGCCTTCAGTGCTGATATAGAATGCAGAGGAAGGCTCGCTCTAGCAGCCACTTTCTTAGTTCTGTGCCTAAGGGCCTCGGATCAACCTGGTATCAAAGGAGAAGCTGGAAGCTCAGCACTCAGACTCCTAACCAGAGGGACATGGTGTACATCAAGGACCATACTGGGAGACACAGAGTTCTTTAGCAAAGTTGAAGATGTGAAAGTTTGTGTCTGCACATGCCTACATGTGCTAAATACTATTGCTCAGTGGTGAAGAGCACAGGCTGGGGGTTCAATTCCCAGCACCCTTATGGTGCCTCACAATGGCCTATAACTCTGGTTCAAGGGAATCTGATGCCTTTTTCTGGCCTCTATTGGCAATGCATGCAGTGTGCACAGTCAAGCCTATGGGCAAGTACCCATATACATAAAATAATAGTAATAAAAATTTAAAAGCTCTATTTTGGCAGGGTCTCTCTCTCTCTCTCTCTCTCTCTCTCTCTCTCTCTCTTGATTTTTGTTGTTTGTTTGTTTTTTTTTTCGAGACAGGGTTTCTCTGTGTAGCCTTGGCTGTCCTAGAGTCACTTTGTAGACCGGGCTGGCCTCAAATTCACAGCATGCTGGGATTAAAGGTGTTCGCCACTATGCCCAGCCCCAGCAGGGTGTCTCTTTAGAGGTTTATTTCCTGACAGTTGGGGGCCGAGTTAGTGTGGCTAGTTTGCATCCTTACAATATTGTACCAGAGTGTCATTTCAGAACGTACCTTCTTCTGTGACAGCTGCAGTCTGTCACCTGCTGGTTCTCATTATTAACACTGATTGGTGTTTTAATTATGCATATTTGTGGGGTGCGTTGTGACAGTTGAGTGCATACGTACAGGGTGCAGTGCTGGGCTTGCCCTCCATCTGGTCAGATGTGTGTGGT
The DNA here is from genome assembly GCF_964271855.1 of Acomys minous. Taxonomy (NCBI): domain Eukaryota; kingdom Metazoa; phylum Chordata; class Mammalia; order Rodentia; family Muridae; genus Acomys; species Acomys minous. Next base: position 8,462,862 of record NC_140497.1, read on the forward strand.
ACTAGAGTTGGGGATGTCGCAGCTGATGATGATTTCAGTTCTGACGTGGCTCCCACTTTTTTGAAACATATTTCTGTGTCTTAAATTTTTATTCACAGTTTCTGCTTTCCAAGACAGAAACAAGAATGTGATTTTAATTTCTGAGCAGACTAATGTTAACAGAAGAAAGAATTACCATATGTATTTATGCATTATATTATTGTTTAATGTACTATATATAACATCTATATAAAAGTACCTATATGGTAATATATATTACATATATAATATATACTTGTTTTTGTGTGTCAAAATCAGTAGGTGGACACTTGGTTCTATTTTCCCTCAGGATTTCAGCTGTGTGTTTCTTAAAGCACCTCCTATTCTTCTCGCTGGCGTTCCACGAGGAATTCAAACACTGTAAAGGAGGGGAGAGTGCTGCCCCTGACTCTCTAGCCTGCTTGTGGGACCCTTCTACACCCTACACCCCCTCCCCCCATTACTGGTTTCCCTGCCCAGCTTGATGTGATGGTGTGTGCCCGGTCTTATAGATACTTGTTATGCTGCATTTGGTTGATGTCCTGGGAAATCTGCTTTTTTGAGGGGAAGAAGCTAGGGGGAGGGGAGGGAGGGGAAACTGAGGTCAGAGTGTAGTATATGAGAAAAAAATATAAAAGAATTGGCTCCTTCCCAGGTGTCCTCACTGGTCCTGCTGTTGCTGTTGGTCCTTGGTGCCTTTCCTGCCCTCCGAAGCATCCCTCCCAGCTTGAGTATACTTGCTCTGACCTTGCCTGACCTTGCAGCTGCACCCTCCCCCCCCCCCAACACTTCTTTTGGTATTAGCTGGATGTTTTGTGTCTGTCTCTCTTTCTTCCTCCATCTTTTAACATCCCAGTAAGAGAACAAAGGCTGGTGCAGTGGTGGGGACATGAAACATGACTGCTGACTGGACTGTCTAAAGAGAGGTGGAAGGCGGGCGGGAGGACACTGCTTCTTCTCATTCTTGCTGTTGCCTGTTTGCGCTTTGATTTTTTTTTTTTCTGGTGTGTTTGTTACCCCTTTCCCCAAAGCCTTCCTCCTGCAGTTTCTACACCAAGCTCCTAACACCTTATACTAACACTAACACTACCTCACTCTGCAGCAGGGAGATGCCCGGCAGCCTGGAGTTGGCATAGCCACCACTTCTGAGGAGGCTGGGGCTGTGAAGAGGCAGTGTCATGGGGCTGGACACTGGGGACATTGTCTCTAGGATCTGGGTGGCTTGGTGCCCTGAGATGAGATGATAAACAGTTCGTTACTTGCTGCCTGTGATGTAAAGAGAAGGAGCAAGTTTCTGAGTCTTACAGGACTCAGTCTTTTGTGTGAGACTGTTACTTCAAAAAACCTGAAGGTTGTTACTGTTGCCTGTGTGTGATGTGCAAGTGGACTTGCATGCTTGATCCCACAGAGCAGGTGGGGAGATCAGAAGTCTCCTTCCATCTTCACGTGGATTCTATGAATCAAAGTCAGATTTGTGTGACAAGTGCTTTTACCCTTTGCAACATCTCACTGGCCCCTGAAGATTTCATTTTAAAGTTATAACGTTTTCTTTTTGTTAAAAACCATCACATTTTGCCATTCACAGAAATATTTAAGTATTTCATGTGACTATATTGGCAAGTCATGACTTGCATTTTAACAGTTCAGCTTGTGTGTGTGGGCAGTGGGGGCTGTTGTTTATATAACCCAGGTGAATGCTACCATGATGTGTCCTATGTCCTATGTCCTATCAGAGCCCAGAAAAAAAATCACACACATTATTGGCCTTTGGATACTTTGTAATTGCTTCAGAGTAGTGTGAGTTTTTTTCATTAATTTATTTATTTAACCACTTTACAGTCTTATCAAAGAAGTCCCCTCCCCCCAGTCCCACTCTCCCACCCCTCCCCCCAGCCTCCCATCCCTTTATCCTCAGAGAAGGGAAGGCCCCTATGGGTAACAACCCACCTTGGCATGTCAAGTCACAGCAGAACTAAGCGCATCCTCCTCCATTGGGGCCTGACAAGGCAGCCCAACTAGGGTAAGGGGACCCAAAGGCAGGCAACAGAGTCAGAGACAGCCCTTACTCCAATTGTTAGTTGACCGACATGCTGACCAAGCTGCACATCTGCTACATATGTGTAGGGGACATAGGTCCAGCCCATGCATGCTTTTTAGTTAGTGGTTCAGTTTCTGTGAGCTCCCATGGGCCTAGGTTAGTTTACTTGTAGGTTTTCTTGTGGTGCTCTTGACACCCCCCCCCCCCCCCCCGCCTTCAATCCTTCCTCCTACTCTTCCACAAGACTTCCTGAACTTGGCCTATTGTTTGCCTGTGGGTCTCTGCATCTGTTTCCATCAACTGCTGGGTGAAGCCTCTCAGAAGACAGTTACACTAGGCTCCTGTCTGCAAGCATAGCAGAGTATCATTAACAGTGATACTCTCTCCCATGGGCTCTCTCCATGGGGTGGGTCTCAGGCTGCGCCAGTCATTGCTTGCCACTCCCTCAATCTCTGCTCCATCTCAATCCCTGCACTTCTTGTAGACAAGACAAATTTTGGGTCAAAGGTTGTTGTTCCCCTCTTTCCACTGGAAGTTCCACCTGCTACAGGAGCTGGTGACCTCAGGCTCTGCCTCCCTCACTCCCGGAAGTCTCAGCTAGGGTCACCCCAGAGATGCCCCACGCACACTGATTTCTGTCCTCTCTCCCAGTCCTCCCTCCACTCCGCTCTCCCCACACCTGATCCTCACCCCCTTCCATTCCCTGTTTCTCTCCCCAGCCCCTCTCCAACTCTTTCCTCTCCCTCCATTTGAGATGTCTACTTTATTTCCCCTTCTAAGTGAGATTCAAGCATCCTCCCTTGGGTGGTCCTTGTAACTTTCAGTCTGTGGGTTGTAACATGGTTATCCTGTACTTTATGGCTAATATCCACTTATAACTGAGTATATACCATGCATGTCTTTCTGGGTCTGGGTTACCTAACTCAGGATGATATTTTCTAATCCTGTCCACTTACCTGCATGATGTTTTCGTTTTTCATAGCTGAGTAGTATTCCATTGTGCAAATGTACCACAGTTTCTTTATCCATTCTTAGGTTGAGGGATGTCTGGGTTGTTTCTAGTATCTGGCTATTATGAATAAAGATGCTGTGAACATAGTTGAGTAAGTGTCCTTGTTGTATGGCAAGGCATCTTTTGGGTATATGCCCAGGAGTGGTATGCCTTGGTCTTGTGGTAGAACTATTCCAATTTTTTTGAGAAACTGCCAGATTGGTTTCCAAAGTGGTTGTACAAATTTGCATTCCCACCAGCAGTGTAGGAGTGTTTCCTTTTCTCCACATCCTCGCCAACATGTGCTGTCATTTGAGTTTTTTATCTTAGCCATTCTGATAGATGCAAGATGGAATCTCAGAGTTATATTGATTTGCATTTCCCTGATGACAAAGGATGTTGAACATTTCATTAATAGCTTCTTGACCATTAGAGACTCCTCTGTTGAGAATTCTCAGTACCCCATTTGGTTTGTTGTTATTTAATTTCTTGAGTTCTTTATATATTTTAGATGTTGGACTTCTGTCCAATGTAGGGTTGGTGAATATCTTTTCCCAATCACTAGGCTACTGTTTTGTTCTGTTAACAGCATTCTTTGCCTTACAAAGAAGCTTTTCAGTGTCATGAGGTCCCATTTATTATTAATTGTTAGTCTTAGTGCCTAAGCTGTTTGTGTTCTGTTCAGGAAATTGTCTCCTGTACACACACACTATTGGGTTTTGGATACTTTGTAATTGTTTTACAGTCGTGTGAAATTTTAATTCAAATTATTTTATATTCATTTATAGGAGGAGGGTGAATATGAGAATGTGCGTGTGCCATGGTGAGCAGTATAGGTCAGAGAAGAACTCAGGATATTAGGTTCTCAGGCTTGGCAGCAAGCATCTTTACCCATTAATCCATTTCACCAGTCCAATAATGTGAAATTAATCTGGCTACTTTTAGCCTCTCTCTGAAAATATGCCATGTGTTTAATTTGCTGTAATTTTCTCAGTGACACTAGAGACCAAGTTAAGAGTGATTTTTTTTTTTACCTGAACAGCCCAGACACAAGTTAATGAAATCACAATTTTCCTCATATAATAAATACCCTTTGCCCTGTGTTTTATCCACACAATAGCTAAGATTCCTGAAAGTCTTGCAGAGCTATGGCCAAGCCATGGGCAGACAGGCAACAGAAGGTGTGCTTCCATACTCCCAGGACCTCTGTGTTATATTCATACCTTCTCATTTGTTAACCTTTATTTCCTGCTAGGGCAGGTGTTTCTCTCCCAGAGCCACCTACCTGGGAAATTCTAAAAATATTTCTTTTATTGTGTTAAAGCCCAGAGGTTTTCTTTGCATTATATACTTCCAGTCTTATTTTAATTTTATTAATTCTTATCTTCTACCTTAATGAAGAAAGTGTCACACTGTTGTGCCTTCCAGCTATGAGACACTTGTAAATACTGTAATTAAAAATAATCCCCACCATCATAGCCAGTGCTCCACGGAGGTACCTGCACATCTCTGTTCATGAAATCAGTCCAAAAGTCCATCGAGTGGTATTGGCTCATATACACAATGGAAGTTTATCAGCAGTCTTTAAAGAGATTAAAAATATTGTACATGATACGGCCATGTAGAAGATCAAAACAATCCATTGACAAAGTAAATTAACAGCCAAGGTGCCTGGGCGCTGAATCAGCAAACATTATACAAGGTGTGTGTGGAAGCAGTCATTCTGAGCAGCAGAAGTGTTTTAGACCCCATTCATGAGTTGGGCTGGAGCTAAGACATTTATTTTTTAGGTGCAGAGGTAGGAAAAGACACACAGAGACTAGTGGAGAATTCAACAGAATGTTGTCTAGATGCCCAGGATGTACAGGCTTCTGGAGACGTACGCTGTCCTGGTACCATGGAAACCGAACAAGGAGCAGCTTGAGCATGGACCAGAATTCAGTAGTGCTTGTGAAGGAAATCATGGAAGTTTCCTGAGTCCACAGCCTGAGTTAGGTCTGAGAACCTGTGCCTCTCTGTTTCCGCTGGGAGCTGAGGCTGCCAGCCATGGCCTCACCTTGAGAATCATTGCACAGGGGAATTGTGTGGTGGCCTCCAGAGACACAGGGCGGTTCCCTGCTGTGCGGCTCACAACCAGGAGCTTTATAAGCAGCTGACCTGAGGAAGGGTGGCCTGTATGTCTTCCCACAATGCCACAGCTAAAGCATCTGTTACACAGTTATTTTTTTAAATATATTTTATTAATTTATTCATATTACATCTAAATTGTTATCCCATCTCTTGTATCCTCCCATTCCTCCCTCCCTCCCATTTTCTCCTTACTCCCCTCCCCTATGACTGTGACTGAGGGGGACCTCCTCCCCCTGTATATGCTCATAGGGTATCAAGTCTCTTGTTGGTAGCCTGCTATCCTTCCTCTGAGTGCCACCAGGCCTCCTCATCCACATTTAAACTGAATGTGTCCATACGAACAAACATGCACCGTTAATGCGCGTGCCCGCAAGCTCCCATGGCATCATTTGTAGAAGCGTAAGTAGTTACCTGCATGCAGAGGCACGCACAAGAATAACTAGAAGCAGACACCTGTTCTAGGTAGGTTCCAGGGGAGCAATAAGAAATGGGGTCCCTTCTCTGTGGCCTTTTAACTTTCTGCTCGCTCATCAGAATGGGATGAAAGGAAATGCGGCAATGCCAGTGCGTTCCTTGCTGTAAGACTTAGTTCTCCGCCCGCCACTGCACAGGAAAGCCTACGCTATCTGCCGGCTCTTCCCTTCCCTCCTCCGTTTCTTCACTCCCTTAGCTACAGCTGTTGTTAATCACACACAGTCAACTCCAGGCTCTTCGCACACCAGCTTCTCTCTGGGGGTCATACATATTTGCTGTGGCTGAGTTTCAGGCTCGCAGATCGTTCAGGCCCCTTGTCAAACGCCTTCTGCATAGCTAAGATGGGACTTCAATCTTCCCGGCCTTCTATTCCACATTCTCCTCAGATACATTAAATTTGTATGATGCCCTTTCATCGCCTGTCTGTTGAACCCTGGCCAGTTTCAGAAGCTGTTCTGCACATAGGCAGGCAGCCTTCTCTCCCTGTTCTTGGCATCAGCAATCAGGCACGTGGATGCAGTAATCAATGAGTATGGGATAGACGAGGCCACAAAAGAAGATACACATATTATCTTTACAGTTTTGCCAAGAAGCAAAAGAGGGACTTGACTTAAATGCGGTGCAACAGGCTGAGGTTGGAGCAGAGGGATGTGGCGCTCTGTGGTAGCTTACTTGCATCACACTCGAGCAGCACACGGAGCTGGAACTGTGCGTGGAAGCCAGTCCCTGCAGCTTTCCACGCCCTTGTGATGTCACCTAGTGTATGACAAAACATTCACAGTCTCAGCATGGCAAAGGAGAGGGAGGAATGGAGGCTCCTGCAAAGGTCTCTGGAGAACAAGGCCGTTTCTCAGCAGCGGCAGACAGATAGGCGGTGCCGTTCATTTCTATCAGTGGAACCACCAGCAACGACGAGTTATTGTAATCAAAGTGATTTTCTGTGAAACCTAGAAGTTGTCCCCACATGCCTTTCTAACCAATACACTTGGGAATTTACATTGCAGAGGTCATACTTGAAATGCTGAGGTCATTGCTGTCCCAGAAGTGTGGCTGAAATCTCCCTGCCTCCACAGAAGGCCACAAAGGCCAGAAACAAGACCTGCCCTTCCTTGTTTCTTCAGTGTGGAAGCGGCAGCCCCTTCCTCCCTCCCATGGTCTGGGAGAATTCTCATGTCCTCTGACAAGGAGTGTGCCCCACCCTTGCCTCTGTCACGCTCCTCTAAGGCTGACCCTCCTGGGTCAAGCTGTACCCTGTGTCTCCCCAGAAGAGTTTTCAGTGCTCTGGGCTGACGTTGTCCCACCAAGGGAAGAGACGGCAGAGATGCAAATGTAGTGACAGGTTTACTCTGACTGTCCAGAGTGTGGCCGCACCTGTGCTGTAGCCACCTACCTGTTACAGAGGAAAAATGACACAAAGGTAGAAGGAAATAATCTCATTTCGTGTTAAGGAAGTAAAGCTGCAGTTCCGATTCTCCCAAGGCCACATAGAGCCTTGTTGGTATTTGCTGCATTTTGTAGCCTTTGTGAAAATGATTAAGTAGTCAAGGTGCTCACATGATGCTAGGCAGAATAATCAGCACAGAGATTGTTTGCTGAAAGCATGATTCGCTGTTTTCAATTCCCGTTGCTGCTCCAGAGGCTGAAAGGTGTCAATTTGCCTATTCACTGCAAGCAGACAGTTGATTAAGCAGGCGGGAGAAAGATGGGACTGATTCTCTGCAGCTTGAGTAGAATCAGGCTGGCAATTCATTAAAATTTGCAGCTGAGAACTCTGCCAGACATTTAAAGAAGAACTAATAGCAGCGGTCCTCAAATGGCTCCATAAAACAGTCCCTGTGAAGCCAGTGCCACCAAAACCCTGATGCAGTCCCAATGACAAGAACTAGAGACCAATAACCTTGATGGGGTAGGTGCAAAGATTCTTAATAAAACACTTGCAAATTGATTCAACAACACTTAAAAAAAAAAAGCCACACACCATAATCAAGTTGGTTCACTTCATGGATCCAAGGATAGTTCAAAATATGCAAACCAGTAAACATTATGCAATACTTACATAGAATAAAGAATTTCAAAACTCATGACCTTCTCAATAGATGCAGAAAAAGCCTTTGATAGAATTCGGAACCCCATTCATGATAAAAACTGAGCAAACTATACACAGAAGGAATGTACGTACATAATAAATACTGTATAGACAAACCTGTGCCAATGTTGCGCAGAAACCTTTCACAGTGTTGGTAGGCATGTCAGTTATCACAGCCACCAAGGAACCAAGTGTGGAAGTTCCCTAAAACCAAAAAATAAAAAATAAAAATAAAAAGAATAAAAATAAATAAATAAAATAGAACTACCATGCAATCCAGATATCTTACTCTTGGGTAAGCATTTGTCTTAGTCACGTTTCTATTGCTGTGATAAAAAAAAGAACTGTGTTCCAGGCACCCTATACAGGAAAATATTTAGTTTGCCTTACAAAGCGTTAAGAGCCCATGATTGCGAGTGAAAGGATGTCTGAGGGATCAGTCACATTTATCCACAGCCATGAGGCATTGGGAGGGGGAGGGGCACTGTGAATCTAGTGCATCTTCTGAAACCTCAGAGCCCCTCCCCAGTGATATTCTGCCCCAGAGAGGCTCACTTCCTAGGCCTTCCCGGATGGTTCCATGAACTCTGGACCAAGTTTTCAAATACATGACGCATCAGAGGAATTGAAATCAGTATCTAGTGACACCTGCGTGGCCGTGCTTATCATTGGCCGAGTCAGGGATTCAGTAGATGCCCATTGATGGATGAAGAAAGTTATATGTACACACACATACACACAGTAGAGTCTTACTCAGACAAAAAGAATGAAATTATGTTTTATTTTTCTTTAGGAAAGTGAGTGGAAATGGAAATGTTAGGCAAAATAAGCCGGACTCAGAAGAGAGATTTCACATGGCCCAGATGGAGGTGGAGAGTCAGGGGCCCTGTCCATTGGGTGAGCAGGAGGAGAGTGCCTCTCTGCTCCAGGCCAAGATCTTGCCTGTTGTATAGTTATTTTCAGGAGGGATGGTTTATTAAGTACATTGCAAGAGGGAAGTGAGCTGAGCAGTGCCTACAGTGCTGCCTTCTCATGCGTTTATTTTAGACACTGAGCTGGGTGGGGCTGTGCACTGCCAACCTGAGCAGATGGTGCCCCGGGAGCTGTCCTCAGATGGAATGCATGATTCAGAAAGGAGTGTATTCTACATGCTTTGCAGAGCTGAAACGAGAAGCAGATCATGCATGAAGTGAGCATGGTGTGATGGCCCCCATGGGCACAGTAGCAATTTGCCACTGGCCTTCTTGTTTATCTGATTTCATGTTAGAAAGGAATTGAACTCTTCACATGGTGGGTGATTTGAATAATATCAATTCCTGGGTGGAGGATGAAGATTGGGGATGCGACTCATGAAATCCTAATGTTCATAGCATCCAAAACCAAAAGCTGTGTGCTCAGGTTTCTAGGGAAGTTTATATTATTGTACACACACACACACACACACACACACACACACACACACACACACACACAGTCATGAGGTTCACTAAATGAGTGCTTCTGACTTGAAATTGTATCTGCTAAAAATCTGTAGATAGCTGAAGCCATTGGAAACAACGTTAAAAACAAGGTGATACAAGGGTTTGAGTGTCTCATCACTTTGACTCTTGAACCTGACTAGGAATACTGCCTACTCTTTCTAATGTTACTACAAATAAAGTGGTACCCTGCATTCTGGAAACAGCACATAATACCTGGTCTACAAAGAACTTGAAGAAGAAGGAGGAGGAGGAGAAGGAGAAAAGGAAAAAGGAAGAAGAGGAAGAGGAGGAACATGAGGAAGAAGAAGAGGATGAAGAAGGAGGAGGAGGAGGAGGAGGAGAAGAAGAAGAAGAAGGAGAAGAAGGAGAAGAAGGAGAAGAAGGAGAAAGCAGCAGCAGCAGCAGCAGCAGTGCAAATAGGCTCCAAATATGCCTCTGGGCCCAGAATAAGCAGAGGAAAAGAACAGGGTATAAGCTGTTTCTTTAGGGTGGGGTGAGGTGGGTGGGGTGAGGGGGAGCTGACTCAGCCTTTTAAAGTACCTAGACACTCTTCTGACCACCGGTGCTGTAGAAAGCGCGGAACCAGAGCAAATCAAACTCAAGTTGTCACTGCAAGAGTAGAAATGGGCCATTAGAGTAGTTTTAGAACTTATGAAAAGCTCACAATTAAATGTATGATGTGTAGTTAGAATGTGCCAATGAGAAATGCATCCTGGAGGTTTTCATAAGTGTCCAATGTATAATTGGGTCAGTTTCTCCATTGACTCCCTGTTAGCTCTTCCGTTCCTGTATCCTGCCCTTTTCCTGATTTTCCATGTCTTTCCCCACTAGATCCCACAGATGAGAGAGCACGTGTAATATCTGTGTTTCTTTCCTGTAAACAACACAATTGTCTTCATGGGCGAAGAAAACCTCGGTGCACATATCACGCTCTTTTATTCTTCTGTTAAAGACTCATCCTGCACCTGGGCTGTTGTGGCTAGTGTGCTGATTTCTGTAATCCACTGGCTTTGAATCCCTGTTTCCAGTTTTCTACTCAACCATCATAGTGTTGGCTGGTTTTCTTTCTTACTCACAGTGCACAAAAAGCTGAGAAGAGATGCTGCCTTTGCTCTGATTTGTATGCACACAGACCATATTAGAATCATGAGAGCAGTGCTTACATGGGTTCAGGGAGCATTTGCAAACAATCTTTGCTCCCCAAATTAGTTTACAACAGAAATGTTAATGAAGACAGGAATTTGAACACTAGAGTTTGATTCATCTGTTACTCAGCTTGGAGTTTCAGTGATTTTCTCTCACATTGTGGCAGAGTGTCTAGTACTTGGATAAGGAACTTAAAGCTTTAATGATGAACCTGTCCTTTTTTTAAAAAAAGGAACATATGTCTGGGATATGTAGCATCTCTCATAGCCTTTGCTATAGGTGTTGGTGTAAGTATTATTGTCACTGTTGTAGATATTGCTGCTAGCATTGCTGTGGGGGTGGTAGACATGGGCGATGGTATCATAGTGTTGCTTTAGATGGTTCTGTGGACAATGGTGAAGGTATTGTAGGCATTGCTCCAGGTGTTGTAGGCCTGACTGAGCAAGACGTAGGATAAATAAACAATTCAAGGTGAATATATAAAGTTGATAGGGAAAGAAGAAATTCAAGCTGAATGGGAATAATACTAACTATATTCTAGATTCATCTTAGTGAAGTGCTTTTTATTATTATCAGTGACTTTTCAAAATTGACTACATTTAGTATAAAATCAATATAGAACTTCAAGAGAGGTAAGGAATATTCAGAAAGCAGCACAGCATGAACACGACAGCTTTGGCCATGGCTACTGTTTGTGGAAGTACTGGAGCATCCACACTGACCCCCACAGATGAGGGGGACCATCGCTACTGTCATCTCTTAAGCAGGGCGTGTCTAGATGATTCTGTTGCTGTCTACCTGACTGCTGGTGGTGTTTTATTCCTCAGGTAGTATCTCGGTGTTCAGTATGAACAAACCTATATTACCCCCCTTTGAAGTCAGTAGGATACTATTTCAAAAAGAAGCTCTGCGTAAGTTTTCATCTCGCCCTGGCCTTCTGCATCAGTGGATTCAATATGGCGTTCCATAGTCTGTCTGAGACACATGTGTATAACCATTACATGGTTTCAAGAATACATTCTTGAAATGATAACATTTAAGACTACGCTCTTCTCTGACAGTGGATCCAAATATGACTGAATTTGAGGTAGATTAAAGTATTTAAAAATTTGAGCTGTAGAAACATATGACGCAGTAAAACTGACATATAACTCTTCAGAAATTGGCCAGCGCATGCCTTTCTGCAGCAGGGAAGTGAAGGCCCCGAGCTACGGGCAGCAGTGACCTCTGGGTCTATTTAGAAGAGGAAGTAAACTCCATGCTAAGTGGCCACGGAGGCAGAGGCTCTGTGTCCCCTGACTGCTGCTCACTTGGAGGCTGTCTAGGAGTGAATGCAGAAAGACTGCTGCAAGTAGTAGGTGACGAGTCTGAGAAATTCACCGTGTTCTGTGTTAGCCTCAGTTTCTCCACCTGGGAAACTGAAGAATCAAAACAGGCCAGGCCATGGTCTCTGTGACCAAGTGTTCTTAGGTATACATGAAAATGACTTGACCTGAAGCTCCAGCTTTAAAAAATCATTTTGATTGCCTCAAAGTCATTCTATATGTTTATGGAGCACAGTGTGGCCCTTCAAGGAATGTGGACAGAGGAGTGACAGGTGATGGGCACACATTGTTGCCTCAGATTTTATCCCTTATTGAGAGGGCTTAAAAATCTCCTTAACACATTCTTCGAGATATTTGAGTGGATGTGTTCATACGAATGCTATAAACACGAGAGGCCATTCCCGTGTCTGGCTGCCTTTCTGTCTAAGTTCTCTCTCCCATCCCTGCTATCTACAGTCTGGCTCTGCAGGCCTCAGCTCTGCTCTCCACATCTCGGATCATCCTTAGCTTCCCCGTGTAAGCTGTGTTTCCAGAAGGGTCTACTGATGCACAGTATCAGTAAAGGCTGGAGGGGCTCTGTGACCCAGAGTCTTGTCTTGTGCAAGTTAAGTTGCTAGTGTGTGCACCATTCTGTCTGAGTGTGCGGATCATATCGGGTTTGCTTGACATAGATTATACTCGTTGAGATATTCTCAGCTGAGTTAGCGTCTTATCTCCCTTCACCTGCACCAGGGCTGTCTGAGGTGGCATTGTTCTCTGGCTTCAGCGGACCCGAGCTTTAACTAGTCCTGTCAGTGATGGAGAGTCTGATGGTGCTCCACACAAATAGCAATTAAATCCTGGTATTTTCAGGGCTGATGTGCTTGGCCTGGGATGTTGATGGATGTTCAGTGTTTCTTTCAATGTAGACTGACAGCATATTTTTGGCATTTGGTATTATTATTATTATTTATTAGTATTAGTATTATTTTGGCAGTTGGTAGGGTTGTACCTCTTTATGAATTAAAATTCTGGTTTTCTACTGCATCTTTGGGACAGCAAAACTTCTGAGACTGAGCTAGCAATTGCAAAGGAGGTTTAGCAGTTTATCCAGAAGCTTCTATAGTATGTTAAATCTTAGCTTATTTTCCACTGAATGAAGACACCTTCACACATTGGAAATTAGAACTACGAATGAGGGATCAAAACAAAGTCACAAAGCACTTCCTGGATATTGTCACACATCTGACCTGTCTGGCCGGAAGCCAGTGCTACTGGCCGGCTCTGTCATACATTAATATCACTACTTTATTTTTCCATGGGATTATTTAAAACACTAAAGCATCATAAGATAACAATTAGTATTTATGCCACTCAGCAGTGCCATTTGCAGTTGACTGGGTAAGTTGAGTGCTTCCTTCATGTCTCTTTTCTTCCTTGAAATTGAGCCATGTGCATTCCTGTTTCCAGGACAGCTGGACAGTGGGGTGACTATCTGACTTTAAAACTGAGTACAGTCACCCCATTCTCATGTATGGGTTTCAGTGTTCAGGCACCAGATGAGCCCTTGCACGGGTGTGCTTCACTCCTGTTGGCATCAGCACAGCCCCTGGCATGGAAATTTCCATCAGTGGCTCTCGGCTGGTCTCTCCTGGAGCCTGGCTAATACAGATGCCTCGGGCAGAGTTATTGCTTCTTTGGAAATGCTGGTCTCATGCTGTGAGCTAATGCTTTTGTATCGGCTTCTGAGGGTGCTGATTGATTCTTAGATTGCACTTTAGAGCCGGACTTTGGGGGCTCACCTTGATTTACAGAGCTGGTTCTACCTACAAGGCCCTGTTAAGCTCTGTGCTCTTCTGTGCACTGATCTGACTCTGTAACAAGCCCAAAGCCAAGTCTACCTCCTCGTGTGGCGTTGTGCTCACCACGATCAATAACCTGCCTTTTCATCCTGCCCCTCCTGTGCTCAGCTTCCTCGGCACACACGTGCATTTGCACTGTTTTTACTCATTAAGAATGATAAGTAACAGCTGATTGTAGCTTTAAGCACATGGTAGCAGCTGATGGGCAACCAACAACTGCTCTTCTTTTTCATAAAATGACCTCTGACCTGCTTGGGTATCTGGCTTTGAGTCCTTTCTCTCCTAGTAGGGCTCAGTAGGACTGGGCTTTCCTGGACAGTGTTGCTATCTGGCGGGTCTGTTCAGGGAGCTTATTTCCTCAAAGACACAAAGAAGTGTGATGGTGTGCACACAGTAGGTCAGGGTTATCTAAAGTGCTCACTTAAAATAAGAACACTGTTTTCCTCCTGACCCTTCCTGTTAATCTATGTGAAAAAGCAGGCTAACGGGAATGCTTAAAAGGCACAGTAGTTCATTTTTCACTACTGTAATGAATTACTTGAGGTAGATTAACTTGACAGTGAGAAGGGCTTACTTAGCTGCGGAGGCTCCAGGGCATGACGTTGTGTCAGCTCTGCTCTGGCGAGGAGCTTCTGCCAATGGCAGTGTGAGTATGAGATCATGGTGGGTAAACCTTGCAACTGGCACAGTGCTTAAGTGCAGCAACTCCCTTGTTTTCAGAAGAGGATTTTAGAGTCCATGGTATTTGATTGTTCTAGGACAGTGATGGGACATGGCTCACAGCCTCCTGTACTCTTTAGCATTCTGGCTCCTGGCTCCCAGTTCTCGTCAAACATCGCTCAGAGTAGCTTGCTTTCTTGCTATGGGCTGATTGTGAGTCTGTGATGCTGAAGCAGGTCACCACTCCGGCTCCCTCTGGCACAGTTCCCCAGGCTGGAGCGGGCAGAGGCAGCGTGTTCCAAGGTATGTCTCTAACATACCAGTTTTAATCCCTTCTACCTGAGGCTTTTGCTGTCTCCTCACCTTGGGAAAACCGTGTCTCAAAGGCCTTGTTTACTGGTTTCTTTGGAAAGGGGACACTGAGGAGCAGGTTCATAGAGAGCACTGAGAGTGTGTCCTTGGTACTAGATGGGGTTGACTGTTGATACAACCCTTCTAAGAGGCCACATGTCACCTGCTGTGACATTCCCCAGCTGAGCTGGTGCATTCTCCACAGGCTGAGCAGGAACCTCAGGTAACCGAAGCTGTCCCTCCCTAGAATCAAGCTGTTCATCTCGTCATCTTCCATTTCTTCTCCTGCTCCGTGTGACTCTGTCCATGTGACTTCTAGGAGAATTCATTAGGCGTGGCTCTTTGACTTCTCATTTCCCCAAGCTTGAAACCGAGCCCTTGTGCCCTGTGGTGTCAGTGATCTCCCCTCAGCCCATCATCGGTTCCCTCCTCAGTGTGACTCCCTTTAGCCCGTTGGTTCCTTCCTCAGTGTGACTCCCCTCAGCCTATTGGCTCCTTCCTCAGTGTGACTCCTCTCAGCCTATTGGTTCCTTCCTTAGTGTGACTCCCCTCAGCCCATTGGTTCCTTCCTCAGGGTGACTCCCCTCAGCCTATTGGCTCCTTCCTCAGTGTGACTCCTCTCAGCCTATTGGTTCCTTCCTCAGTGTGACTCCCCTCAGCCCATTGGTTCCTTCCTCAGTGTGTCTCCCATCAGCCCATTGGTTCCTTCCTCAGGGTGACTCCCCTCAGCCTATTGGCTCCTTCCTCAGTGTGACTCCTCTCAGCCTATTGGTTCCTTCCTCAGTGTGACTCCCCTTAGCCCATTGGTTCCCTCCTCAGTGTGACTCCCCTTAGCCCATTGGTTCCCTCCTCAGTGTGACTCCACTTCTGCTTCCTCGATGAGAAGGGCACAAGCTGTGCTTCTGCATTTTGCCTTTTGTCTGTCTGCCTTCTACCTCATGTGGTAACTTCAGTGACCAGGTTACCTACAGTCCCCACTAAAGGATGACCTTTAGTGGACTTTCAATTCAAAGTCAGAACCTCACGTTAAACTTGTCCACCCGGGCTTTCTTGGTCTGTGAAAGGGCAGGATTTCTAGGCACAGCCACCTTTGCTTCTCACAGTGTTTTTCTTTTAAAGAACGCATGAGATTTCTTTATTCTCTGATAGTTTTCATTAGAAAATATAAAACTTATGGTTTGGATTTTCCTACTTCAGTATGGGAAGGTCAGCCCAGGGTAACGGCAGCAGCGACAGCAACAAAGTAGACTCAGGAGCAAGGCAGGCAAAGACTCGAGGTGAGCAGCTCGGCCTTTCTCTTTTACCTCTGTGAAGCTGGACCACTGCCAGAACGTGCTGCCCACTCTCAGGGAAGAGCTCCCTTGTGGAGGTGACTCCTGCAGATGCCCTCAGAGTCCTGTCCAGAGGCAAATCTCTCAGTGAATTCCACATTCAGTCAAGGTGACAATTAAGATCAATTATCACAACATCATTGTCACCTGAGCATCTGCACCTCACATGATATGAGGCCAGCATTATCCACACAGTGCCTTAAGTTCTACTCAAATGTTTACGGCAAACATACCTGATCAATTTTCTTGTGGTAATTATAGTAATTCTGGAAAGCTTTGCTTACATTTGTGCCTTGTAAATATTCACAATATTTCCAAACATGTCCGTTGCTTCAAATGTAAACACTTGGGAACTATTTTAAAATGTCCATGTTCAAAATGACTGTATGCCTTACTTTCATACACGTAAGATGGTTTTGCATCTTGTCCCTTGGTACATTTAATGCGTGTAATCAGCCCGTGGGCACAGGGAGGAAGGGACATGAGAGGAAGGGCACTGTTTTGTGTATTCACAGGCTCTTTTCATGCGTGTGCGTTCTTGCATAGCCCCAAACTCCATTCCACATGCCAGTGACACGTGGTGTCCTGTAGTAAGGACAGCTGTAGGTCTGGGGCTCACTGACAGGAGACCCATGTTGTGCCTGTTGTTAAATTCTCACATGCTATGCTCATATGGCCAGGCATTCTTATTACCAAGTCACTTATGACTCAGAGTGTGCTGTCACTGTGAGTCTGGAAGAGGATGGTCTATAGAAAAGTGTGGTTTATCCTGGGCGTGTATGAGGCCCACAGGAAAGTGACAAGGTTGCTTATTAGTGTCATAGTAGTTTAGGGAGTGGTGGGTCTTCCATCATGGGAGTTCTGCCCTCCCTTCAGATCCTGTGTCTCATAAGATACAGACCAAGTTCATTTTCTCTAACCAAGAGAATTGGTGGCTTTTGTTTTCTTTTTTATTGTTTTGTAAAGAATAATTGGTTTATATTTATATTCTGACAGTTTGACTGTATAGCAATTAAAATGGATGTTTCTTAATTTCCCTCTGTGGGGGTGGTGGTCAGTCACAGTTAACTGTGAAGGACGGTGACCTCAGTGAAGCAGAAGCTTCTTAGTTGCCCCAACAACAATGATGCTGACGATGACGATGACTAAGCTGTCCGTGTTAGAGACAGATGCATGCAGATCTTGCGTCCTGCCAGGAGCATTTCAGAGATTTTCACAAGGTTCCTTCCTGAGTCCCCGTTGCTGCATCTGGACATGTGGCCTGTGTGATGTGTGGTGAGGTGAAAAGGTCTCTGTGGGCCCCTAGCAGCCATCACGTCTGGACTGTATGGGCTCTGATCCCCAGAGTGAGCTAACCTAGGACTTTATAACAAGGTTACAAGGGGCTCCCCAGAGAGGCAGAAGGCCTAGTGTGACCTGAAAAAGGTGTCATAACGAATTTAAAAATGGCTGCATGCTAGTTTCGGGCTTCTGGTTGTTCTTTGGCTCTGGTTAAACAGCAGGCCGTTTCGTGTTCGCACAACTATTTCTTTTTCTTTTCTTTTCTTTTTTTTATTGACTCTTTATTTTAATTAATTTATTCTTGTTACATCTCAATGGTTATCCCATCCCTTGTATCCTCCCATTCTTCCCTCCCTCCCATTTTCCCCTTACTCCCCTCCCCTATGACTGTGCCTGAGGGGGACTTCCTCCCCCTGTATATGCTCATAGGGTATCAAGTCCGCACAACTATTTCTTAACACCATCCCTTGTCCTTCTTTAGCATTACGTTGCCCAATTGTGTGGCTCTTGTTTTGTCTCTGTTCTCCAAAATGTGGATATTTCCAGAACATCTCTATCTCTGGCAGTTTCAGAATACCCAGACCTGTGTCTCCGGACACTGGCTCCCTGGCTTTTGACCCTGTCACTCTCTGTGTTGTCACATGTTGTTTCTGGGTTGAGTTCCCTGGCTGTTGGCACCTTCTCAGTCTGAAACATCATGCCTCTATAGATGATGGGCATCCACTTCCAACCCAACACCTACTCCAATGCCAGCATTTCCACAGGGACCCCTGAAGTGCCTCCCACTTACTGCACCTGCCATCTCTCTCTGATGCCATCAGCCACCTCCTTGTATTGATGGAACTGTTTCTTGGCACCTGGGTCTAAAAGTTGGCTATGGACCTCCCATATGCTCTGCTCTTGACTCCGTGTCACCTCAGCCCTGGTTGTCCATAGTCTCCATAGAAGCCTCACACTTTTGCCCTTGGTGTTGTTATCGCCCTGCCCCTGGCATCATCTACTTTTTGGCCTGTGCTTCTTGGTGTAAAAGTTCTGGAATCATCTCTGCATCCCAGCACCACTGCTGACTTATGAACTCTGATGTGGATCTCCATGTGCCTCTCCGTGGTGCTATGGAGTGTGAGTGGTGCAGGCTGGGTAGGGAAGGGCACAGGCTGTGGGAAGTCCTGCATCCGGGGTCTGTATCCCACTGAGAAGACTGCAGTATCTGAGAACAGTTTCACGGTTGTCAGTAAGTCACCCTGCGGTTATCCCTGCAGTTCTGTGACAGTAGCAGACATGTTGGGTATCCAAGCATAGCACTTTTCCCCCACGATTCTCAGAGTGAATGGGGGTGTCTACACGACCCTGTTGATTCCCCCTACATTGCTAGATACCAACAACATGCTTGGATAGCTAAAGACGGATCATGCCTCCAGCATCATTGTCCTGTGTGACAACATAGGCGTCCATGCCAGCACCTATAGCACGGATCCCCTATCCCTTCTTCATAAAACAGGGACAGTCACATCTCTGGGCAAACCACAGGGACCCCCTGTCTCATCTTTAAATGTCGCTCCTGAAAGTCACACCTGAGTTAGAGTTAGTTAGTTAGACTGTCATCTGTCCAGACCGTGAGAAGGGGACCTTGCCAGAGAGTCCATTTCCATCCTCGTTTTTACTTATTTCTGGATTTTTTTTTGTCTCCCATTTCTATAGCAGTGCCATATTCTCTTAAGAATTAGTTTAAATTCACAGAGTAATCTTCCATACTAATCTACCTCTTCTCACTTGTCTCCATGGTCTATTCATCAAGATACAGTTCAGAGTCAAAATATTATGCTGGGAACCCGGCGGTGCTGTGTTGGATCCAGTCGGGAAGACGTTTTGTGTGGAAGTGACGTGGCTTCATCACGTGTCCACATGTCCTTCATGTGGCTCTTCCTTCCTGGCTCGGGGAATGATTTGTCCTTGGCTGTTACAAGTAACAGTGTCATGGCCCGGGAGCCAAGCGGTGCTTCCCACCTCTCTGTGCTCCGTGTATCAGCTGCTCATCTTTGTACATATTCTACAGTTATTGCCTTAGCCATTTCAGCACGTCTAGATTAATGACTGAGTTTGGCTTATACTATCTACCAGTTATTGAATTTCTTTCCCTTGTTTGACAACGTTGCCCTGAACTCTAGGGTCTTCATGAGAATGCTTCAACTCTGTCTGAGTCTGTTTATTTTGAAAACAGTAAAGTTGGATTTTACTGTTTGACATCTCATGTGTCTGTTCTTTCTGGGTGATTTTATCTTATTTAATGTCCAATTGTAAGTTATATCTCAAATTGTTCCTTTTCAAGTTTATGTCACTGTCATTGTGGCTTAAAAAAATTTAAAATCTTTTATGTATGTATCGAGTATATTTTTTCTTATTAAGCCCTAAGAGTTTAGAAAACAGCTTATATAATATATAAGTTTTATTTTGAGTAATATAAGGAAGCCTATTTTTTTGATTAATTTCAAAGCTAGAAGAAATGTTACACTAACATTTTAAATATGATTAAACTCATTTTCATCGAAGGAGGTTAAAATAAAATGCACATATACAAAAACAGTAAAAGCACAGACCACAGCCCTCCGTATGTTCACAGATATGTGTGAAGCCATCGCTACGGTCAACTTGAAATCGCTTGTCTTCTAAGAGAGATTCTCACTCTTTGGCTGAGTGCCCATCTTCATGTTCACTGTGACCTTCTGTGTCAACAGCCCACCTCTGTGGCATGGTTTTCCTGTTCTGCTTGGTGTATAAGTTGGAGCCCTGTGACCTGTGATCTTTGTGATGGGAGGAACATAAGTATATTTATAATTGTCATATATCTCTTCTGGGTTGACTGAAATAACCTCTTTATTAGTAGTAGCACTTCTTGTTTCAAAGCTTATCTATCTGTTGTCAGAATAGCTGTCCCCTTTTCTTGGGTTTATCTATTCTCGTGTTACAGTGTTTTTTTTTTTTTCTTTTTCTTTTACTTTAATCTTAGCTAAAGCATGTCTTTTCTGGACACTATAGAGTTGTATCTTTGTAATCTTTTTTCAAATCTAGTCTGGCAGTCTCTTCCATTTGGCTTGATTATTAATCCATTCACATTTAGTGTGCCTGTCAGCAGAGATGTATTTAACCTTCCTTTAATGCTTACTATGTGTTCATATCTTTTTTCACTCTTTTGTTTTCCCTGTGGCTTATATTTGGACTAAGTAAATATTTTAAAATATAGCATTATATTATAGGTAATTATTTTTGAGTGTTTTGTGTGTGTTTGTGTGTGTGTGTGTGTGTGTATTTAGCCAGGATTCACTATATATATGTTAACTTGTTAGCAATGGCTTTAGGCTTATGCTAGCTTAATTTTAGTCATATTTAGAAACATTACTCCTACATGTCTCTGTGTTTTTACCTTTTGTAGTATTTTTATACCTATTTACATATCTTTATGTTGTAAACCCAGTGACACCTTGTTAGATTTTTCTGTTTTCATTTTCTCAGTAAAGTAGCATCCCTTACATGCATGCCCTTTGTGCTGACATTGGCAAAGTGTCACACATTAATTTCTATGTGTTACAGGATTACCAATATTTTCCACACATTATTTTATACAATTTTATTTTATATTCATTAAGAGATGAGAAGAGGCACAAATACACCTATTCTCCATGTTCTTAACTATTGATTTTCTTCTCTGTCCACATGGACTTGAATTACCTACAGAGTTCATTTGCTTCTGTGTGAAGAATTTCCTTTAGAATATCTTGGATGGTATATCAGCTTAACATGAGTCCAGTGTTTGCTTTCTCAGGAATTGCTTTATTTTGCCTTCAGTTTTGAAGGAAAGATTTTCTGGGTATGGGGTTCTAAGTTGGTAGATTTATTTATTTATTTATTTATTTATTTATTTATTTAAAACTTGTTTCCCTGGGTAGCCTTGGCTGTCCTGGACTCACTTTGTAGACCAGGCTGGCCTCGAACTCACAAAGATCTGCCTGCCTCTACTTCCCAAGTGCTGGCATTAAAGAGGTGTGCCACTACTGCCTTGGCAGTTTTACTTTTGTTGCCCTAGGCACTTTGAACATGTCCTCTCACTTTCTTGCTGTGTTGTTCTTCTGAGGAGTCAGACATTAACCTGATTGGGTTTCCCGTGAGAGGAGCAAGTCATCTTCTCTTGCAGCTTTCATGACTGCCTCCTTTTCTTTGACTTCTCTCATAGATCTCTTTTCCTGTATCTTCCTTGAGAAAATGTTACAGGATCTTTGATCCCATTGTGATCCCTGAGGTTGTGAATTGTAAAATTCTGTCTTTGATCCCACTGTGATCCCTGAGATTGAACTGTAAATCCCTGTTTCTTGTGGTTGAGCCCTAACACACCTTTAATCCAAGAACTTTCTGTTTATCGTAAACAGGTCATTAAAAGTTTGCTTCAGCCAGCCTTACGCACACCTTTAATCCTGTACACAGGATTTAATAAAGTTAACCCTAGGTCAAGAGGGAGCAAGAAACTGGCTGGCAGTAGGAGGGACTTTGAGCTGAGGGGTATTTAAGACAGAGTGTGGAAGTAGAAGGGGTAGTTTGTCTTTGGCACTTCTTTAGCTTGGGACTTTAGCTTGGCTCTTAACTCTTGAGCTCCTTAGCTCCTTTGAGCTAGCAAGGCGTTGGCGTTGAGTTTTTTGGCCTTTTTCTCCTGGGCTGCCAGTTTGCTTTCTCTGCCTCTCTGAGCTAGCAAGTTTTTTTCACCACAACATGTGGCTTCTGAGTCTTTATCAGTAAAATAGAATGATCTGGGATTTTCAATTAACAAGAAAATGTGGAGTAAATAGGTTGTAATGTGTTCCCTAAGTGAAGAATATGCACAGAGGAGCTAGCAGCAACCTAAGAGCAGGCAGCAAAGAAGGCATGCCAGGGATAATGGCAGAAGATCTCCTGAACTTACAGAAGATAAAACAACACATAAATGCTTAGAACACACACACACACACACATACACACACACACACACACACACACACACACACACACACACACACACACACACGTGCTCCGGATTTATGAAGTTAAAGATAAAGGTAGATTACACACAGGTGCCCTGCATATACGAAGTGGAGGAGTTACACACAGGCACTGTGAACATGCCCCTCAAAACCCAGCTAGCTTCTTTAAAGAAGAGGGAACACACCCTCCCTGTCACAGCTCCCAGCACAGATCACAGAGGCTGGGCACTCGTGGGGCTGCAGTATTCCTCGGGCTCGTGCTTGGTTAGATATTTGCTGCCCAGCTCCTCCAGACTGCAGAATGGTGAAGTACCCTTGGTTGGTCAAGCTCCTCCGCATTTGCCTTTCACAACATCCTTGGATGGCAGGGGCACAGCCACGTATATCCCGCTATATCTGAGGCCCACCAAGCAGTATAACTGAGCATGTGGACTCAGATAGCATGGTGACGTCATCACTTCTCTGTGAGTGCAGTTATGTTTCTTAGATTCCCCACTCTAGGCTTCCATTTCTTGCCCCCCACCCCACCCCCAGCCCAAGAGACAGGAGACCAGCAGTAAGCAGCAGCCTGGAGACTCTCGTGCCAAGATGACCGATTCACTCAGCACACGGCTTGTGATTTATCCCGGGCATTTATTCTTTGCGCACCAGGTTTTCTTACTGCCAATAAATTTAATTAGATTTAATTAAATAGATGGAGCAGACTCGGTCTGCTTTCTCTACAGCAGAGAAGTAGGAAGTGCCAGTGAAGGGGAGGACACAGGGAAGGCCGTGTGCTCTAAGGGGACATGCGTCTGCCCTCCTGCTACCTTGAGTCTCTTTAGCACAGACTGCCCTAGGGCAAGCTTCTAGGAGCCCAATCTGCCAGATGGGGGGCACACTGTTGGTCTGTTCTTTTGAGTAGTATTTGTAGAGCACAGACTCTTCCCTGTTCTCTCAGACTCCAAGACACGCTGGGGGCCGGGCTGGTGGTTCTGGGTTCTGTAAGAAAGCAGGCTGAGCAAGCCATGGGGAGCAAGCCAGTAAGCAGCAGCTCTCCATGGCCCCTGCATCAGCTCCTGCCTCCAGGTTCCTGCCCTGGGTGAGTTTCTAGCTTGACTTCCTTTGATGATAAACTTCAGTATAGAAATGTAAGTCACATAAACCCTTTTCTTCCCCAAAGGTCATGCTTTGGTCATAGTGTTTCATTGACTCAATAGAAACCCTAACAAGAACAAAGGCTGTGATGATGTGCTACCCGGATGTCCTAGAGTGTGGGGTTCCCATAGTAACTGACAAGCCAAGGGAGATGCAGGCATCCACTGTGGAGGCTAGGCATCTCCTCATTAAAGAGTCAGCGTCTGAAGCACAAATCTCCCCACAGCATGTTTGCTTCAGTAGCTGTGGGTGCCCTCCCGGGCTCCCTGTTTTCTTCCTCTGCAGCCTGCAGGGCTTGCTCTTCTTCCTCATGACTCAGAACATCATGTCCTTGTACAGGAGCGTTGTGTGTACCATGCCGGTTGAGACTTCTTTGATCCCCTCCACTCTCCTATGGCCCTATGTGAGGACACTGTGGCTCAGCCCCTCCTGCAGTGAACATGGGCACAGATCTCTGTGGCTATCAGGCCCCAGACTGGTATACTGCCTGTTGCTGCAGTGTCGTGAGAACCTTCCCATGTTAGAGTCCTGGGCTAGGATGTGGCTCTGTGGAAGAGCTTTTGCCCAGTTTGTACTGGGCCCAGCACCACAACAAGGGAGTGTCGTGATGTCTAGGTCAGAGTTTGGATCCCCAGTACTCGGAACAGTCAGGAACTGTGGTGTGAGTTTGCTCCCCTGGTGCTAAGGAAAGAGAAACAGAAACAGATCCCAGGAGCTTATTGGCCAGCCGGTCTAGCCAGTTGGTGAGCTCCAGGTTCAGTGAGCAGCACTTAACCTAAAAAATAAGTGAAGGGGCCGGAGAGATGGTTCAGTTCCCAGACAAGGCCCCGCCCTCACAGAGCTCCCATTTGTGTAAGTCATAGGAGAACAGAGAAAACAAGATGTGTCCCAGGCACCCTGTGGGGGAGGATGCAGAAGCAGGTTAGAGACAGAGTCACAGAGTTAATACGTGGGGAAGTTTCTGGAGTGTGCTGTGTGCAAATTGAGCTGAGATGTCACGGAGAGTCTTCCCAGACAAAGAATGTCATGTGTGAAGAACCCCAGGTCATACATGTGGCATGTGCAAGGAGCAGTGAAAGACTGGTACAGCCGAGCTTGTGCGTAGCTGTGATTGACAGCTGTGATCACATCAGGTCTGGCCTTTCTGCCGTTTAAGAACTAAGTGCTCCGGAGAATCGTTAGAGGACTTCGGGGAAAAAGTATCGCATATAAAGTGTAGCGTAACATTGCTTCTGCACAGGGAGATTGTTCTAGTTTTGCTTTGGTCGTGACGATAAACTAAAGGCAACTTTTGAGAGAAAACAGTTATTCGGCTAACACTTCCAGGTTATGGTTTTTGTTCGATGGGAGGTCAAGGCAGGAAGTTATTGGCTCACACACATCATCAGAGTGGAGAATAAATCGTGGGTCCGCGCTTGCTTGGTGCTTCTGCTCAACTGGCTTTTCTTCACTCTTTCACAGCTCAGGGCCCAGCTCAGTGAAACAGTACTGCCCGCATTCAGTGTGGGTGTGTGGATCTCTCCTCTCAATTAACTACCAGGATAAGCACCCCCATCCCACTCTGTCCATGGGCTAACCTGATCTATAAGACTCTTAGTTGAAGCTCTCCTCTCTGGTGATTCTAAGTCACGGCCAGTGGACAGTCATATCTCATCATGGGAGGCTTACTGGGTAGCTCTCTGAAGAAAAGGTTTCTGGGACCATGGGGGCTCTTCAAGGTGGGGGAAGAAAGGAAGTTGGCTGGGTAGCAGTGGTGGGTGCAGTTTGCTCATTTGGTTCTGAGGATTTGATGCTGGGCTCTGTCGGCTGAGGGCTGGCATGGAGAGGAGACTAGCAGGGACCTGATATGGAGGCTGGATGGAGCAGCATAGTAAGGCATGTGATTTGGGGCCTATTACACGGAGCAGGTTCATTTTAAGGCGTCCAAGGATATCTAAGTGCTGAAAACAAGTGGGCGACTGACTGGGCACATACTTCTGAAGTCAGACAGGAGAAGAAGCAAGGCAGAAAGCGTGAAGCCAAGTGTCTTCGGTGGGGTTAACAGACACAGAGCCCCACTGTGGTGCTTTAGGGATAGCTGTGGAGATAGGGGAGTTACAACTGTCACGGGCAGCCACACCTGGAGACTTGGAGGAAGGGTGTCAGTGCAGGGGAGGGGAGGCACCCTGTGAAGTCTTGACGGTGCTTGGGAACATTGGTGTAACTGGTCCCAGTTGAACATGCTGGCAATGTGGCACGTGCCCATTGGGTTCCGGTAAGAACTGCTCAGGAGTGTGAGGGGTGGTGCCCACCACTGCTACCTAACCAACTGCCTTCCCTCTGTCACCTTGAAAAGCCACCAGACTACTCATTTTACATGGTGGAAATTCAGCATTTAAAAAAGTTTCTAAAACTATTCACCACGGCTCCTGCGAGAGTCAAGGGGTATCTGAAGCCACATGGTATTTGCATCTTGTGGCCTTCAGTCTCTCACTCAGGGTTGAATGCAACCTGGAGAGACTGGCCAGGGAGTGACCTGACTTGAGGCCAGTGCTTTTGGTGGCCTCGCCCTTTCTAGTGAACTTAAGGAGCAGAATTTGGACTTCTCTTACAGTCTGAATTATTACTTCACAGCTGTTTGTGGCAAAACAAGCCTCTCACTCGGTTCTTGACATCATCTTCCTGTGGTTCCTGAAGCTCAGAAAAGGCCACGTAACAGCAGTCTGGGATCATTACATGGTGACTTCTGCTACTGTTAAGTGCAGGAAAATCTGTAAAATTAGTTTAATGGTCTCTCACAAGAAGGGAAATGTCTATGGAGTTTTTGATTCTTTTCTGTCGGTAATTGGGATAATAATTCTTAGGCAATGAAAGTAAGCAGGGGGCTGGAGAGACAGTGCAGGTTTAAAGCAATGACTGCTCTTCCAGAGGATCAGGGTTCAATTCCCAGCACCCACACAGCAGCTCACAACTGTCTATAACTCCAAGATCTGACATCCTCACACAGACATACTTACTTGCAGGCAAAACACCAATGCACATTTAAAAAAAAGCAGAAAAAAAAAAAAGAAAAAAGAAAATAAGCAGGGTGACTCTGGAAGTTTTTACTGTGTAGCTTCTGCATAGCCAGAGTGTCCCACATCTGACTTTTAAAGGCAGAGTGGCCTTCTCCATGGGACAGTGATCTAGGCTTTAGGTTGTAAGTGAGGCAGGATGCTCGGTGCCTAAAGGCTCTGCATAATGTGCAGGTCCAAAGTCTCTCAAGCCAGGGATTTGTGTGAGCCACGCCCAGAGGAGTGCACTACCAGTCCATCAGGGGACAGGAGTGTGACATCAATCAGAGATGAGGACTCCTGTCCCTCCCTGCGAGAGCCCTGGCTTTTTGACTCACCAGGGCCCAGCCAGGTTTCTGGCTTCTCTGCTGAGACCCAGATGGGATGCGGTTACTGGTCCTTGCTGGCCATCGTCACATGACTGGAGGATTCTGACTAGCTGGACGCTGCTGCTTCCTCTTCTCTTCTAGGCTGCCCTTGTTCTGTGTGACTTTCCCGCCACTCTTCTCTGAGTATGGCCTAGTCCCTCATCCCAGGCTTTCTTTTTCTGTTTTCCCTGTGCAGCGGTGCAGCATACAGCCTTCTGACAGCAGAGACAGGTTCGTTTTAGGAAGCCCTGGCTTCCACTCCCTGTGTCTGATGCTGTCATCCTTCATGGATAGCCTGTATGGGGGAGAGTTTTTGTCTTACTTTCCGCAGCACTGCTCCCCTGTTCCTTTGGTCCTCAGCTTCTGGTGTTCTCTGCTGTGGTTGTTTGGAGCCTCCATCCTACTCCTTTCAGTGAGGTGTGCTGGGTTAGTCACTGAGTCGTGGCTAGGTGTTTTGGGTGTTCTATGTCCTGAGTGGATTCAGGCCAGCTTGCTTGGCACATCCGCCATTGCCTTCATGGGTACCTCACATAGGCTCTCCTGTTGCAAGATAGAAACTATGTTTCTGGCCTTTTCTCTATGTCAGTCATTCTTGGTTTTCCTCTCTTCATTCTGAGATAATGAATGAATTATTTTTTTTTGGTAGCATTTTATGTTTTAGAGGGGTGGTTGACCCTGACTTCCAAAGGCTCTCTCTTGTCCTTTGGGTTTTGCTTCTGTGAGTGAAACATTTGACTTTCTAGTCAGACATCACTATCTGGTGTTGCTTGGCGTGGGCCTTGTTAGTGTGCTAGTCTCAGCATCTGGGAATTTGGGGAAGGAGAGTCATGAGTCAAGGTTATCATGGGCTACATAGTGAGCCTTGTCTCAAAACAAAAACAATAGCAGCAGCAGCAGCAGCAGCAACAACAACAAACTGTTATTCATGCCATCTCTAGCATTCTCAAATGTTGATAGTAATTGCTTTTAAATGTCTAATTTATAACAGAGAAAAATTTTTTTGTTTGTTGTCATTTTGGTCTTTCTCATAGTGGAAACTTTCTTGTAATATCTGGTGACCCTTGAATGTTCCCACTAATTGTGAAGCTATGGAGGACTAGGGCTAGGGGTTTGGGTTAGGGTTTGGGTTATAGTTAGGGGCTAGGGGTTAGGGCTTAAGATTTAGAGTTTGGGTTAGGGTTAGGGTTAGGGTTTAGGATTTGGGTTTGGGTTAGGGTTTAGGGGTTAGAGTTAGGGGTTAGGGCTTAGAGGTTAGGGGTTAGGGTTAGGGCTTAATGCTTAGGGGTTAGGGGATAGGGTTAGTCACCTGTTAGTAAGTGTGGCTTGTTGACTAATGTCAGCAATGAGTTGGCTTATCTGGAAAACTTGTGTTTGTAGAAGATGTTCTGCTTAAAATGATATGAAAGAGCATTTCCTGTTTCTTGCTCGTGCTCAGGGAGAGACGGGGCAGGTGGTGTCCATCTGTGCTCATCTTGGGAATGCTGGCTCTGGTGGGGGGTGGCTCTGCTGGGTGTGCAGCCTGGTGATATTCATGGTTACTTGCATCCTTGAGTTCTAGGATGGCCATGTGTATTTGCATCTGTGGGTTCTATGCCCAGTCCTGTGCATGGTGGCCCCTCCTGTTAGTTTCCTGACTATTCTTATGACTATGTTTGTTTATAGCATGCCTGCATAAGAACCAGTAGTGATTAGAACCTGACAGGACCAAATTAGCATGACTTACCAATCTAGGCTTGAGGAGGCAGCAGTAGATGGTCCGTGTGCAGAGGGTTGGTACCAGAGCTGGTGAGGGAGCTGATGGGCAACATTCGCCTGGATATAGATTTCCAGTTGTCCACATCACTCCTGCCCTTTGGGATATCATGGAACCCTAAGCTAAGGATCCTCACTGCAGTCTGCTCCAGAAATATTCTGGGTCCATATTTCCAGTTGATCCGAGTAGCCCTCCATCTGTTCTTCATGTTGTAGAAACACATCGAGATTGATTCCTCTGTGCACGGGCTGTTCTGCTGCTGTCTGTCCTGTCAGCCCCTCTGACAGCTGGACATGATGTTTCTATTGCATGAACTCTAATGGGACAGTTGATGAGTGAGGAGTTGCTGGACAGATGTTGCCTCCGTGGTTTTCACACTGGTTCCTGGATCATTGCTGCAGCAACACCACGGAGTGTGTAATGCAGCTTGCGGCCCCCTTTGGGATCAGGATGCTGTGTGAGTGATCCTCGTGTGTAGGTGACACTGGTATAGGCCCAGGGTTGAGGTCTTCGTGGTAGATTGCATTCACTCCTGAGGATAAAGCCATTAATCCCCAAAGTGGACCCGCTCTCGCAGATGACACTGATGACAGTTTGTCTACTGTCAGGTCCTACTCTGTGTTCTAGGCTGTGGCGCTTTGTTCCCCACGACACCCTGCATGACAAGCACGGAATAGGAAGCAAATGCCTAGTGCAGCAGAGGCACCTCACCTCTCACTGACATTGTTTGTTCCAGCCCTCAGATCCCTTAGTCAGTCTGCTTTGAAGGTGTGTTCTCTCCCCAACCTGGGCACCGAGGCAAAGCCTCACATCAGTTGGTGTCCCTGTAATTGAAGAAGCTGGGCAGCTTTCAGGCAGATCACCCCCAGTAACCCCACCCAGTGCAGAGGCTGCCATTCTGTAAATGGTTCCAGTGCAGAAATGACCACGTACAATGACAGAGCCAAGGGTCTTTGCCCATCTTATGCTGCTCAAGAAGGAGGCACGTGGAGATGCGCAGGGACATCCCAAGGTGAGCATCTGACCTGTCCTGTTGATGACTGGTCTGCGGATGGGTTCTTACTCCTTACTGTCAGTACTGTGAGAGGAAGGCAGACATGGAGATCAGCATCTCCAGATACTGTGGAAACTGGATGCTTTTGAGCCTCCTCTCATGAGAGACATGGGGTACCATGCTTTCTAGAAGAAACCTAAGGCCATTTCTTCACAGTCCCATTGGTTGGAAATGCTAACCGAATACTTAATGATGCTCTTGACACCTTGAAAGGTGTGTCTGTGTCTCTGTGTCCTCGAAGGAGCATGTTACTGTGTGTGATGTCACCTTGAGTTTTTAAATGCCAGATGCTTATCTCTTGTACAAACCATAAAACCTCAGACTGTCAGGAATGGCCCAGGGAGTCCAGCATCCTGCTGCCCACAAAGGAAGGACGTCAAGTCTGAGAGAGGGATGAGGTGGGAGGGAATGGTACGTCCTAAGAGTGCACTTGGAAATGATGTCTATTAATGTTTTAAGAGGATAAAGGACAGGACAAAAATACCATGTACACTGACCTCCCAAAGGCCCTGGGACTACATCCTTTCACCTTTGAGGGTAACTCTGAAACTCAGAGATCTGGTGGCCTTTGATGACAGTTGTTGCCCTCCCTTGTGGACTTGAGAGTATCCAGGCCACACAGACACCTGGCTCCCATCTCTCCCTCACTCCAGGCTGGGAATGTATGATGTTGGCTTAAGCCCCATTTTCACAATGCCGGGTATCTGATGACAACACATAGGCCTTGGTATTAAGCAAGGTAGATGACCGTGGAGCATCAGCTTTCACAGCCATGATGTCACTGCTAGACGATGCCAAAAGTATGGGAGCCATCAATATTCCTGTCCTCAGGGAGGGAAGAGCCAGCGCTGCGCCCAGAGCCAAGATGAAGCTGATAAATGAAAGTAACACTTACGGGAAGGAAAAATCTCAGAGAAATAGCAGTGGGTGGCCAGACCTGGGGAGTTCACTGGAGGGTTGGAATACAAAGCAGAGAGAATTTTACAAAAGTATAACCTAAAAGCAGAGAATCAGAGTGGGGGCGGTGATTAGACCTGCTCATCCCTGTGCCTAAATAATGGGATTTCCAGGAAGAGGAAACAGAAGAGAAATACCAGAGTTTCCGAGAATTAGTGGGTGCGCGTCTCCATCATCTCTCAGGTAGATCAAGAGTGCAGATACATCAGGCCCACAGACTTAAAATGCACGGTGACGGTCCCTCACCTGGCCACTCCCACTACACTTCAGAGTGAGCACACAGCTTCTTTAGGAATAGGAAGTGGACATCTCTCTGCTGAGAAACAGAGTGAACACAGAGGTGCTAATTGTTCAAAGACTAGGCCCTAGGGTGAGGGAGGACAGGGGACAGCAGCCTCAGAGGAACTCAGTG
This sequence comes from Acomys minous, assembly GCF_964271855.1. Taxonomy (NCBI): domain Eukaryota; kingdom Metazoa; phylum Chordata; class Mammalia; order Rodentia; family Muridae; genus Acomys; species Acomys minous. The sequence continues at coordinate 8,493,731 of NC_140497.1, forward strand.
TTAGGTTATCGTCTGTCCTCAGGATGTAGATTCTGAAGCTTAGCAAGGCATCTGAGTGGCTTGGGAAAGCGAACTCATAGTACATGCCAGGGGTTAGGTTCTTGGAAAGGGTCCAGCGGAAGGCCCCGGCCCTTTATGAAGTTGATCAGCTTCACTTCTTTTGACATCCTTTTTTGACTAGGGACATCTAACTTGGGCCAGAGTGGTTTAAACCATCACACGTGCACTGTTCATAAAGGGAACAGATTCCTGTTGAGTGTTTTTTTTTTCTGAGTCCCACGGCTCTGTTCGGAGCTAGGCTACCAAATCCAAATAGTAAGAGTTCAGTAGGATGAAGCTGGCCAGAGGAATGGAGGGAGGGAGGAGGCAAGGAGCCCTTTATCTCCATTGCGGGACAGCTAGGGAACTCAAGTACCCTGTGGTTATGTAGCTGAGGAGTGGAGGGTTTAGGGGTGTGTAGACTGTCAGGAACGCCCTGGTTCTAGCACGAAAGCCGAGATGTTAGACCTGACAGTAAGACCTTGTGGTGTCCTACCAAGGATCATGTCCTAGCCTCTGACGGTTGACAGTACTACCTTTCTTTCTCTGGATCTACTCAGGACCCACCCAAAATAAGAGGCTGCTGAGCCCCCAGAACACACCAGATACCCACTCATGGGGTTTTCTGTTCAATGTGAGGGTTCAGCATGGGTGGGGTAGCTTGAAGCTAAATATGAACTCAAACCAGCAATTGGAGAGTGGAAAGGCTCCAATAGGGGGAAAGGGACAGGTGCAAAACCATGCAGGTGCACAGGGGAGAAGGGTGTCAGGCCTGGGCTCTGCTCCATTCCAGGTGCTCAGTGATGTGTATGAATGAGTGAATTACCCTCCCAATGGTGCTGTGGAGGGAAAGCATTGGAAAACGAGGAGACTGGGACGAGACTACAAGGAGGTTTTTTTCTATTTCTTTTTTATTAATATATACATTTTACTAATTTATTCATATTACATCTCAGTTGTTATCCCATCCCTTGTATCCTTTCATTCTTCCCTCCCTCCCATTTTCCCCTTACTCCCCTCCCCTATGACTGTTCCTGAGGGGGATTTCCTCCCCCTGTATATGCTCGTAGGGTATCAAGTCTCTTCTTGGTAGCCTGCTATCCTTCCTCTGAGTGCCACCAGGTCTCCCCATCTAGGCGACGTGGTCAAATATGGGGCACCAGAGTTCGTGTGAAAGTCAGTCCCCACTCTCGACTCAACTGTGGAGAATGTCCTGTCCATTGGTTAGATCTGGATAGGGGTTTGAAGTTTATTGCATGTATTGTCCTTGGCTGGTGCCATAGTTTGAGCAGGACCCGAGGTTGACTTGATAGTGCTGTTATGGTACAAAGACTCCTGGTAGCCAGGGGAGTCCGGACTACCTTTTGAAGAAACCCTGGACTTAATTATCTTGAGGCAAAACAAAGCCTAGAGAACTCCATGGCTTGCCAATAAATGACGTTAATAACACTAGGATTCCTCACTGGAACTCCCTGTTAGGTTTTACCACATTATGGGTTTGAATTCTGTCTCCCCCCCACCCCCCATGTACCTCACAATATGTCTCAATTTGGATACAGGGTCCTAGAAGACTTAGTGCGGGTAGATGAGGCCACAAGGCTGCGCTCTAGTGAATAATTGGACTGTCTATTTGAAGAAAGCACATGTGGGCACATGCAGGAGAAGATGGTATGGTTGACATGCATGTGAAGGCAAGACCACAAAGGGTGTGGCCACACATGTGTGAAAGGAAGACCATGAACAAGTGTGGGCAGGAGGCCATATTAGTGCACATATGAGGACAGAAGACTTTACTGGCACATGCCTGTGGAAGGAAGACCGTGAAGGCAGATGGGGGGGAAGGCCATGTAGATACAATGGAGACTGGAAGGCTATAGCTATAAGCCCAGGGTGCCAGGAGCCATAGGGAGTATATGTATATATAGCCATTCTTGGAGCCTTTAAGTGGCACATCACTCTATTCCTTGGCTTTGGATTTCAAGTTTGCAGATTATGTGGCGGAGTGTTTAAATGTTCTAAGCCACCCATAAGTGGCACCTATCACATCCACTTTGAAAGACTGACATTCTATATATAGCAGACATTTCCCACACCACATGACTTCAAACAGATGAGCTGCTATGTTCTGTACTCAGGATGCCCTCTTTCAAGCTCAGAGGTGATGTCAGAGGTCAGAGGACCACAGAGTCCCTAAAGATGTTAGTGCGGGAACAGAGGAAAGCCATGTGTTCTGGGTATCCAGGGACAGGCAGACCTGGGACCTGAGTGAGGAGGATGAGAGTACGCCCGCCAGGAGGCACTGCTTGGGTGAACAGAGCCTGAGTCTTGGCATCATCACCCAAAAGTAAAGATGTGATCAGTGTCTGTACTGCTAAACGTCAGTCCATGGCCAGTGTAGCCCGGAGTAAATGCAGTGCAGCCAGAGTCACCAGGCCTATGGCTCCTGGGTTTCTTCAGATACTATTGCAGCAGTGTCAGTTTCCCCATGGTTGGGTTATGTTTTTGCCTTTGATCTAAGACTGTGGAACCTTGAGAGAAAGTGGGGTTTGGAAGATTTAGGCTTCGGAGTTATTTAGGAAGCAGCTCTCCAGTTGGAAGAATCTGAACCTACAGTGCATACATGAAACCGAGGGGCTCCTCAGAATGTGGAATGATGAGTACTCTGAGCCCTTGGGTAGTTCTGATGGGGATTCTGGGGGCCTTTGATTTTGTGGGTCCCCCTCTCCTGATTCTCGACTGCAGAGCACAATGTCTCCAATTATCCTCAGCAATTAAATGCTCTCAAAGAATAGGCAGGTTGAGCAGGCTTGAACTTTTAAAGTGCCTTTGGGCAGGCAAGATAATTTCATTCTCCTTTGCTGCCTTCTGTAAATCCTTCAGAGAGAAGGAAATAAACCCATTACGGCCCTGCCTGGACGTTCCCTTAAGCTGGCTGCGAGGAAGTGATGTGTGCCTGGCATTTGAGAGTCGGTGGCTGCACCCAGGATTTAGTGCAGGTGTCTTACCCACAGCCGAGGCTGGGAGGAGACTGTCAAGATTAGATATAGGCGCCATTTTTGAACACAAATCGTCTGCCTTTGGGAAAGTCAAGGTGAATTCCACTGTGGACGGTTTATGACTTCTGCCTCCTTATATTTTCCTGTTTGGGGGTTGAATGAAAGCTACTTGGCATGTCCGAAAATGATTTGAGGTTGCGGCATGGAGGGAGGGATGCTTCAAAGGGATCATTAGAGTGTGTTGGTGGATTTTGGGGGCGGCAGCAGCTTGGGGAAGCTCTAAGGGGAAGCAGGAAGCTTGAGTGTGAAGCTACCTGGCTTGTCCCAGAGAGCTTGACCCAGAATGGCTGTCCCTGGCAGTCGTTGATCAGTCTTTAAGGTCACATGTCCAACACATGATATGTCTATTCCTCACCTCAGGTTACGCCTGTCTGCATACTCTATGGCCTTGAGGACCTGGCCTAACCACAGACGTCTCAGTTCAAGACACAGTGGAAGGGTGACATCGTGGTAATTCCAATGTCGCAGACTCAGAGAGGCAGACCCAACTATGGACATTACCACCAGAACTACTGGGTTTAGACTCAGTTTCCTCCTTGGAAGGGGCATAAGCAGGAAAAGGAGTTCTCACCGTAACTCTGCGTGCCCTTGCATCCTCAGCACAAGGCTCGGGGCTGCTGTTAAGGCGGAGTCAGGAACAGACAAACCCGGGGACAGTCTTGGTTGATGAGACCGTCAGCACCTTATACTCTGGATCATAGGCCAGAGCTGACACCATGGTTCTTGCCATGCCCTTGAAGATGAATTAAACGAGGTTTTCATAAGCTATGGTTTGTGTCCCTAGGCAGCAGTCAACTGGGTGGAAATCAAACTGGGTTATGTTTCTGAACTCTAATACTGTATTTTCCACAGCATTTCTTAGATACCTAGTCACTCATTGCTTTATTTTATCTGATTTTTGTGTCATTATATTTTACCCAGAGTCAGAAATTATTCATGCTGTTATATACAGCCAATTATATTTGGGATAAGAAAAAAAAACCCATTCTTTACTGCACACACGGTGTTCTGAGGGAGAGGGGGAAATAAAGTTGGCTAAGGCAGAGAAAAATTTCTCTAAGTCTCCAAGGGTGGGTGTTATGCTCCTGGTGTTTTCCTGGGGCACCTCTGCCCCTTGTGTGGAACTTTCTGCTCTAAGACACGCTGCCTTCATGGCTGACCACTCTGGACAGGTGCAGCTGCTGACTGAGAGCCAGCGTGCCTGGTGCTGTGGCGCTTGTGAGAGCTCACTCAGCCTTTCTCTGGGTGGCTTAGGAAATATGACAATAAATTACACCCCCGCCCCAGAATCTCCTGTTGCACACTTTCCCAGTCTGTGCTTTGTTTTACATTGTACAGTGTCTTACATTGTAGCATTTTTCTTGACAAAACCAATCTCTATTATTTTTTTCACCCTCAAAGCAAACGAGACACTTCGCTCACATTTTGCTACCAAGCTTATACTCTAAACACAGCCTTTTGCTCTATGTTCTCCCCCACAAATCTTCTGGATGAAGCATGAGAGTATCTGAGTTTAGGACCTCAATGAAAACCCAGCAGTGTCCCAGGCTCCATTGCCAGGCTCTAATTGCACCTAATATTTTAAAAGCCACCGGGAAAATTGGTGTGCCCGTTCCCCTGTACACAGCAGTCCCCCCAGAGCCATGTTCCAGATCTTAGGGCGGGCCCATTAGGGTGCGCATTACCCAGTGGCAGCCACATCCCAGGAGAACCATATACAATCAACACACCTACTTGATTAACCTTTTTGATGAAAAAAATGCGCGTTTTCAGCATTTCCCAATACAGGTTGATTATTGATACCATCTTGGGTGCGATGACTTTGTGTCGCACTGAACGACCTTATTAGAAAATCCCTCGCTGCAGCTAATGAAGTGCTTTGCCTCTGCCTGAATAATAACCAAGCGCCCTTTATTTATGTGTTTTGAAACAGGTTCTGCCCGGCATCCTGCAGAAGCATTGCTGCATCTTACCAGACAGGAACACAGGTGAGACCCGCCTCTTTCTGATTTGAGACCACAGGTTGTGTGCCAGTGACCAAACACAGTGCCTGAGTTAGATGGTTTGCGGCTTTTTGCTGTTGACTCTGTGTGTGTGGTGGGGGTGGGGGCGCGGCGGTGGCAGTTTTTGAAAGAAGCAGGAAAGATGTGACAGTTCTCTGTTGAGTTACGAGTTCGTATTTCTGTTTTACTGAACAAAGAAATAGATTCAGGTGATTATAATCTTGGGGTTTTAAGGAAAATTGCCTATTTTAAAATCCCACAACAGCTCTGTTTATTTCTGGCTGGTCTGTGGTGTTTGGTGTCCATTGGCGGCCAGGGTCAGGGCTGGCCACATGCATGTTCTCTAGGATTTGGGTGAGACGGGCAGAGCAGGGATGTTGCGGTGGGTACTTGTGGTGCCCTGAAGCTGTGCACCATGGGTGGATGGTGTGGGCAGGGCAGGAGTGCTCTGCTCTGCGTCCTAGAAGTGTGATGGAGAGGAAGAAGGCCTGAAAACCGTTTTGGAACTTGATTGGTTTAGCATTAAAAAGGAGATTGTAAGATGTGTCATCACGTGCCTCCGTGCTCTGGTTATTCACGTGGATAGCCAATCATTAAAGTGATTTTCATCCAAATGAAAGTCTCGGCATCTGAGGAGTAGAGAGTAGATGCAGTGGCTGCTTGAAAGGGCTTTGCAGAGTTTGCACGTTCCTAAAATCAACGTGGTCTCCTCAGATAAAAGTACATGCATGTTCAGGATATTTCCGTTGGGTATGAAATGGAGGTTTTCAGATAGTTTGTCTTCTATGGTGATTCAGAAGGGCTTGCTCTGGTGAAATTCCTACTGCCACATTATGTGTATAAGCAGGCATAGCCATGGAGGAGGGATGGGTTCTGTTCATGTTCCAATGTAAACACCAAGGGATTGGAGAAATGAATTTTAATTTATTATTAAGAAATGTGGGCATATTATATTATAGATATTATCCTTTTTTCAGAGTTTTTTCTTTCAATTGAAACATATTGTATCTTACTTTCTATATTTATAGAGAAACATACTTATAACACAGTTAAATATTTTTAAAGCATGTGTTTTCAGGTAATCTTGGTTAGAAATGAAGGTGCAGGATGACACTGTGGAGAAGCACAGTGATGGTGTGAGGAGATGCAGGACGCACACTGTGGAGAAGCACAGTGGTGATGTGAGGAGATGCAGGACGCACACCATAGCGTAGCACAGTGATGATGTGAGGAGATGCAGGACACACACTGTGGAGAAGCACAGTGATGGTGTGAGGAGATGCAGGACGCACACTGTGGAGAAGCACAGTGATGGTGTGAGGAGATGCAGGATGCACACTGTGGAGAAGCACAGTGATGATGTGAGGAGATGCAGGACACACACTGTAGCATAGCACAGTGATGGTGTGAGGAGATGCAGGACGCACACCGTGGAGAAGCACAGTGATGGTGTGAGGAGATGCAGGACGCACACTGTGGAGAAGCACAGTGGTGATGTGAGGAGATGCAGGACGCACACCATAGCGTAGCACAGTGATGATGTGAGGAGATGCAGGACACACACTGTGGAGAAGCACAGTGATGGTGTGAGGAGATGCAGGACGCACACTGTGGAGAAGCACAGTGATGGTGTGAGGAGATGCAGGATGCACACTGTGGAGAAGCACAGTGATGATGTGAGGAGATGCAGGACGCACACTGTAGCATAGCACAGTGATGATGTGAGGAGATGCAGGACACACACTGTAGCATAGCACAGTGATGGTGTGAGGAGATGCAGGACGCACACCGTGGAGAAGCACAGTGATGGTGTGAGGAGATGCAGGACGCACACCGTGGAGAAGCACAGTGATGGTGTGAGGAGATGCAGGACACACACTGTGGAGAAGCACAGTGATGATGTGAGGAGATGCAGGACACACACTGTAGCGTAGCACAGTGCTGGTGTGCGGAGGACCAGGAGCCAGGTCACCTGTGTCATTTTCAAACACCATCAATGCAGTACAAAGAAACTAAGCTCTGGGATATGAAGACTTCTGAGGATTTTGGGGATGGAAATGAGTTCTGGCTATTTTGAGACTTTTTTTTCTATGCAAAGCTTCAAGTGAGTTTGGAAGATGTTGCCATCTCAAGATACTTTATTCTCATTTCGTAACCATGCTGCCCTTTGGTGCGGCGACCCAGGAAGGCTGCCTTCACTGAGGTCAGTGTTTGGGAATAGAGCATGGATGGCTTTGAAGTACAGTATATTATTATATTGTTTTAATATATTTACATGTGACACTTTTGGTGAAAGAGTTAAAAAGATAGATTAATTAGTTAGTTTTCTCAATGCTACCTCACTTTGCAGTTTGCTCACAAAAGAGCAGAGGCACAAGCAGGGCATGAATTTTTGCCTTTGTTGTTTTGTAGAGGGAAACCATGAGCACAGAGGCTTTTCGAAGCATAGCACGAATGCAGTGTGTCTCTGCCATGTTCGGCCCAGTGTGTTTGTGGTTCTCGGCTCAGTTCAGTTTTTACTTTCAGACACTGTGCTCTTTTCCAATTTCAGTGACTTTTAATAGTGTGTCCATTTTCTTTTTGCCTTTAGGTTGAGACTTGTGTACCTTATAAACCCCGCCAACAGCTGTGTGCACTGGACGCTGGCAGCTGACCCAGGTGGCTGGGCAGCTCTGTTGATGCCTAGCATTTCAGCCGGCTTGAGTCCAGGCACCGTTTGTTAGAGTTTGCTGCCCAAGTGGTACAATGGGTCTCTCCTACTTGTAAACTCACTTTGGCAAAGGGATCAGTAACCAGAGGTGTCCTTGGCCTCAACTTTTGGGATACCACTTTTGTCTCACTCAGGGTTGCTTCCTGTGTGCCTAATTTATACTGGTGGGTCTTGGGCGGCTGCAGATACACAGGGCGTACTGACTCCTGGGTAAATTTGGAAACTTTTCTGAGCAGCAACTTTTTTACATACATCTTCTGATTATAGCTGGTGATTTCCAAGATAAAAAGTTAACCTTTCTTTACAGTTTTGTAGGTAGTCATGGCCATCCTTTGTATTGCTTCAACACTTTATGCTTTTAACTTTTGCGGCATGGGCACGCTGGTTTCTGATATAGCACACAATATAAACTCTGAATTTTTTTTCTGTTCTTCCTGTTTCTTAAGATTTGTGTGTAGGGTCCGTGTGGAGAAGTTTAGAGATGGTATTAGTGGCAATGATTGAATTCATTTCCCTTTTAGTGACACAGACAGTGCAAATGCTGTCAGCTATTTAGTTCTTCTGTATGGGTTCTGATCTGGTTTGCCAGTAGTTTGTTCCAGTGTATTTCCACGCTCTGCGGAATAGAGGAGCATGGGGCGCCATCAGCTGGGCTCTCCCTTGATGCTGGGATGGGCTGCCTCAGGGTGTTTGTCTGTGTCGGTCAGGAGACAGCCTGTTCTGCCACCAAGAATGAAGACATTTTGGGAACAAATTCATCTTGCAGAATGGCAAAAATATTCATTCCCCACAGGCCTTGGCAACAACAAAGTGACAGGCCCTACACAGACTAAGCATGCCGGGAGCTCTGACTTTGGGCTATATTTCATTCCAAAGTCACAGAAAGGTGACTGTGAGACAGGGTCTTCATGGGCATCGAGTGGAAGGAGCTTGATTGTCTGCATGTGTGTGTCCCTGCTTCCTGCTTCTTTGCCAACTCACAGGGGTTGGTATTCCTGAAACACCCAAGCACGCCTGCCTCCAAGGTTGTCTGACTGCTGGCGAGATGCTAGTCAAACAGCTTTCCTTATCAGAGTGACGCTGGGGAGGTGGCAATCCTCCTCTCAGTGCTTACCTGTTTCTGTGTTGTAAACTCTCCCACCATGGGCAGTTCCCAGCTCTGATGTAAATGTCTTAGGAAGAGACCAGGGCGTGTCCCTACTGTGCTCAGTCCTGTGGGCAGGTGAGGCTCCTGACACTCTTCCGTGAAGCCTTCCCAGAGAACTGACTGTGATTTAACATGCTCTCCACGTAGCACAAATTTCTTAGTGTATTAGGGGTGAATGGAATCTTGGAGTAAAACCTGCTTGAAAGGGGATCCCCAATTCTGCACTATCCACATGAATCGAACAGATAGTTCTGTTTTTTTTGTTTCTGTTTTTTAAAAAGAGGACTTTAGAGGCCTACGAGGCATTCGACTTAAATTATACATCGTCAAACCATCCAAGGAGCAGGAGGGCTGTTGGGATTACAATGGCTGCTCATCGGCTTGCAGGTTTAGTTCAGGAAACAGAGGGGGCAGACATCTTTGTTGAAATGGCAAGAAAGGCTGGTAATTTTACATCTTCTGGATTTCTTGCGAGCCAAAGCTTTTCAACAGCTTGCAATTTCCCAGTGAAGAAATAAGGAGAAACCAATGAGTCAGTTTGCTCCATTTCTACAGCCTGTCTGCAGGGCCGTGACGCACAATGACTGGTGGCCGAGACAATGCACCCGGTTTGTACAGGAGTGGTGGTAATGCTGTTTCCTGGTGTGGCAGAGACTCCCCTGCAGTGGTGGTCCTGCGGCGCCTCTGGTTTAGAGTTTTTACCTTAGTTTTGGCTACCACTTGTGAAAGGAAGACACTGCCCTCTTCCGATGATAAGGACACAGACCCCGGTTCCTGGCTTCCTCCTCCACATAGCTGCGGAACATTGTACTGAGGCTCACACAGCGTCTCACTCTGTGTGGGTCTGCGATGCTACAGTAACCCCAGGAAATCCTTAACAGCCAAGCATAACTTTCCCATAAAGTGCAGGGCAAAGCGATGTGGATGAGCAATGGTGATGCCGGCGTCGGCGGGGAAGAGGGGCCGTGGGTGACCGTGAAGCCCTTGGGTGCGTGCCGCAAGTGCCGTGCATAGAAGGGTCCTGGAAGGGTCTGTCATGTCCTGAGTGAACACACAAGGACACAGAGTGCCAAGGGATGCCATCTGAACAGTATGGCAGGAAGGCTCATTCTTTGAAAGGCCGGACGCTTCAAGTGAGCTCTTTTACCCAGTTACTGCAATTATTTATACCACCTTTTCCTTTTCAAAAAAGAATTGAGGTTGTACAAATAGGATGCCATATGATATGATTCATAAACTAAGAATAACGAGTGCTGAGCTAAATGGAGAAAGCGAATGCCGAGAGCTGTGGAGACCCGCGGTCTTAGCGCTCGGTGCCACCGCTGAGTGAGCAGAGTGGCCGTTTTCCTGCTTTTACCCCCTCTCTCCACCAGCCAGAGACAGCAGAAAAGCCTCTCACGCATCACAGGACTTAATTTCATAAACTGAAAATGACTATCCGAAAATTGGTTGTGTTTCAGAATTACCACCAGAATGTAAGGTTATAGACCAACAGTTTTAGGACCAAAATAGCTTTATTCAATGTGGCTTTTCTTCACCCATAGGGTCCCATTATATTTTAGATGGCAGGGTTTTTTTTTTCCTTAAGGTAGAGAACTGTTGACCGCAGTAGAAATACAGCCCAGAATGAACTGTGTTAGCCACATCCCTGCAGTGGACTCCTATATGGAGCCTGAGCTGTTGCCACCCACAGACTTGTTCACTCTTCACACAGCTTCCTGGTTGGTGGGAGTTTGGTGTGAAGAGGTCCTGAGGCCCAAGGCCAAGGCCAGAATGCCCTTGATTCTCCTCTGAGAAGTTTCAAACTCACCCTATAATTTGAACAGTGTGCCTTGATAATATCCTTCAAGTTCACTGGAGAAAGCTGTGCAGGCCACCACAGACCTCTGGGGCTGGGAGTACCGAGGTTAACTTCCCAAGGGGCTCTCAGCTTCTCCCAACTACAGTTTCCTGTTTGGGAAAGCAAGGGAAGAGTTCTCTCACCGCGTGCTGTGGTCCTTTCCAAGCCTACTTCGCAGAATGCTGAGCTGAGCACCATAGGCTTAACTAACATCGCAGAACGTGCTCTGAGTAATCGAGAGAGGAAGTGACCAGCCAGCTCATGGTACTTTAGAGAGCTTTAAAAAAACACTTATATATAGAGCTTTTTAAAAAGTATATAGGCAAGAGGGTTGTTAGTGGTAATATTTGTAGTTGGATGCTCTGAAGTCTGGTCTGCTGTGAAGAGCCATGGGCCTGCCAAATCTCCTTCAGGACTCATCCTGTTTCTCCATCCACACTGCTTTAGAGCTCCCAGCACCCCTGCTATCTTAGGGATATCTTAGGATACTCCCTGCTCCAGGGAGAATGCTATAGAGTATCTCAGCACAGTGTCGCACAGCCCACCCCACCCCACTGGCATCTGATGCGATGTGGCTGACACACAACTCCCTTCTAGATAAACAAAACAGTAAACACACACACACACACACACACACACACACACACACACACACACAGTCGGTAGTTTCTCCATGTTGCGTCTCCAACTGCTCTGAACCTCTGTTCTTGTTACATTAACCGTGGCTTTGTCTTGCTGAACACTGTATTTTTCCCTAGTTGTTCCATTCTTTTTCTACCCGTTCCTTTATAAACTACGTTAAACTGGTGCTAATGCAAGTCAAGGTCATGTGCATTCATACCTGCCCAAAACTGGTGGCAAAAATGAAGGTTGATACTGGTGTTATGGTAGACCACCAAACATAGTCTAAGCGCTGTCACCAAAGACAAGGGATGACCTTAGGCTACCTGCCTCTTATTATTACAAAACAAAATGATGGTCTCCTGTGGGGTGGGTATAAAATGGAAACCCAGCAGTTCTCACTCTCCTCTTAGTTGTGTTGGGCCAAGCTCCCAGCCAGCAGGGTTAGTCAGGTGACTCAGGTGGCCCAACCCAGGACTTAGCCATGTTCCTTAGCAGGAACAGGAGAGGTTGTCCCTCCAGGACTTGGCTACTGTGACACAGGAAGGGCTTGGAGGAGGTGTGGGGGTGTTCCTAGGCTTTCAGACAATTTACAACTCCTCCCAGCTTGTAACTCAGGTTAAGAGAGCAGGAAGTGTTCATCCACATGAGTTCATATGTGGAACACTGAGACTGGAAATGGCTTCAAGTCTGCTAAGAACTTGGAGGGGGGTTCCATATTGTCATAATTTCCAAAGATGCCTCTGAGGTTGGAGTGTGGGCGTGAAACAGGAGAGGAGTGTGTGGAGCCAGGAAGGGTGGAAAGCTTTAGGACATCCATGACTTTTGTGATACTGTAGCTCTCTCATGGCTTCTACACCCTGCATGGATCCACTGCATGCTCAAAAGTGGTCCTTCTGTTGGCTCACGTAATAATCAACTGTTAAAGTTTGGTCAAACACTTGGCACCATGTCTCTCCAGGTGTGTAGGGTCCCCTTAAAGCTAAGGGGGGATTCCTCATGGGACACACATAGTTAGAAGCCTTGAGCTATTGTAGTGCTTCCTGTGGGGAGGGAGGGTCTGCTTCCCTTAGGGTTTTGTTCAGTGTGTTGAATAGGGCAAAAGCACTCTACCCTGACTGAACAAAACCATCAAATGTGGTCTTTGAAGAAAGCTAACTTGGCCTTTTTGGGATGAAAAAAATTATAGAGAGGAGGCAGGTGTGATAACATGAGAATGAAGTCTTCACAGACCCCACAGAATCTCCATGATTGCACCATGTAGGAGCTTCCACCATAGAACCCCACCTGCCAGCTGTGTAACATATATGGGAAACAGTCCTGTGAGTTAGGATTAGATTGCTGTGGACATGTGAAGATGCCTCGGTTAACATTGCCTGTATTTCTATGTCTTCATGTTTCCACTGGTGCCTCAGACACCCCTTACTGGGCCCCAAACTTCCAAGCTGGTTTCTATACTCTCCAATATGTGTGTTCCTAGGAAACCTTATTTCTCAGCAGATTTTTTTTTCTCGGAATTATTCTTATAGGACAGCCCTCAGGAGGGCCAGCCTTTTTTGAATAAGGACAACTCAAGTGACAAGAGGGCTGTGCTTTGCCTCTCTGACACATGTAAGCTTCACTTTGTAGAGAGGAGAGTCTGGTCCTTAGACAAATTCTATGTGTACTGCTACAAATGAGATGTTGAGGTGTCTTGTACTGCTGTTTGGATGTTCCTTATTTAAACATTTTTGAAATGATTGTGTCTATTGCCTTCCCAGATCTGTCCTGAGTGCTGAGGACATTTTATTGTCATTGCCATTTGTGCCTATGTGTGCATGCATGTGTACTCAAAGATTTTTAGATGCAGGCTCCTGCTTTCAGATGTGCCTGTTATTTGTTGAAGTCAGTTAAAATCCCCTAAGATGATGAGTGCTGTTGATAGTTAAGCCTGTAATAGAAATGGGGTCTACCAGCTGTCTGGCTCAATTCACAGGGATTTAAACAGTCCACATAGAGTTCAAATACTTCCTGCCTGTGCTGCTGGGTAGAACACAAATGTTTTCAAGAGACCTCAGCTTCCCCACATGTACTTGATCTCCAATCGGTGGCCTGGCTATTGGCCTTGGCCTTTGGCAGACAACAGCTGAGAGATGAACGTGAGCAATGTGGTAATTGCTAAGGTTTGCTTCAGGAGGATTAGAGTGTGATGCCAGTTCCCACTACTTCTTCCCTACGGAAAGAATGGCCCACTCTTTTATTATTATTATTATTTGAGAGTTTTAGATGTAACATATTTGTGTTAAGGTAATGATTTGAATGGATGATAAACTGTTATAGTATATTTATGGGTTATTGAAGATTTTGAACAATGTTATTTTAAAAATTACATTATAATCAACATATAAGCTGGATGTCAGAAGCCATATTTTGAGAGTAAGGAATCTTGGAATGTAAGAGTGAATTACTTGATATGAAATTGACAGGCTGAGATGCAGACTTGAAGTGTGCCTATGTGTTGGGGAGTAGGCTGAACAATAGGACAGTAGGGGTGGTAACAACAGGGACCCTGTCTCAAGTGATTTTTCGGCCCTTGATTATGAGGTTCTGGGATCGGCAGTATGCTCTAGCCCCTCTCCTTTTGCTACTTGTTGAGCGCTGCCTGGAGAGAAGGAGGGAAGCAAAGTAGGGTTCTGCAGAACCTATGCTGCCCATAGAACCAAAGACAGAGGTGTCCTGAGCTCAACAGCGCTCATCCTGTGTCAACATGTGCCCGCTTACGGTTGTACCCATCAGGGGAAGAAACACCATATCGGCATGACCCTTGAGACTGAGAAGGATGTTGGAGGACTCTCGAGAAATGGAGAGAAAATATCAGAGATTGCAAGGGTTCTGCACGTTGTCACACACTTGGCTTTTCTCTGAAGGACAGAGGCTCCTCGTGTGTGATCTGCCTGGACCACTAACTTCCCTTCTTGTCATGGAGAGCTTTAACACATACAAATTAGCTTGGTGGAGATCTGCCTCTACATACACGTGGTGTTTTTGCTGTCTGCTCAGATACTGTCCCATACCATGGGACAACTGTTGCCTAACAGTTTCCCCTGAAACTGAAAACACTCCATCTTCTAGGGAAGCTCTTTCAACAGGAAGGTAAACAACTCAAAATGGCATCAGGAAGTCCCTGAAACTTACCAGATGCACTCAGCCCCACCCAGCCAGAGTAAGGAAAGCACAAAATGCCGAGAGTTCCTTTTAGGTTAGCAAAGCTGAGCTGCAAAGACAATCCTCAGCCAAGTCAAGCAGCAAAGACTGAGCTGAGACCAGCTGCCTGGAAGAAACAGAAACCGGTTGCGCTGCCTGGCAGCAGTTTAGAGCAACTGACCCACCTACAAAGGACAGTCTCCCGCCTCGTGAGCTGCTGCAGGCAGTGCAATGTGCCCAGCTTTGTGAAATGGCACCCCTGCTGGAGCGGGCCTTGGTGATGCAGCTGTCTTTGAGTCATTTCTGCTTCTGTAACCCCTCATCCACACCTCTATAAGTAACCCCAGTAAAACTCATGATCCACCAAATTGAGCTTTGGTGGTGTTGGGACTTTGCTCTGGGGTCATTAAATATGTGACCCCAGGAAAAGTTTTGTCACACAATAGTGTGACACAGTGTCCACTGTTCTGTAGCATAGCTTGCCCAGTCACGCCTTCTTTCCAAGTCCCCATTCAGGCTAATGAAGCCCCCACTCTCTTGTTTCCCCCATTCTTTCTTCAGGCGTTTTGCCTGGGTCTGCAGGGCCACTTCATCCTGTCTGTGGTCACAGCCAACGTGCTGCACGTTTCTTTTGACTCCACAGGTCTCCGGGCTTCCTTGTCAGAAGCCTGTGATGTTGACTGCACAGGCTGCAAGTTCCAGTGTTGTCCAGGAGTGTGCCTGTATGTGTGGTGCTTGTGTACACATAGTGCATGTAGGCCTATGTCGTATGTGGGTTTTTTTCATGGGACGTTTATGGGTTTTCTGGTGATCTGCTAGCCTTTTCTGCTATTCCCATATGACAGAGCATGCACGAGACACCTGTTACTGCAGTGTGGCCACCTGTGTGACAGTGGGGATGGCTCCTCTGCTAGCATGGTTGTGCCCAGCTGCTGTCTGTCTGGGGCCTAGGGCCTAGCTAGTACCTCGGCATGATGTTTGGCTGTTTTGTTAGGGAGTTGGATAGAGGGAGTTTTTGCCTTTTTGTCAGCATGCAGGACACTTTGAACGGTGGTGTTGAAGCCCAGTTCTCACCTGGGCCCTTCAGGAGTGAACTTGTCACCACTCCCTCTCTGCTCCTGAGAATGCCACCTGCTGCCCACCCCCAGGGGACAGTGAGGGCTTTGACTGGGAGAACCTGGTGATCCCTTGTTCAGGGTGGAAGCAGACCTGGGGTTGTATCAGCAAGGTTGGCCGGGGGACGGCAGAGTGGCCTTTGAGTCACTGTGTGTTGCAGGTGTCAGGTTTTTGGAGATGACCAGGTCCTTGCAGCAAGAGCCATCTACCTTTGTGGTGCCACTGCTTTTTATTGGTGGAAGTCAGGGCCATGCCCCCTGGAATTGACCCTGCAGTGGCTTCCACCAGCAGGGCCCTTCTCACTTACGTTCTAAAAGGAGGGTGTAGTGTCAAGGAAGGGCTGCCTTCCTCCTCAAGTCCTAGTCATGTAAAGGGGGCCATCAAGTGCGAGGCACCGCATTTCTCCTTTTGAGGTCTAGAAGTCTGAATATTTGTCAAAAAATCCCAACCCAAACATTTTATAATAAAGCCAGGGATGCATTTTATTGTAAAAACACTATACTAAATGAAAAGGCCCCCAAATTATTACTTAATTATTTTTAAAACCAAGTTTTGATTAGGATTTCTAAAATAATTATTTTTATTATGTTTTGAATTGCATGTATGCGTATGTGTCTGCGTATAGGTATGTACATGTGACCACAGGTGGCCATGGAAGCCAGAGGCATTAGGTCCCTGGAGCTGGTTACAGGTGGTTGTGAGCTGTTCTTTGTGCTGTGCTGGATGCTAGGAATCTAACTTGGTCCTCTGGGTGAGCAGTAAGTGTTCTTAACCACTGAACCATTGCTCTGGCCCCCTTGATTGAATTTATAGATAAGCTTAGGTGCCACCTAGTGTAGGGAGCCAGGGGCCACTGTGTCAATTGCTTGTCTGGTGAGGCCTCGGATCCTGCAGCCTCTGCCACACCCAGTTCAGCACACTGAGCTTCCTTCCCTCACAGCCAAGCTGCAGTTTCCTATAAAGACAGTGATGGATTTCCCACGTGGGCTGGCTTATTTAGCAGCACAGTCTTATTGCTCGACAGTTTTCAGGTGTCGTATAAATCACGCTCAAACCACTTGATTTATAGCAGCCATTTCCTCAGGTAGGAGTCGGGGTTAATTTGCAGAGATATTAAGGACTGATACACAAATAATGAAATTGAGAAAGGAAAATGTTTCTCATGGCAACACGAAGCTGAGAAGTTTAGAGTTGAAAGACAGTGGGTATGGTCTGGGTGCTCAGAGCCTGGGGTCCTGGATATGGGACCTTGGGGGGCATGTTACCATGAAGCTGCTATGTGCCAAACTCTACCGCAGCACGGACTGTGGAAGAAACTGTAAGCCCTCCCCTCAGGTGTCCCTGTGGCTGGGAAGGGACTCTGTCTATATGTGAATTGGCAGACAGCCTTTTCTGGAGCTGATCCAACAGTCAGATATTTTGGAGAGTTCCGAGGACCCTGAGGAGAAGGGTCACTCCAGGCACAGGTGTGCTGCACTGATGTCAGACACTTCCTGTGTCATCACTTGGTACTTCCCCCCACTCCTCCCAAACAAGGTCTCTCTGTGTAGCCTTGGCTGCCCTGGACTCACTTTGTAGACCAGACTGGCTTCGAACTTACAGTGATCTGCCTGCCTCTGCCTCCCGAGTGCTGGGATTAAAGGTGTGCGCCACCACGCCCGGCTCATTTTGTACTTTTTACCCAGGATGAGGCAGTTTCCAAGGGCTTCTCCTGACACTGAGAATGAAGTTTATCCCTCAAGTTCCAGGTTCTGAAGGCAGCTGTGTTGCTGTTTAGGTTTTTTTTTTTTCCTCCTAAGAGGAAAACAGTTGGTGACATTTAAATGCCTCTTTGGCATTCCAGGGTTGGGAGGCATTTTACCAATTTGTGTGGCTCCTGGATGGGCCTGCTAGGGCGTGGCAGGAGTATTTTAACTGAGCCCAACTTGTGTCCGAAGACCTGCCAGACAGGAGAAAGGGGAACTAATTCAGGGAAAGCCCTGTAGAGAAGGCCTTGAAGACAACAAAACCAGCCCAGGATGGCCAGCATCAGCAGCCCATCACATGCTGTGGAGTGGCGTAGTGGCTGTTGGCAGGCAGAAGTTGCCCCTGTGTTTTGGGTCGGATCAGAAAAGCATTCTCTTCTAAAGAGAGGGGCTATCCATGTGTTCTCAGGAGAATGAGTCGGGCTGCTTTGTGGTTAGCTGCTGTCAGTACATGTCACCTTAGAGCAGAAGTTGCATTTAGTGCCGCCCATGTGAGGACAGAGAGAATATGCATTTGGAAGTGGGGCTCAGAGCAAGACCTCTTGGCTGCACTTCCTTCAGGAGTTACACCCAAGGTTGGTATAGCTGAGTCATAGTAATTCTCGCTTTAGTTTTTTTGAGGAACCCACCCCTGCCCCCACAAGCCGATTTCCACAGTGGCTCCAACAGTTCACACTCCCAGAAGAAGTTAAGTAAAGGTTCCTCTTTGCCTGCATCCTTGCCAGCACTTGCTGTTTGTTTTCTCCATTGTAGCCTTCCCGACTGCTTTGAGATGGAATCTCATTTCCCTGATAGCGGAAGGCGTTGAGCATTTTCTCTCATATATATCTTGGCCATCTGTACTTCTAAATTTGAAAAGTGTTCAGTTCGTTTACCCATTTAATAATTGGATTACCTGCTCTTTTGTTATTAAATTGTTCTTAGTTCTTTTTACATCCAGCTATTAGTCCTCTGTCGGATGAATGGCTGCCAGTGATTTTTTTTCCCCCTCTTCTGTAGCTGCCTCATTGTTCTGGTGACTCTTTTGTTGTAAGGAAGGTTTTTAATTTGACGAGCTTCCATTTGTCAGCCCTTGCTCGCAGAGTCCTAGTCAGTGATCACCACTGACGTCGTACATTGAAATGTTTCAGTAGAGACACCTGCGCACTGATGTTTATTACTTCACTGCTCACAATAGCCATGTCACGGAACCCAGCCTAGGTGTCTGTCAGAATGAATAAAATGAATGAATAAAAAATGTGGTATACACACACAATAGAGCATTACGTGGTCATAAAGAAGAACTAAATCATGTCATTTACAGGAGAATGGATGTGACTAGAGGCTGGAGAATGGATGTGACTAGAGACTATCATGCTAAGTGAAATCAGACAGACTTAGAAAGAGAAGTACCACATTTTCCCCATATTTAGTCTCAGCATAAAGAGAGAGAGAGAGAGAGAGAGAGAGAGAGAGAGAGAGAGAGAGAGAGAGAGAGAGATGAAGTAGGAAAGGGGCTGTAGAGGAGAAGATGAGCGGGAGGTGGGAGTGAAAGAAGATGTAGCAAGGATGGCAAAGGCCGAAGTGCATGAGATGCATACAGTAGCACAGGCGAAACCTTGTTTGTGCGATCAGAGTGTAGTTATTAGCGAAAAGAACATGCGTTCTCTGCTGCCGTATACCCAGGACCGCCCCTGTTGGCCGTGTTATAGCCCTAGAGTGCTGAGCAGTATGATGGTGGGTACTCTTCAAGCGGTACCCCGGATGTGGTACCTCACCAGGCTGTGAGTATAGGAAGCCCCTCCCTCTGGGACCTGTACCACTCTATTTGTCCTATTTCATAGTGAGAGCTTTGTACCAATACCTGTGACTGCTGGTGCTGTCCTGACATGCAGCCGAGAGCCCTGTGTGTAGCGTGGGTGGAGGCAGGCAGGATGGATTTGTGGGCTCTGGGCTGCAGTCAGTGTTGAGGAAGGAGTGGAGTCTCTAGAGTGTATAGCAACAGGGCACAGTGGAGCCAACTGGGGTTTCTTGCCAAGGTGTTGACAAGTGAACCCTGAAGATACATCTTGGAAGCTTCAGAAAGTCTCTGTTCATTATATTTGGGCTCCTTGGCAGCATCTGTGAGCTGTTTTCATTTTGATGGTGATGGAGTGGTGGGGGCATGCTGGCTTTGGCAGCTTGCAGCAGTGCAGTGGCTTTGGTTTTTTTTTTTTGGCATTTAAAAATTTTTAATTATTTATTTACTTTACATCCCTATCACAGCTTCCCTTCCCTCCTCTTTTCTCAGTCCTTTTACGTCCACTCCACCTGCTCCCCTTCTCCGCTTCTGCCAACCAGAGAGCATGCACGGGATGGACCTGGGTCCTTCGCACATATATGACAGTTGCGAAACTGGGTTTTCCTGTGGGGCTCCTAAAGCCAGGAACAGGGGCTGCCTCTGACTACATTGTCTGCCTTTGATTCCTTTCCCCTAAGCGGGCTGCCTTGTCTGGCCACAGTAGAAGAAGGTGTGCCTAAATCTTACTGCAACTTGATGTGCCAAGGCTGGGCGATATCCACGGGTGGCTTTGCTTTTGTATTTACGTGTCAGTGGGCAGTGATCTAGGCAGAGATGCACTGGCCGGGCAGGGAAACTGTCATGTGGGATGCTGGAAGAGAGAGCGGAGGAGGGAGCAGGGAACCTGGATCTGGTAGATGGAGCTCCTTGAGGAGCCCTGATGTCCACATGGCAGGTAAGGTTGTCCCATGGCCTTTATCTGAAAGTGTTATTGGTCAGAATTATCATTATTTTTAATCAGGATCAAATCTTTAATTTTCAGTCAGATACCAGAAAGTTAAAGAAGAATAGGTGTAATGTTTATTCGTGAGCTTATATAAAGGTTGAAAACAGGAAAAATCAAGTTGTAGAGAATAAAAATTACATAATAAACATATAAAGTATGTGCTCTTAAAAGAGATGCTTAGAGAAGTGGAGCAGCCAAGGTGTGTGTGTGTGTGTGTGTGTGTGTGTGTCTGTGTGTGTATGCACATGTGCATATGTGTGTGTTTTTACATGTTTACACATGGTGGAGGGAGCAAGGGATGCCACTGACATTCTTGTTGCTACAATCTAATCCTGGCTCGGCAGGGGAAGTCCCTGAGACTCACAGGACATCTTGATCTTTTCTAAGTGGTTGAGGCCCAGTGCCTGGCTCTTCAGATGCTATGCAGTGAAGGGCACCTTGGAATGTGACTTTAAGCTTCTGCTTCTGCTACCTTTAGGCCCAGGGCCTTGCTGATTCTCGGGCGGGGTCATGCAGGGCAGCTAGTTCCCAAAGATCCCAAAGGGGTGGTCTACAGTGTTATCTTTCACAGCAACTCCTCTAGCTAGGGTACTCCCCTCTTCCCTGCGGAGCACACTGGGGTTCACTGTCTATTTGTCTGATGGTGCCCATCCTGCCCTGACCCTGAGACCTGTACCACTCTATCTGCGCTAGTTTCTCATATCCACCAGAGACCACTTAACTAGCCAGTCCCAGCTGCCTCCTCCTAGCCTTGCTGTCCCCACTCCTTCCTGGGAAGCCTTGGTAAAGGCTTCTAGCATTTCCTATATCTTGCTGTGTTCCCAACTGACTCCTACTTCCCTGATGTGGACTAAAAGGTTTCCAGGCCAGGCAACCTCTCCCCAGGGAGACATTTTTGCTAAAGGCAAATGGAAGTTCACAGTAGGTATCTGGCCAATGGCCAGGCTCCTGGATCAGAGCCTAGCAGGTGGGCAGAAGAGGCTGCCCAGTAGCTGCCTTTGGTATTGGAGTCAGTGAGCCTGTCAGAAAGATGTTGGCATGTGGGGCAAAGTAGGTAAAAAGGCTGAGCATTGAAGAAAAGAACCCTTCCTCCTCCTCAGCCAGGCTATAGGCTGCATAACAGCCCCAGGAAGCTCCACACGCACGCAAGCACGGTGAGGAGGCTGCATGAGGTAGGAGGACCAGCACTGTCCCCAGCAGGACTGAACCAGGAACAGCGAGTGGGGGCTGCCTGAGCAAAAGCTGCCCTGTTTGAGCTGAGTGAAGAACCCAGTTCCAGGGGGTCAAACACTAGGAAGGAAAACAGCCAGGGAGCTGGACTGAAGAGGGTAATGAAAATCCCTGAGGGAGGACGGCAGGGCTGAGGAAGGTGGGCACTCTGTGGGAGCATCCTTTTGGAGGCTGGCACGTGCTTTCCAGAAGGAATCAACTCTAGGGAATTCTTACTGACTGGAAGAAACAGTGGAAGGTTTCTGTTGCCGGAGTAAACCTTTTGTTACTGAACTGTGTTAATTGAATGGTTGAAAGTCACTGAAAGTGTTGCGGATCAAGGGCTTCAGGCTCTCGAGTCTGTTTGCACGTGTAAAGCTAACACTCAGGAAAAATGTGTGCAAGAAGACATCCGGTAGCTGGCTCAGTGTCCAAGCAGCCCAGGGCTGACTCCAACCCTCCCCAACCCAGGCAAATAGATCCCTGGGCGAGGGTCTGACCTCTGCAGCTGAGGGGTTCTTCTCAGCACAGGCAAAACATAGTAGAAAGAGCATTTCTCCTTAACAGGGAAGTTGGGGCCGTGAGAGAAAGGTGTGCAGTGTTACTTCTCAGAGAAGTGTGCTTACTGCTGTGTGTTCTCATCACATATGCAGATGGAGAGACAAGGGGACTCAGGGTCACAGTTGGGAGTTTCCCCTTTTACAGCTGCTCCAAGGATTGCAGGCCCAGAGCCCCAAGAACTATACCCAGAGAATGATAAGGCGTGGTATGGTAAACGCCAAAAATACAGAAGGGACCAGAACACAGACATGTGCAGACACCAAGGAACCAGTTACAGTGAAGTGTGTCAAGTCACAACACGGCATCACTAGGAAAGCACACGTGTGCGGCAGAAAGGGTGCCAGCAGACACGGAGATTCCTGAGGAATCTCCCAGGTGCCCATCCAGCCCTGACGGAGTGAGACTATGCTATGTCCTGGAGCGTAGATAGATGACTGGCGCCTGGCATGTCCAAAGGAAGGGCTTTCCAAGCAAGCACCAGTGCCCACAGCATTCATCCACCCATACTCTTAGCCTTGGGGAGCCCTTGTCCCTGGGGTAGAAGACAGAAGAGTGTAAACCTCACGTGTGTGTCACACTGTCTTGTTCTGTGTCTGTGGTATGTCACCCATGCCTGCTGCAAGACTTGGTTACCCAGTGAAGGCCTTGTGTCATCATCCTCTGTGTTGCCTGGGAAAGAGTTTCCTGTTGCCCTTGGTCAGCACCCCGCCCCTTGCTCTTAGCTTCTAGCTGCTATCCTCATAAAAGAACCTGCACACAGGCTTCTGGGTCTGGGACAGTTACCCAGGACCCCCACAGGCCAAACATAATGTCTTACAGCGCTTTGGTATACTCACAGCGAGACTCCAAGCACAAGTCCTTCCCATAGTCTGTGCCGGGACAGGTTCTTAGTGTGGAGGAAGGAAACCAGAAAAATGGCTTTAGGTGGAAGAAACCCAAAGAAAAATACACATGGCCATGCTTTAATGATTAAGAAATAAGAAGTAAGATAATAAGATGCCAGGCAACAGATATTAGATTATGTGAGGTTTATTATATGAGCATGGGGAGAGAAGGAAAGGGGAGAGGGGTACAAGAGAGGGAGGGAGGGAGGGAGAGAGAGGAATAGAGAAAGGAGGAGAGGAAGAGAGAGGAAGACACAGGGGGTAAGAGGTAAGAGAGGGAGCCAGGAGAGGAGGGTTTGGCTTTTTATATAGGCCTGGGTAGGGCCACGCCCCCGTGGCAGGTGCGCAATAACATCACAGGTAGGCAGACTGAAGCAGAATCCTAACACATGCTCTATAAGTTATGATTTTTTCCTTTTCTATAAAAACTCAGGAGTAGAACAGTTGATCAGTTTGAAAGAAGCTGGGCCCTGTCCTCGCTTTCCACCTTGGGAGATCATGGAGAAGGAGATGATGTTTCTATCAGTTCAGGTCTCCTGCATTATCAGGTGCCTGTTGAAGGGCTCCCACTTGATGCTTGCAAAAGCCCTGCAGGTGGTGGTGGTGTCCTGGTGGGTCAGAAGGGAGTGCTGGGTCTCAGGCCGTGACTGGCACATCTTTAAACACTTTTTAAAATTAATTTATTCATATTATATCTAAATTGTGAGCCCATCCCTTGTATCCTCCCATTCCTTCTTCCTTCCTGCTTTTTCCCCCTACTCCCTTCCCCTATGTCTGTGACTGAGGGGGACCTCCTTCCCCTGTATATCTCATAGGGTATCAAGTCTCTTCTTGGTAGCCTGCTATCCTTCCTCTGAGTGCCACCAGGCCTCCCCATCAAGGGAATGTGGTCAAATATGGGGTATCAGAGTTCGTGTGAAAGTCATACCCCACTCTCCACTCAACTGTGAAGAATGTCCTGTCCATTGGCTAAATCTGGGTCGGCGTTCGATGTTTACTGCATGTATAGTCCTTGGCTGGTGCCATAGTTTGAGCAGGAGCCCTGGGCCCAGGTCCGCCCATCATAATTTTCTTCTTGTAGGTTTCTAGGACCCTCTGGATCCTTATATTTCCCCATTCTCCCATGCTTCTCTTACCTAGAGTCCCAGTCGGATGTCCTCCCCTCTGTCCCACTTTCCTGGTAAATGAAGACTTTCATGGGACATGCCCCTTGGGCTAGTGTCCAGATATAAGTGAGTATATACCATTTGACTCTTTCTGCTTCTGGGTTATCCCACTCATTATGACCATTTCTAGTTCAATCTATTTGTCTACAAATTTCGGAAATTCAAGTGACACCACATGCTGGCGAGGATGTGGAGAGAGAGGAATACTCCTTCATTGCTGGTGGGAATGCAAACTAGTACAACCACTTTGGAAATCAATCTGGTGCTTTCTCAGAAAACTGGGAATAGGGCTTCCTCAAGACCCAGCTATCACTCCTTGGAATATACCCAGAAGAGCTCTAGCCACACAACAGAGACATATGCTCTACCATGTTCATAGCGGCCTTATTCATAATAGCCAGAACGTGGAAACAGCCTAAGTGTCCCTCAGCCGAAGATTGGATAAAGAAACTGTGGTACATTTACACTGTGGAATACTACTCAGCTATTAAATACAGCGAAAATTTGCGGCACATCTTTCTAAGATGGCAAGTCGCTGGGCTGTTGGCTTGGTTCAAGTCTCTGTGATGTCACACTCCTCTCCAGTCCCAGTTGCTTCCTGACTCCCCGCCACCCCCCCGCCTCGCCCACTCCCCCCTGTGGTTCCCAGAGGTTGGGTTCTCTGGGACTGGGGTGGGAGCAGAGGGGAGGAAACAGCTCCTCTGCATTACCTGAGTCCTCCTTTCACTCTTCCCTCTTAACTGAATGCCTTCCTGTTCAGGGGATCCGCTTTGAGCTCTTCTGAGAGGGTTCTGCTTCAGTTCAGCCTCCTCTCTGTTTCAGCTCATTCTCCGTCTGATGCTTGTGGTACTTTGAACTCTACTGTGCACTCGGGAGGGTGGGGCAGGGTGGGGATGGCTAAGGTGTGCAGGGTACCATAGCCATGTGAGACTCAGATGGTAGGCACAGGGTATCTGGGGAGCCAGAGCTCCTCCCATGTTCCTTAGCAGGAGGCTGTTTATGCACGAAAGAAAATAGCCAGGACATGCAGGTGCCCCTCCCCGCCACCCCACCCCCACCGTACAAAAAACAGAACTAGAGGACGGCTTTCTTCCCCAAGCTAGTATTTCTTCCAGCTCCACCTCAACCTCTGAATGGTCTCTTATATTTCCACCAGTATCCTTTCTTTTTCTTGTTTAACCTTCCTAAATAATGCTGATGTGGTTTCTAAGAGCGTCTTTGCTAGGCTTCTACTACTAGGAAAAGTTTAGTCCTGGGGACAGAAGCTCAGGCCTGATAGAGCTGTGTATTGTTTTGTGTGGTGTTAGCAATGACTTCTGCTGTGACCTTTTGGATGACACCAGTGCCCCAGGTCATCCCCTCCTGTGATCTGATCTTTCCCCTTTCCTTCTGAGTCTCATAGCCAGAAAAATGTGCAGTTTGCCTGGACGTCATTGTATGACTACCAGCATCACATGGTTTGGGAGGCCCTGACACATGACCCACGGATTGAGGAAGTGCTACCAGGACAAAATACACACAGCCTCTGAAGACAACATAAAAACATACAAGTAGTCTGTAATATTCCATGCAGGTTGCATGCATGTTGAAATGATGATATTTTACGACCAGAGAGATGGCTCAGCAGTGAAAAGCACTTGCTGCTCTTGCAGAGGACTTGGGGTCAGTTCCCATCATGCACATGGTGGCTGGGCCATCTGTAACTATAGTTTCCTGGAAACCCAGCACCCTCTTTTGACCCTTTGCAGGCGCCAAGCATGTATGTGGTGCATATGCATACATGCAGGGGAAATACCCATACATGCAAAATAAATATATTTTGAGAGAGATGATGACATAGTTAAAATTAACCTACCCTGTATCTTTTTATTTTTTTCCGGTGTGGTTAGTGGAAAATGTAAAAGGCATGCATGGCTCTGATTGTCTGACTTCTGGCTGAGCAGCGCCATGCCAGTCACAGCACAGATCGCAGCACGTGGAAGGATTTTGCATGTTATGTGAGCTCAAATTTCCTGTTCACTCCTATCTTATAACTCCCCTCCATATAAAGTGTGTTTTTAACCTGTTGAACATTGTATAGCATTTACTATGTACACCTAGGTTAGATCTTTTGTTTTTGAGGAGGATAAGATTTCTGTGCTTATAAACATATTAGTCCTGTGTACAGTACTTGAAGGGATTGATCAGTGGGGAACAAGGCCATGGGAGTTTCAGTGGCTGGCTTTCGTCAGAAGATGGACAAGCCGCAGGGAGGGCCTGTCCTGGCACAAGTTTCCAAACCCCAAAAGGTGAACCCTCACATGCCATGCAAAGTGAGAATTTGGAAGGATGTTTGCATGCTGACCCAGGGTCCCTTGTGGGCCCTTCTGTGGGCTATTCTTTCTCAAGGATCCGGCGGAGAATTTTATGTCACTTGTCATATGTGTTTACAGATAGGCCTTGCTTCAGGGAAGGTCTGTGGCGTCTTTTTGGGTCTCACTGCAAGGGTCTCATTGTGTAGCCAAGGTGGCCCAGCCTCCCAAGTGCCAAGATTACAGGGTTCAGCGGACACTCCTGATTGGTCAACTGTTTGGAATTTTAAAAAGCGTCTGAGTTGTTAAACAATGGTGGCAATGTGGGGCTGAGAGGAGGGATGTCTGGATGAATATCCTGCTGATTTCCTGCGAATGAAAGGAAAGACATTTTATCAGCCTTTTGAATAGATTAAAAAACAAACTGAAGTGAGCCTACAGGGGAAAGTGTTTCCTGTGGTGCACCGGGGGAGGATTTCAGTCAGCCGTGGTCACCCTCTTGGATGCTCTGCCAGCCTCACCCCTGTGCAGAGGTGGAGCATGATCTATACTCCCCCTTTTAAATGCCCATTTACATGTCCACAGGACTCTAACAAGCAGGCCAGGCGTCTCCTGTGCATACAGTGCAGGTGATTGCACTTGCAAGGTGTGTTCATAGATCTCCCTACTGGAATGTCACACAGGGTGGGGGTGGGGTGGGCTGACTTGGTCTGTGTAAGTCCCCTTCCCCCAGCTGTTCTCAGCGTCAGCACAGTTCACTTGAGATGTGGTACTGATGTTTGGTTGCTCTGGGAAAATACTGCCTCCCAGGAAGCCCTTTGGCTTGGTGTGTCACATGTTCAAGTACAGACAAGGGTACACTTAAGGGGCCCCTCCCACACCATTCTTTGCCTTGCTGGTGCTTAGGTAGCAGAGGCTCCCATTGGTACCCTCTGGGGATGGTGATGCTTCACACACATGCACCCGTTCATCCCCGTGCCATGATAAAAATCAAAGCAAAAGGGACGCTGTACATGTTGCGTCATCTGTACACCTTTTAAAAGTCACATCGAATCTTCAACATTTCTCTCAAAGTAACAACAAACCGCTTGTTCAGTGACCGCAGTAGGAGAGGTTGTTCATAAGAGATGTTAGGGAATGCAGCTCTGGGGAGTTTCACATGGGATACGGGGTCAGACACGCACAGCTGGAGGACAGTAGGCTCTTACGCTCCCATGTATGGTGGCTTGTGACAGCCACACAGAGTCCTGCTGTGGTCTTGAGGAACCGGAGCAAGGGGGCAAGGGAGCTGACCAGCAGTGGGTAGAAGGAGCTGGTGGCCTCCTTGTGGTCTTGGACTTAGTAAGTGTTGGGGGCAAGCTCCTTCTCCGAGACCAAGGAAGCCATGTTTTCCTGTTCTCATGGTATGTGACTTAAGTTACTCTTCTTCTGTCTTCCTCTTCTTTCTCCCATTCTTCCTTTTCTTCTTCCTTTTTCTTTCCTCCTCCTCCTCCCCCTCTTCCTCCTCCTCCTTTTTCTTCTTGTCATAGTGCTGCCTCAGTTACAACAGATTGCCCCAAGTTTAGTGGACCCATTTCTCTGCACTTCTCAGAGAAGAGGGTAAAATAGTGCGATTGGCATTAAGTCCGTCTTATAAGAAAGTGCAGAATTAGTCCTGGCTGGGCTTGCACAGGAGATGGGAAAAGAAACAGCTTTCCCAGGCCCTGGTAGCAGAGAAGCCTCTCTGTGCTGCGGTGAAGGTTGGCTTCAGACAGGAAATTAGTGTGAAGTTTGAATCACTCTGTTCTGTTCCAGGATCTGGGAGTGTAATACATGCACTGCCCCAGTGCTCTCAAAGCGCTCAGGGCCGCTGGAGACAGACGGAGGCAGCTCCTACTGCGATGAGCACAAGGGAGAGGCAGATGGCGGGGTGGTGGGGCACGTAGTACCTTGTGCCATTTCTCCTTGGACCAGAAGTTCCCATGGAGATCTTTTGGGCTTTGAGAGTGAAGGCAAATTTTCTGAGACAAACAGACAGGGAGAGAATCCAATCTGGAGAGAACAACAGTGTCAATTTCAGGTAGGTTCTCAGCATGATATGGGGAAGGAAATATGGTTCGGACTCAGAAACCCTGAGCCTAGAGGTGAGGCCTTGAATGTGCTCCTGGGTCTGTACAGCTCTACCTCCGTTGACCTTGGGCCCAAGTGAGCAGGCACCTAGAGCAAGCCCAAGACCCATGCCTACCTCCCATCTTGGGAAAGGAACACACATTGGAGACCATTGACCATGAAGTAGAATCTAAGCACAATATGAGGACACGATCAAGGCATGATGCAGTGCACATCTGTTCCAAGTGGAGAACTCTTCATATTTAGGAGTTTCTACAGTGGATCTTTGCTACTGTCAGGGCCACAGACAGTGGGACTTGAGGCCCCGTGTAAGGGTGTGCTGTGCAGAGCAATGGCCTCAGTACTTCCAGTCTGGGCAGTTACCCTGACATGGAGGGAGCCTCTGAGACCACTGCGGGCACTGACTGACAGGTGAGACCGCTGCGGGCACTGACATGTGTTTATCTGTGCTCATCAGCGCACACCCCCAGGCTGAAACGGATAAAGAAATCCCAGAGTATGAGGGAGTCGGAGGCACATCTTCATGATCACAATGCCGTTGGCGGCTCCTTAGCAACTGAGGTGCTTGGGATGTAAATGAAGCCTAGAGACCCCGGGACTCAGAGAGCCCCGAAGATATGGCTTAATGTATGAGTTCTGCTCCTTGTGTGACATTTGCTTAAATTCTCAAAGTTTTTGTTTCACCTTTAGAACTGGGGTAATAACGGCAGATCAGGATATGACCAAACACCATGCATGGGAAAGTACACACAGAACAGCTCTCACACTGTAAGGAGGCCCTGGGTGGCTGGAAGGAGGTCTGGAAGCTGGGAGCAGGAGCAGAGTGTGTGTGTGTGGGGGGGGGGGGGAAGGGAGTGAGTCAGTGGTGAGTCAGACCCAGCTGCACTGTGTGCTCTTACCCTGGGTAGCGTCTACCTCACTGAGCTCAGATTTCTCGTCCTTGCTGTTTGATCTTTCAGATCCCCACAGACTCTAGAGGTTTAATATATGGTCTATACTGCACATGTATATAGGGAGTTATTGCTATGTGACCCAACACAGTGTCAGGAAAGGGGGACACATGGGATGACATCATGGAGGGCAGCAGAGGTGTCCTAGCCCCCTCTCCGAGGAGGCATACACACAAGTCAGCCTTGGTGTTCTTTCTCACTGGAGTCCAGGAGTACACATGTGAGGTGCCAAGGGCTTCACACTTTCTGCCTCTAATATGTCTTGTCGGTTAGTTCCAGTGATTGGCAGTTGTCAAATCTGATGTCAGTGTAGGCAGCTGCTTGCCAAATCCCCACCTGCCACTTGCTTCTGGCTCGCCCATTGTACCAGATCTTCTCTGAATAGTCGGGGGAAATGAGCCCCACTGTCCACCAAGTTTTGAAAGTCCCAGAGCCTTTCTCCCAAGGTGTGGTTGTTAATATAGCAATATTATTATTGTTTGGAGATATGCTCTCTATAGCTCATGCTGGCCTTGAACTCATGATGGTCCTCCTGCCTCAGCCCTCCTGAATGATAGGATTATGGGCATTTCCCATCATTCCTGGCTGTAAATTATTAGAAAATGTTCAGTTATTATTCTTGGCTTGAGGAATTGATTTAGGCAAAGCCTGACTCCTACGACCATGATGCTTTGTTGCAGCACCCTGGAGACATGCTGAGGGACTCCACTGGAGAGTGGCTCAGTGCTGTGGAATCAGTCTCTCTAGTGTTGGTTACTCTTAAGCCCAGTGGGGCCTAAGTCATCTCCCCCATGGAGGCCCTCCTCTGGGTGGCTTTGTCCCTTGTGATTACTGAGTTCAGACCCCGGTTTGAGAAGGCAGCCTGTGGTAGACAGACTTGCTCGTCTGCTGCACAATGTTGCTCTCTGCCAATGGTCCAGAGGTTCCATGGCGACTGGGCTTAGGGCTCATGACTTGGAAAGGTGGTGTGGAGCAATAGCCTCAGGAGCAACTGGAAAGCAGAGTGTCGGTTCCTCCCCCTCCCCCCCCCCCCCCCCCGCCAGCTCCTGGCCTTGCCCCTCCTCCTGTTTTCGAGATGCCAGACCTTCATTCCCAGAAGTTTCCCCCATCCTCTTGTCATAATTGCAGATGTTTGTATGGCCACTTTCTTTCACACAGGCCTTTCATCGCAAAAGATTGCGTTCCAGGCAGAGAAAGCAAGCATCTTCAGGAGGCCAGATTTGCCTGTACCTAAGCCACAGACAAACACGCGGCTCAGAAAGTGAGCAGAACAAAGCCTGAATCTTTACAAATGGTTAAAATACTGTTTTTCATAACCTCTCTGCTCACCTTTGAGCTGTTCACTTACCCAGTGAGTCGTCAGACGGGACCGGAAGGGATCACAGCGGATCACAGCTTTCCTGGGAGCAGCTGCGTAGACTGAGCACACCAGACAGTGATGGCAGAAGGCCAGTGGTCAGTGGTCCTGCAGCACTGGGCAGAAGATCATAGTCTGTCCAGGCCTTGATTTTGGAGGTCTAAATCAGAAAGGTAGGGATGGCCAGTTGTGTGACTCAAACAAAGGTCCTGTCGAAGGCTGGCTAACACTAAGGGCGCGTGTGCCCTTGATGATCCAGTTGTCCGTTGTTACCGTGCCACCCGAAGTACTTAGATCTGTTGTGTGCCCGCTACATGCCTGCTTCGAGCCGGGTCTGTGGAGTAGAGCTGTTTCTTTTGGTTTTAGTTTGGCATGGCCACCGTTGAGGCTGGGGACTCTTCACGGCAGACATACCCAGGTGTTAGCAGGGTGAAGTCTGGATGCTTTGGATCTGCGGGACCAAGGGACTTTAGGAAACGCATGGCGCTTTACTCAGAACACAGCTGAGGCCAGCTGCAGCAGCACTGGGCAGTGTGTCCCGTGCTCAGGTAATGGGCGAGGCTTCCATTTGTCAGTCTGAAGCTCCTCATTTCCCACTTGAAAGTACACACCCCGGGCCAGAAGAGCATCAGCTTCCAGGAATCAGAGATCTGATTTCACCAGAGCTCATTAGCAGCTCAAAACTGCCTTTGACAACTCCAAAGACAGTGGCCTCCATCTGGAGCCTGCCGCTTTGCAGACTCAACAGGGAGAAATAGCCAGCATCACAGTTCTTGGGATTTGTTTTCCTTCCAGTTCCGGAGGAGTGTATAGCTCAGTATGCCGCCAGTGACAGGCACAAGCAGGGGAGCCTGCCTTTGCTTTTCCCTTTGCAGCTTCTCCTTGGCTGGGATGAGCCCTCCAGCACCCGTGGAACTGGAAGGATATGGCATTTATATTTATTGGTTTCATCTTACACTCTGATTAAATAGCCAAAAAATAATCATTTCACAGTTCCCTCATTTTCCCTCCTCTTATTGCGCGTTTACCCAAACATGTATTATTGACTTTAGGGTTTACAAGGGTAACGCGATTCTGAGCATGTGGCTGGAATCAAACATCAACTGCAGGATTTTCCTTCCTCTTGTTTCTCTCTCTCTCTCTCTCTCTCTCTCTCTCTCTCTCTCTCTCTCTCTCTTTGTTTACTGGGAGCTTTCTTCTAGTCTATGTAACTTGGCTTAACTTTCAATCTTTCTTACTAGGAGACAGGAACAGAAATCATCAACAAACCCAAGACTCAGATGAGGGATGTATAAGGATGTATAAGGAAGGTCCTTCTCCAAGCCCCTTGGCAGGAAACACATGAAAATCACTGCACCTTAGCCAGCATGGCCGAGGCCGGGCACTCATAGGACCAACCCCCGGGCTTGAAGCTGCCATTTTTTTAAGTGTCAAAAATGGCTTTCCCTCTCAAAGTAGGCAGCTCCCCCAGTCCGATTTCATACTGCAGATGATATCTGATGTTCCCATTGATACCCTTCATCTTCTCACCAAATGTTAGTCCCACAGCCCAGCCACTCAGCGTCCTGTCAAACTGAGAGGCTTGGGTGGTTTTCTAGAAGAACTAGCGAGGCCAAGCTTGCGGTACCACTCACACATGAGGCACATTGCAGTGCCCAGATGCAAAGGAGAGCCATCCTGGGGAAGGCTGCGTGGATAGAGTCCCGAGGAAGTCAGGAGGCCTCTCTAGGAGAGGGACACGGGCAGTCCTAGCCCTCAACAAGGAGCCGTCCATCATTACGCATGTCTTCAGGATGTCAGTTGAGGCTGAGCCTTGGAACATGGTGTTCTGTTGGAATTTGCTGCGTTGTACCCATTGTACCTATGTGATAAACCAGGAGGAAAGCAGGGGTCCCACAGCCACCATGTCCTCCCTTAGGTGAGGAATTCTCTATTAGTCAGGTCCTCATCCTCCAACAGAGGTGAATTTTGCAAGTAGCCTCTGTTTCACAGCAGCTCCTTTGCTGTTGCTTGCTTTTTGGGGTTTGAGCCAGTGTCTCTCCATGTAGCCTAACTGAATATGGACTTGTTATGTACCCGTGGCTGGTGTCAAACTCAAAATCCTCCTTCTCTCAGCCTCCCAAGTGCAAGACTGCAAGTGTGTGCTGCCATGCCTGGTTCAAATGTTCTTCCCCCCTCCCCCTCCACCGTGACATGTGATCAAGAAAGAAATGGAAGATGTTTTATCAGTTGCTCATCTTTGAAATCCCATGTGTGGAAAATCACAGCTTGGAGACACCACATGTCAACTGTACTGTAGTAAGCTGCATGTAGCCTGGGAAGTACAGCTGTGGAGTGTGTGTTTCCCAACAGAACAGCACTTCTATATGAGCACTGAGGACCGCTCTGGAAGAGTATGTGAAAGAACTAAAAATGCACAGTCAACTAAGGTGTCTAGTGAGAAATTATAGATTAGGTTGAAAATGGTTGGAAGTCAGTGGGGGATGTTTGAACCAAGTGTCTAAATTTAGCATGTTGAATGCTAGGAAGTCAACCTTAGTCTCACAAAATGATGTCAGAATCTATGCCAATGCCAATAGAGAAAGCACTGAAGGTTTCCCAGTGTGTTCAAGCAAATGATTAACTTTGAGCTTACGAATGTAAACATAGCTTTGCTTTTCCACATTGGTGACCTGTTTTGGACATGGATTCCATTTGGCTCTTAGGTACACAGAGTCAGTTCCTCTTATCTCAAAGTGATGTGTAGAACCATCCTGCAGAGCAGAAAACATTTTTCTCCTTGTTTGTGGGTGATGAGGACCTTCGTGGCAGCATGGTGGGATGGCCGTTCCTTCTCGGATGTTTATCTGACACGTCCTGTGTGCTGGGTGCACACATCGGCAAACCCACGAGCAATATCTGCTGTCTTCCAAGCTTTCTTTTCTGTAATTTCTTCAGGGAAGCCGCTGTGATAAGAGCTTATGCTAGAGACAGCAAAGAAAGGTGCGTAGAGATCACCACAACTTGTGATTTTAATTTTTTCTCTGACTGAATAACTAGTATTCCAGAGCCATGATACCAGCTGCTGTTTGTGCCTCTCTGGTTCCTGTCCCCAAGTTCCTGCAACTGGAAAGCTCCTTCCTCTTGTACCTGGGCCTGCAGGCCTTTCTGCGGTCTGCTATGGGCCAACTCCGCTTTTGGTCATGGGCTTGGGAGTGTGTCGCTCCTCTGAGAAGCTGTCTTTTAGCTGGCCCTGCTTACACATGTGCTTTAGTGCATGTGCTGGTTTCACCTTTTCCTAGTTTTCTTGCAGCTTGAAATACTGAGCTCAGAGGCAGCCTGAGCCCAGTCTCTTCCTGCTGTCACTCCGCTCTCTCATCATCCCCGTCCTTTCTTCTTACTCTGGTGCATCTGAAAACGTCAACATTTAAAGAATTACCTGTGGTTCGCAAATTTCAGGGGCAGGATGGTATGTGCAATAGAATTCACAAGGACTGCTGCTTCCTAGTTTTTTCCAGATTTATTAATGAGTTCTCTCACTGTTTCTCCCATCCACAATCCCCCTCCATGGCCTTTGTCTTTGGATGTCTGTCTCTACCTTTCAGTCTCTGTCACGTCTTTGCTTTTCTGTCTTTGTGTCACCTCTCGATGTCTGTCTCTCATGTCTCTGTATCCCTCTGTTTATCTTCCTCTCTTCCTCGCTTCTGTCTCCCTCTGTGTCCATTTCTTTGTCTTTTTTTGTGGCACTTTTTCTGTCTGTGTCACATGCATATGCATACACACAGACACACACACAGACACAGACACACATACACACACACACACACACACACACACACACACACACACAGAAAGATGCAGAAAGACAAAGAGAGACAGGGATGGAGAAACAGAGACAGAGAGGCAGAGAGATAGACAGACAGCAGTTTTAATATAAAAAACAATGGGGACAGGACTGTGACCAAAAGGAGTGAACCTTGCTTTATCTCCTGCCCTGTTTGGAAATCCATTAATAACCACAATGAATACCATGACACAGTCCCCGGGTAGTCTCATTTCTTCTTTACGATAGTGGACAAAGGGGACACACAGCCTGTGGGCACTGTGCGCCCACCTCCTCCTTTTGGATGGTCTTGGGGACCATCTGTGGCCGGCCCTGCCCAGATTCACTCTGGGCCTTCTGAGCGTGCACCAGTTTGTCTTCCCCATCACAGCCCAATGCTCTATAGCATGTTGACGTGCTCCCTTGACGGCTACGGAGTGTGTTGCTGTGACTTGTGATCTCGGGAGAGGCCAGTGGGGTCTCCATGGCTGAGCCTGTGTGAGCCATGCACAGAGGTCCTGCATCTGAGCTACAAGGATGTGGGCTTCCATTACTAGAGTGAGTTAGTGTCTCCCTTCACATGGCTCCAAATCCTCCCCAGAAGCTCCATGCAGTGAGTTGCATGGTGACTAGACAGATTTTCAAGATGGCAATGCAGTATCTATAGGCAGGGACAGCAGCTCTATAAACGCCATAAGCCAACTGTCACCCAGAACCCTGGAGGCCTTGAAAGGTCTTATCAATTGGATTTCCAGTTGCAGAATTCATAAATCCAGTTGGACACAGAGAAATACCAACTTATATCTGTGTGCCTGACAACTGTGCTGTCTGGGAATTTGTGTTGTGCCATGTACTTTTCTGAGATTTGTTTATTTACCATAATTCTCAAAGCACAGGACATCTGGGTCTGGGTCTCTGAAGCATGGCTCCTTGGTCTTGTCCTCATGGGCATTTGGGCAGACAGTTCATCTGAACTTGCTAAATGAGGATGCTTCTTTGTCTGCTCTGCTAGGATCAATAGCACTGTCTTCCAGACCTCAGTTTCCCCACCTGGCAGGTGAGGGATAGTGAATCAAATGTCCTTTTATATTGTGTATCTAAAGTTAGTTCATTAGAATTCTCTCTTCTGCATCCTCTGTTTGTGGGAAGAATGACCGAATGGCCAGCTGGGCTGTTGCCCTTTGTCCCCACGTTGCCCACCCGCTGTAGCTCCTCCCCTTCTGTGTGTGAATCATAGTTGGGTTTGACATTCCGACTGATCACAGATCCGTAGGGAGTACACCCCACCAGTCCTGTCATAACCTCCTCTGGGCTCTAGGTGGTGAAATTGTCAGCTCTTTTCTACCTCAAGCCACTGTGGAGCTAGGAAAGGGCCTCCGACCTGCAACTGGAGCATGTGAACCGTGACTAAGGGCAGCAGCAAGTCTCTTGTTTGCCACTTTGTTGAAGCCATTTAAGGTTGAGCCATACTGTTTGGGGCCTTGATAAGCCTGAGTGCCAGACCTGGTCCTGAGGAACTGGAGGCCATCCTGGCAGCACACCACACACATCTGGGCAGTCCTGGCTAAGGTGCGTCATGTTAACAGAAGTCAGCTATGGATGAGCAGGGAAGGCCAGAAGCAGCCAACAGTCAACACACACCAGGAGCAGGTATAGTGGGATAAGTTACTAAGAGAGTCATGGCACCTTCAAACAGCACCTTGCTCAAATGAGCCTGTTTGTCATCCGGGGCATCAGGTGCCCAGGCAGTTCAGTGATACAAAGCCATATGAATTGGATGTAAACTCCACTTAATCCAGGTCTTCCTTTGCCAGCTGGTCTGTCACAGTACACCACAATCACTGGCTTATTTGCTCATCTGTCTCACACAGAGCCACTGTCTTATTTAAATTTATATCCCTTGTGTATTATGTGTACTGGGTTACTGATAATTTGTGTGTCAGGCTTCTGGGCACAGCATAGTGCCCCTAGTGAGTGCCTGTTGCTAGGGGCTGGGCTCACATTCCGGTAGGAAGGTCAGCACATGGAAAGCCAACAGATAGTGCATGTCGCAGTGCAGAGAAGAGATGACAGTGGGCATGGCTTCTGTGAGAGGTGACAGACAACAGATCTGGGTGCAGTAAAAGGGAAGCTGGGCAGGTGCCTGCTACAGGATGTCTGGGTGGACATAGTGTCCTCTTTGTGTATAGCTGGAACTAAGTGTGGTGGTTTTGATACCATCTGTGTATATATGATGCTAGCCACATGTATGTATGGTCCTGTCTAGGAAGAGCTACTCCAGTTGTGTTCAGAAGCATATGTCACATTTTTAGCCAGACAGAGTCTCCTTATAGTTAAAGGTGAGGGAGCGCCTGAGGGTTTGAACAGAGGTTTTTGTGTCATAGTGAATTTGCGTGTTTATGTTAATATGCACATATGTACACACATGAACACAAGGGCACACGGGCTGTGGGTCCTAGTTGAGAGTCACTTGCGTGCATCTGGAGGACATAGGTCCCTCAAAGGCTTTTATCTCCTAGGAACCAGATGTCCGCCCTCGTCTGTACAGATGCATAAGAACAGCAGTTTCTGCTAAGAGAATACAGGGGCCACGGCAGAGTCTGACCTGGCCAACATCTTTAGGTTTAGTTTTTTTCCATTTGAGATTATATTTATGACATTTCTACCTTTCCTTTCCACCCTCCAAGCCTTCCCATATACTTCTCCCCCCTCTCCTTTAATCCACTAATTGTTATTGCACTGCATGCATGTCTATACATTCCTAAGTATGACCTGTTCAGTCTGTATAAGGTTACTTGTATGTATGTTTTTAGGACTGATCATTTTGGTCAGCCAGTTATATGTTCTTCTCTGGAGAGGAGCACCTTGCTTTAAACACATATCTTAAGCAAAGCACTGAGGAGAAGGGTGGACGTACACCATAGCTTACGCTCTATGGCTGCTGGAGGACTGTGGATCTTGGCAGTGCTTAGCTGCCTTGTTTTCTCTTGGGTTGCTCTGTAACTCAAGCTGAGATCCTTGGAGCTAGAAGGTTGGCAAAACCCTGCTTCAGCTCCGGGCTTCCAATCTCACACTGGCTGATTTTAATTTGTGATCACAGTGTAAGACCTGACAACAAAGTTTCCAGAAGATTTGGGGAAATGGGATGCAGCCTTCTATAAGCTGAGCGTGGTGGTGTCATTTGGCAGGGATACATGAGCGCATGATGCAGAGATCTGTACGAAGGACAGATCTCACAATGGAGACTGGGTAGCAGACATGGGGCTGGCTCCGTTTAAGCCTAAAAGCTGGGAGAATAAGTGTCAATAATGGTAGCTTGCGTGATAAAGCTGTTAAGAAATTCAAGCAGTTGGCACAAAGTGTATGCATCTGGAAGGCAGCCAGGGAAGGGTGGGAAGTGATGACCAGGAACTGCAGCAGGGTCAGTCCAGGAGACCCTGGGAAGATACCGTGATTTCCTGGTCCTCAGCCTTGCAGGTATCGCCTCACTTTGTCTGAAGCTCAACTAAGTCAACACTAAAAACTCAATGTTCTCTACATTTCAGACGGTCTCCCTTGTTCACTAAGTAGCTAGACAAGGATGAAGGCTTCAGAAGACAAGGAAGCGAAAGCATCCCAGAGTCTCCTATTCAAGGCTTAGTCAGCTGCCAGGGCCTCTTGTACCAGCGAGTGCTTGATCAATATGGACTCGTGTAAGGCTTACTGTTGTCACCCAGCAGGTCCACAGCACTTGGTAGCCTGTGAGGTGTGTGAGTGTGCCCCGTGAGGGTGCCTTGAGAGGCTCTGAGATCACCTTCCTGAGCCACTTGCTTCCTTAGATACAACTTGCTGGTTCAGTGCACAGATATTTTGTCTTTATGTTGCTCAGCGTGAGATGAATCCTTTCACCGGCTCTCTAGGGCTCAGAGCCACCCCTCGGGGTCACGAGCAGCGAGCAGTTACCAGGCTATTTTGCTGAGTTTCATTGAGTTTGTGTCTGGCACCCCATAACCTTCCCTTCTCCTCAAAACTGACTCATCCCCAAGCCATTGAAGATAAGTCTCTTGCCACGAGCTTCTTTATAACCGTTTCCTCAGCACCGAGACTTGCATTGGAGGATCTCCAAGGGGAGCTTCTCTATTGACTGCCTGTCTTCTGAGGCCAGGGCACGTGTGTGTGTGTGTGTGTGTGTGTGTGTGTGTGTGTGTGTGTGTGTGTGTGTGTGTCTGTGTGGGTGTGTCTGTGTGGGTGTCTGTGTGGGTGTGGGTGTGTGTGACTCATTTGTAAATGCGTACCATGATCGATTTGATGCTCCTCCCTTTTTCTCTCTCCTCAGAATGACTGCAATTCTCCTCACCTGTTTATCCTTCCAGATTATCTTGTGAATGACCGTACCAATTTAAATGGTCTTATCAGAACTTTACCTGGGCCTTGTGCTGCTTTTACAGGGGCAGTTGTCACCAACTATATCCGCCCCCCGCCCCCACCCACAGGTTTTGTGCATATAGTTCCCTGCCTGACGTGCGTTCATCCAGAAAGTCTGTGGGAATGGAGATGAGCCGACATGCACTGCCCTGGGCAAGGGCACACTACATACCTGACTCACTTTGTGGCTTTAATCTTCTGGATTTTTTTTTTTTTTGCTATTTGTTTTCCTACTGTCTTCCTCATGTCCCTGGCTCCCAAAATGGGGTCAGTGTAGAAGTCACCAAACTCACAGGAAGTTCCTGGCGGGGCTGTTTTAACAACACTATAGCTGCAGGCCCTATTTTGGCCACAATATGGATGGGTGTGTGTGTGTGTGTGTGTGTGTGTGTGTGTGTGTGTGTGTGCGCGCGCGCGATGCGTGTGGGGCCAGGAACGATCAAGAGTTCATTCCTATACTGTCCAGATGTTACGGTGCAGCCTCACCCAGTGTTCCTGTGGTACTGAGGGATGCACAGTATGCTGGCTTCTCCTCCCCGCCTCGGGGTCCCAGCTGCTGCCTGTAGATCCAGGCTGGGTTCACAGGAGCCTTGGTGAGCCCAGGACAGCCATTAGTCATGGGTGAGTGAATGGTGTTGACAACAGGATCATGATGAATGTCGGAGGAGAGACTCGGGTCGTTTTGCATAAAGGTATCCAGGGATGGCTAAACAAGCCTCTTCCTTTCTGCTCTGAGAAGTGATTTGTCTTCCTGCCTGTCTCTAACGTGGATAGAGCTGTTGGCCATGGCTCACAGGTCAGTGCCGTGTAAGTAGCAGCCATAAGGCCATTCTTTTGATACAGTTCCTCACAGCTTGTGTTGTGGACTCTTATATTTGATTTATCGATACAAAACACTCTGTTTACAAATATAACTGAAATTTGCAAAACAATCGAAATATTACAAACACCATAATGTCTAAGACAGGAGGAGTCCTTTTCTATCTGTCCTGAGGTAAAATCACTGAGGCTTATGGTTTTAAAAAAAAATGTCTTTGTGCACATACATTATCGCTTCTGTTCAGTTTCAGGAAAATAGGTTATCTTATAAAGGGTGGCCTACGACTTCATTTTGCCGTTTCTTACATGTTTCCATGAGTAAATGGGTGGGCTTTGAAGTCTGGAATTAGTGAACTTTAATTATACAGAGTATTGAGCTTCCATTGTGTCACCTTTAAACATGCATTCGATGTATTTCAATCTTTCATAATTCCTTCCTGTCCTCTGAGGCCTGCTGCTCTATATTGTCCGGGCCTGTGAGAGTCAGGTCAGCAGCACCATTACCATGATGCATTGGGGGCGGGGCGGGGGGTGCGGGGAGGGTCGGCTTGAAGAATCTGAGTCACTGAGGAGGGAACGGCCCTCGGCCCCCCTGGTGGTGGGGGGCACTTTGGGGCCTGACTCTCGTAGGCAGAGGTGCATGCTTCTAGTGGGAGCTGGGTGGTGATGGTGCAGGTGATGGAGAGGGTCTTGGCTCAGGTCTGAGTCGAGGAAACCAGAGAGGTACCATTTCAGATCAGGTGAGTGAAGGCTCCTACAGGATTCGGAATTCCTCGCCACAGGAGCTGGGGAAACTGGGGCTTCCTATTGCCCCTGTGGAGTTAGGGGCTAAAGCTTGCCTTTCCATAGATTTATAGAATATTAAGAGATGTTGGCAGAAATATATTTCACCTGCAGTTCATCTTTGTACTCAGACTTACCTCACGGCACAAATGCCAGCCTCTGTACCTGTTGAGGGATCTGCTTTCTGCCAATGAGTATTCCGGCTGTTTCCCCTTTGTAACACAAACACTGCAGCAGCGGACAGCGCTATGCATTTCTCTGGAATAAATTCCATAACTTTTAAACATTAAAATGATAACAGAAGCATTTCCCCCCATAATCGTTATCGTAACGCGAACCTCTCTAACTTTTGATACTCACTCAGAAACACTGTCACTCAGTTCATCTTCTCTTTTCTCCTGGGAGACGTGTAACCTTTTAAAGTAGACGCAGGCTGGTAATTACACGCATCTAAGTATTTTGTTAGCAGAGGAGATTATATGCATGAAAATATGTAGTGTTTTCAAAATAATTTTATGTAGTAAAAACACATACATAAAACACAGAATTTGCCACCCTCCCTGTCTTGAGGTAAGCACTCAGCCACCTCACACGTCTTCGCAGGGCGGGGCAAGATCGCGCCTGTTTGTTCCTGAACTTTCTATCATCCCTAACAGAAAATTCCCGTCAAACGGCTGCTCTAGTCCCCTCCCATGGCCCTGGCAGGTTCCACGCTGTTTTGTGCTTCAGTGAATCTTCCAGCTCTTTTAATATAAGTGGGCTTTAAATGATTATTTACTTAACTAGTACTTATATTTTTGTCTCGCTTATTTGATAAGTATGATATTTTCAAGGTTCTTTTATGCAGAAAAGAGCCTCCCTCAGTTTTGTGTCTTTTATTCTTTGCAGACACGCTACATTCTGTTTATGCATTCATTTTGCTGATGGGTGTTTGGGTTGCTCCCACCTTTGGTGGCCGTTGGCACACCGGCATCTAGTTGAGATTTATTATCTCCTCTTTTGAATGCGGATGAAGGAGCGGGTTTCTCACTCATAGTATGATCCTGGCGCAGGAGAACTTGCAGCAGCATGCTCTGGCATTTCTTTTAGTTTATATATTTTAATAATCATAATGTTATTAATTATTAAACTAAAACTTCAGAGATCTTCCTAGAGATATTAGCTGTAAGAGAGATGTAAGAGAAATGAATCCATCAGTTTCAGCAGTTGTATTCAAGATGTGTATTCAACAGTGACCAAACTTTTCTACAGTTTGTGTGTGTGTGTGTGTGTGTGTGTGTGTGTGTGTGTGTGTGTGTGTGTGTGTGTACAAAAGGACCTAAGAACTTTAGGGACAAACAGATTTCTTCACTACCTGTTTTTAAGTTTCTGCACCCTTTCTATGCTTGTGTATTGCTAATTCAGGTTTGTTGAATATACCTATCAATCACAAAAAAAGAAAGAAAGAAAAGAAGAAAAGGAAAAAAGAAAAGAAAGACATGTATTATAGGCATCTTTGTCTGTCTGACAGATCAAATCTAAGCAGAGTAGCTGGGCATGGTGGTGCACGCCTTTAATCTCAGCACTCGGGAGGCAGAGGCAGGTGGATTGCTGTGAGTTTGAGCCCAGCCTGGTCTACAAAGTGAGTCCAGGCCAGCCAGGGCTACACAGAGAAACCATGTCTTGAAAAATAAAAATAAAAAATCTAAGCTGAGTATCAGGAGTTCTGTTGAATTGGGTCTGGGATGGGATAAGTAGGCAAGTCAGGAGAGCACAGCACATGGGGCTTTGCTCGGCAGGGGAGACTTTGTACTGTTGGGGAGCTCACTATCGCACTGATGAAATAACAGTGATAACTATGCAGATAGCTCAACATGACTTTATTTTAAAAATAAAGTTTAAAAGTAGATGCTTTGGTGGGAAGCTTTTGACATATTGATGGTTCAGTGGATATAGCAACACACGCATTGTTCTGCATATATGATTTAAATTCAGTAAAAAGCAGGATATGGGTGATATCTCCATATACTTAAATTTTAGCTTTCCATAAGGGTGTTTGGATATGACCTTAAGATAATAAAGATTATGTTAGGTGTTGGCATTTATTGTCAGGACAGTTAGAAACATCATTACATATCTCGTATAAGTTGTCTGAGCCATCTCCAGAGACACAGATACACAGGACAACCTTTTTAGAGAGAAGCACAGCAGTTGGTGGTGTGGTCCCTGTCTATGTTTAGGTGTTTCTGTCACTTTCCACGGAGATGTTATGTCCATGGAGCCCCAGGTTGGCATGGAGGAATGTTTACTATCTAGCCAGAAATGCCTTCTCTTGTCTGATATTCTTCAGCCTTCGACTTGAGAATGTCTTGATAAGCCTGTTCCTCCTTATAAACCAATGTTTAAGAGCCTGGAGGTCCTG
This sequence comes from Acomys minous, assembly GCF_964271855.1. Classification (NCBI taxonomy): domain Eukaryota; kingdom Metazoa; phylum Chordata; class Mammalia; order Rodentia; family Muridae; genus Acomys; species Acomys minous. The sequence continues at coordinate 8,536,692 of NC_140497.1, forward strand.
CTCTGCTTCTATGCAGAGGAGGCAACCTAGAAGAACCAGGACCATTGAGCCCGTTGTTATAAAACTGGCCTCTTTGTAGGACACTTACCCACCATGCCAGTTTTAGACTTTTGAGCTCAAGTGCTTTTTACCAGGGAAGGCCCTGCAATGACCCATCGTGTGATACTGCCAGTATTGGCTTGGCTTGCAAGGGATGGCATATATATGGTTTGTCTGGATTAAGGGCAAGTAATTAATCTGTATACTGCTTATTTTTATTTCAAAATAATATATGACTACATTCTCATATGAAATCATAATTCTCAAGTTGTTAAAGTATTAATGCCTATATCTACATTATAGGTTTTTTTTTTTAATTACAGAAGAAAGACTCATTACCAGGCAAATAGCTGAGTAAACAGTTTTCTCAGGAAGGACTTGAGCAGTGCAGAGGGAGTTTTGCAATGGGATGTTTGTTGTGCTGTATAGAATTAGTTCATTTCCTGTAGTGCATGTGCTGGGTATAGAATTGGTTCATTTCCTATAGTGAAGTGAGTGACAATTTGGGGATTACCACCCTCTCCAGGACAGAGAAAATAAAGTCACTAGTTCAAGGTGTTTTCTAGGTAGACTGGGACTGTATAGGCCGGAGGTGTCAGGGCTGTGCATGTCAGTCAAAATTATATCTCTAAAGATGACCCTACCTTACTCTGTTGGGATCCTGGGTAACATTCTCAAGTAGTTTTAGAAGGTCATGCGCCATATTCCACTTATTCCTATGAGCTAGGTAATCTTCAGGTGTGTCTTTGTGATCAAGATCTTTAACAGTTTTTTCATGATGACACGTTTACTTGAGAAAAGTCCATGACTAGTATTGAGTAAGTGTGTCTGTCTGACAGGGACACACATTTGAGCGCATAAACTGATTCGTTCATGATCCCAAGGCTGATCCTACAGTCACTGATACTTTCCCTTACCACTGATTATCTGATCTGGACAGTAGTTCTGAGCAAACACCATGGTGATGGCAGTTCTATGGGGGCCATCCTGCCTCCTCTGTGAGCCTTGGCCTTACTGTCCCATGAGTCCAAAGTAGGTTTGCTTTGATGTGTTGAAGTAGGTGCCCAGAGAGGTGCCAGTCGGGATACATGCACTTTCTGGTATAGGCATCACCCAGTCATACAGAATTTGCATTGAAGACACCCTAGACTTCATATTAGGCTAATCTGGTGATGCTAGAAGTAATTGCTCATGAGAACAAGCTCTATGTGGCCATCTTTGGCAATTTTGCTCAATAAAAATTGACTCCTGATTCATCTTGCTAGATTCTGCCTACTTGACCTTAGAGAGTGGGTTTCCTTTCCCAGGTCTCTAGACCCCTGAACTAATGTATAACAGGAATGTTGCTTTTGTGGCTGTTAGGCTTAAACTTACCCCTAAGGGTGGCACTGCTTCTTAGAGCTCCTTCACTGTCATTTGTGATGTGACAGGTGGTCCTTACTGTCAGGTATTAAGTAAGGTTCACGTTTATTTGTTTATACATGAAAATTTCTGTTTATTAATGCATTAGGATTAAGGGAGGCAGAGGCAATCACATCTCTGCATTGTCTTCAAAGTGAATCCAGGATAGCCAAGACTACATAGAGAAAAACTCTGTCTTGAAACCCCCAATAAACAAAGAAAGAAAGAAAGAAAATTAGAATTATGTTTATTAAGAAATCAGAATTAATAATTCTAATTAAGACATTAGAATTATAGCTGAGGCCATAGCTCACTTGGTAGAATGCTTGCCTTGAATGCATGGGGCTGCATATTTGATCCACAGAATTACCAAAAAAGAACATAGGACATTAAAATGAACAGTTGTCTAGGTAACAAACATCTTGCTAGGCGGTGGTGGTGCACGCCTTTAATCCCAGCACTCGAGAGGCAGAGACAGGTGGATCCCTGTGAGTTTGAGGCCAGTCTGGTCTACAATGTGAGTCCAGGATAGCCAAGACCACACAGAGAAATCCTGTCTCAAAAAACCAAAGGGGGAAAAAAATCTCAAGATCGTATAATATAATAAAGAAGAGTTTTATACAGACATACTGATATTATTACGGTTACATATTTTTATCACCCAATATTTTGTTGATTCCTGACAGAGAAAAGGCTAGACCCTTCTTGATACTATTAAAATCACGAGAACCCACAGATTGAGAGAGGGCCGTGGTAGGTAGTGCCAGCTGGACTGGTCACCGCCTGTGGACTTTTTCTGGAATCATTGCAAACTGGCTTGCTGCTCCTCACAAAAAGATTTGATTGTTAGAGATAAACAGTAGTTTAAATGAGAGCAATTTAGACATGCATGTTAATGAGATTTCTAAGTTTAACACTTGCAAAAAGCATTTCTTTTGAATTCTTACTGTAATAGCCATCATATTTGTATCCCTTGAAAGTTCATTATCTTGTCATTTACAAAAATTTTTATGGGATATTTTTGCCGAATTCCAAGACATTAGCTGAAACAAAATGACAGAGAAATAGGTTCTTATTGCTGTGTGAAGTTACAAGTGGGCAGAGCTTGAAAAGTGGAGAAGTGAGGTGAAGGTTTTCTTCTGGACCCAGGCAAGTGGAATGTCACTAACATATTCTGTCAAGTCTCAGATTCACCTGGTCTTCACCACTGACTTTCAGAACTAATCCTGGGCCTCAGCTGCCTTTGGGAAGACAGCTGTCTCTGAAGCTGAAACATCCAGCAATTGGGCTTGCCGGCCTCACGCTCCTCTCCCAAAGACACTTCTAAGCTCTTGTTAATGGGCAGAGCTGTGATGCCATCAAACTGGGCAAGGCAGAATCCAGTTTGAAATGCCCTTTGGTTCTATAGTTATTCCATAGGCCATAGTTATTCCAATGCGACAGCTATGGCACCTGGGGTGTGACCTCACGAGTGTATTGCAAAGAATACCTGACCATGGCTATGAGCCACCCAGAGCCTTGCACACTTGAGACACAGGTTCCTAGGTCCTAGTGCCAACAGTTTCCATACCAGTCCTGGCAACTAGCTCTGGTATCCATGCTCGCCTTCCTGGGATTCGGGTTTCATTTACCTTGACAGCTGCCTTGGACTGGAAGGCTGCTGAGCGGAAGACTGTTGAGGAACACCATGATCCCACATCCCTTCTTCAGTAAGCAGCTGAGTAGGCCCGGTGGCTAGTTGTCACCCATAGGGAGGCCGAGGGTGATGCTCACGTCAGGCCCGTAGGACGCATGTCCCGAACGTAGGGTTTGATCCTGGGAGAAAGGGAACATCAGGAACTACAAAGGGGCATTCAGAAGTGTAGGCAGGAGCCTCTGGACATCAAGGGATGCTGCAGGCTTTGTTTTTTTCCTACTTGTTTCAGACATACTATACTTGAAAATACGTGTTTTAAATACACTGTCAGTACGAGGAAAGCTAACTCTTTCAAAGGTGGGGCCATGCTTTCCAAGGCATGCCTAGGCTCCCGCAGGAAGCCTCACTGCTGCCTGGGCACCATCTCCTCTGTCTTCTTAAACAACATCTTCCTTTGCATATGTACACACGTGGGTGTAATTTGATTACAACTGTTTCCTTCCTACACACATAGCCCAGGCCTCGAACTTGCTCTGTAGCTGAGGGGACCTTGAGTTCCTGATTTTCCTGCTTCCACCTCCTAAGTGCTAGTATCGCAGGCATGTGCCAGCACACCTGCCATAGCGTAGCTTTTACGTTTTTTACATTTATAAAATATTCACATAGTTAGGTGACAATATTATTTAACGTAAGCTTTAAAAATGTAATTACTCTTAACATATTGTAGGCAAAGGATAATCACATTCATTTTGTCATCTTAATTGGAACTATACACAGAGAAAAATTGAAGCAGTAAAAATTGTGGTTCGCAATCCAGTATCTCTTTTCTCTCTCTCACGGTGTGAATTTTAATTCACTTAAAATGGCTTAAGGTAACCAAAGATTTATCATTCATTAACTTGGCTCAGATTGCTTCAGATCCTAATATCACTTACGAACCTTAGGACTTACATGTTAATGAGAGACCAGCACCACCAATGTAAGCATTACAAGTGTGGCACAGCAATGGTAATTTATTCTTTGCACAATCATGAAAAAATATAAAGTCCATCTCAGATGCTCTGAAGCATTGTACAGTGCTCAAAGGAAACAACTCTTTCCCTAAAGATTGTTTATTAAATTCAATTTTGTTCACTCAAAATGTGCCTATCTCATAACCTCAATTTAACCGAGCTATGTAGAAAAGCCCAGAGGTTCATGGGTCCATTAGAAAACCAAGTCAAGCCTTGTATAAAATAAAGTATGGGCTTGAGTCTTATTCTGCACTGCCAGAAGACACAGCTGCCTTTAAACTCCAATTTTTCAAGCCAGTCGTTTGTGTTTAGGGCTTGCTTTAATTTGAAGTATGCAGTCTGTGTCTGGATACATAAATAGGGCATGAGGGTTAGGGATCTGTTTCAGTCATACTCACAGGCACCCTTAGCCTCCTGTCAGTCTTCCACATATCTTCCTATACTGTCCTCAGTGGCCCAAAAGAGATACATGTCCCTATATCCCTTGACTGGAAGCACTTACCATATACCACCCAGAGGTCACCTTCATCTGGGTTTTTATGCAGCATCCACCATATATCAAAGACATCTCTTTCTAGCATGCTAGACAGGGCATCAAGGTCCAGGTGTTCCTTGGAAATGCCAATTAAGTCCTTAGGAAAAAATATTCTGAAGTATTTACCTTTCTCCATGGACAAGAAATGCAAAAGCATAGAAGGTCATTCTCCTGTCCTTTGGGCTTTGGCCTCTGGATGATTCTTATTAATTAATTAATTAACTCAGGAATTAACTAACTTCATATTCCAATCATAACCCCCTCTCCCCTCCTCATCCTACCCTCCCTCCTTCTTCTCCCTACCCCCTTCCCCTGCTCCTCAGAAAAGGGGAGCCCCCCTACCAACCCATCCCAGCACATCAAGTTGTATCATGACTGAGCACATCCTCTTCCCATGTGGCCTGGTGAAGCAGCCCCGACGGTGGGAAGTGATCGGATAACAGGCAACAGAGTCCATTTCAGAGACTGTCCCCAATCCCCTTCCTAGGGGACTCACATGAAGCCCAAACTGCCCATCGGCTACATCTGTGTAGGGGGCATAGGCCCCGTCCATGCGTGGTCCTTGGTTGGTGCTTCAGTCTCCGCAAGCCCCTCTGAGCCCTGGTTAGTTGGCTCTGTTGGTCTACTTGTGGAGCCCCAGTCCCCCTTCAGGCTCTTCTATCCTTACCCCCACTTTTCCACATGGCTCCCTACACTTCACTCAGTGTTTGGTTGTGAGTCTCAGCATCGGCTTCAATCCACGCTGGGTGGAGCCTCTCAGACAGCTCTGCTAGGCTCCTGTCTGCATGCATAGCAGAGTATCATTAGTAGTGCCAGCGCTTGGCTCTCTCCCATGGGGTGGGGCTCAGGTTGGGGCAGGCATTCCCTCAATCTCTGCTCTATCTTTATCCCTGCATATCTTATAGGCGGGGTAAATTTTGGATCAAAGTTTTTGTGGGCGGGTTTGTGTCCCCCTCCCTCTACTAGGAGTCCTGTCTAGTTAGAGGCTTCTGGTAGCAGCAGCCGTGGAGACTGAAGAGGAAACTGTCTCGCTAGACTGGAATATTCTTGCCGTAGCTTTCTCATGTTGCCTCTCTTCCTCCCACTTAGCACAAGGTACCTGTCCCCCTCCGTGCACACTGTCCCTCGCTTCCTTTCCATACTCAAAGCCACACATCCTCCTCTTGTTCTATGCCTCTGGCCTCACTTTGTAGATCAGATACTGGATCCATGTGTCCTTAAGGTGATGCTTGGCCTTGTCTGGGGATGAGACATGGACTGGTGTGTTCCCCATAGTTAAACCTGACCTCCACACGTAGTATAACTGCCCTGATCATTCTGATTATCAAGGTGGGTGCACATGGAGGTAGAGGTTGTGGCTCCAAATGGCACTGGGTTCTTTCCCCCTATGGTCTCCTTTTACCCAAGCCAAAGTGTGGGTAGTGAGCTGGCCATGGGTCTTTAGCTCTACTGCCCTCTCCCTCTACAGAAATTCTGCTTTGTCACCAGATGCGGGGGGGGGGGGGAGAATTTCTTTGTCTCTGATGGCTATCAGGAGAATCCAGAAGAAAAGCATTTCTAGAGGGGATGTCTTGTCGTCTGGTAATCTCTTGATGCTGCCATTTGTTCTAAAGGAGTGATTTAATCACATACCTGGAAGCTGACTCAGGCACCTGTGAGTCTGCACCTGCAGAAAGGGGGCATCAGAAGTGCCCATGGACTGTGTGGGGGTCTGAACTCTGCAAAATGGCTAGCAATAGAGCGGCCACCACTGCCTGGGGGCTGACCCAAGGCCAGTGCTGTGGGGTGATGAAAGCTAGCATTGCGAGTGTGACCCCAACCACATGAGAGCAGGTGCTGTGTGGGACGTACCCACTATGGTGTTCCTTTCCAGTATTTGTCAGCGAGGATGGTGGAGCTCCATCCCAGCATCCGAGGTAAATTCATAAGCAGATCAGACATCCTTTCTTCCGCTTAACAATCCTAAAGCCCTATGAAAATGGCTTCAGTGTTTTTTTGTAGTTAAGTATTTTTTAAGTTATTTAATTACTCTAATTACACAGAAAATTGCATGCTTGTTGTAGATAATTCATTCAGGAAACAGTGATAGCCACTTGGAAGACAGCAGCTCTGCTGGCGATAACAGCAGTCTCCCAACTGTAAGAAATGGAAATGCATGAGCGCGCACTTCCGATGAGTTGGAATAACTTATGCTTTCTTCTTTGGCATTTCCCGCTCTAACAGTGTACTGCATGTGACTTATTTTCCTCTGTTTTTATGAAGGGCAGGGTCCGTTTGTTGGTGTGGTTCTGGAGATTCGAACCTAGGACTTCATGCAGACAAGTGATTTGCCTCCGAGCTGCAACCCCACCCCATGCTTTTACTTTTTATTTGAGTCAAGGCCTTACTCACTGCCTAGGCCAGCCTCAGACTTCCTCTGTAGCTCACTTGGGTAGACCTTGAGCTTGTGGTTCCTCTGCCTCATTCTCATGAGCAGATGGGGTTAAAGGACTACACCGCCAGCTGCTTTTTTGAGACTGTGCATAAACTAAACCAATTGGGAGAGTCATGATTCAGAAAAACAAAACAAAACTAAACAAAAAACCTCACAGCATTCACAAGTAATGAAACCAGGGATATACTTCTACAGTCATACTGCTTGCTCACCTAATAAAACACCCACCAAGCTTCTGGTCTGACCCACACTCACTGTTGGGACTCTGCTGAGTCAGCAGTTCCTTTCTTTCTCAGAAACACTGTTAACACAGGAACAGCCAGACATTTTGTGGAGAGAGTCTAAATTGGAGGTCTCCATTGGGTCCCTCTCCTCAGAGCTCTTGGAACCCCATGGAAGAGGGGCAGAAAGATTATAGGAGCCAGAGGGGATGGGAGGGGGGGACATGAGAAAAAAGTGGCCCAATGAATCAACTAAGTGGGCCTCAGATGGGCTCATAGAGACTGAAGCAGCAAACATGGGGCCTCAAGCGTCTACACTGGGTCCTCTTCGTATATGTTGTGGCTGTCAGCTTGGTGTTCTTGTGAGACTCCTCACAGTGGGAGCAGGTGTGGCTCTGACTCTTTTGCCTGCTCTTGGGACTCTTTTTCACCTGCTGCGTTGCTGTGTCCAGTCTCAATATGAGGGCTTTTGTCTTGTCTTGTATTTTGTTTTCTTCTGTTTGCTTGTTGTCTCTTGGAGGCCTGCTCTTTTCTGAAGGGAGGCTGAGGGGGAGTGGCTCCATGGGAGAGGGGAAGTGTGGAGGAAGGGAGGGAGGGGAAAATGTCAACATGTATTGTATGAGAGAAGAATCTATTTTCAATTTAAAAAAGAAATGATGGTGGCAACTGTGCAGGGAGCATTCATCACTGTGAAGTTGTAGATGTGTTATCTATTGAATAGAGAGCAAGGTTTGAACGTCCCAGGCTGTGTGTGAGTTCTTTGTGACATGAGTGTTCACTGTGAAGACACCTGAACACTCTCATCCAGATGTGTCCACATGTCAGCACACCACTGCTCTGAACACAAGGCATGACTTAACAACACATCTGAAATACATGGTGAATTGCCCATCTGCCAGACCAAAGAGAATTCCTTTAGAATCCAAGTGAAAAATAAGGTCGCCCCATCCTCAGCATGTTCGACTTTTGACTCTAGAGTTGCTTCATTCTTTATGTTCTCTATTGTGTCTTTTTCAATGATGGCTTGAAAACCTGGCCATGGGGATCAAGACTCAGAAAGCACTGAGCTAATCTGACTTTATCCAAGATGTGAAGACATGGCCAAGGGACTGCACAGACAGTTGCAGAGTGGGAGGATGTATTTCCAAATCCAATATCATGTACCCAGAACTCAGACAGTACTGTCAGAACTCCATGGTGCAGGGTGGGTAATTCACTTTAAAAACGGTTCAGCCTCTCCCTCTGCCCTGAGGGGAAGACAGCTCAGTGCTTTCCTGACATCGTCTTCCTGATGGTGAGCATGGAAACATACCCAGATCCAAGCATATGCTCTCAGATCCAGCAGAGAAGCAAAGCTCAGAGAAAATAGCTGTGTGGCCTGTGATGGAAACACAGGAGCCGGGGCTTGAGGAGAGGGAGGCTAGCTTGTGGATCTGTGAGATTATGGTTGGTAAAGGGCACAGCCCAAGTGTGGACTGGCCATAGGCTATTCTAGAACCCTTTCCACCTAGGCCCATCTCACAACCAGGGGCCCATCAGGGTCTTGGGAGGACAGATGTGGTTCCAAGTACGCAAAGCTTTCTATTATTTTCAATATGGCCTGTTCTCAATAGCAGTTCACATGGCCAATCCTGTGGGTTTACAAAAGCATAAGAATGGGACAGAAGGAAAGACAGAAGGAAAGTCACATGAAGTGGGAGAGAAAGTTAAAAAAGAAACACTTCACTCCTTTGAACATCACAGCCCAGAGCACAGGCTCCCTGAAAGACTGAGATACAAGCGTAGCATCATAGGATGGTTCACTTTACCTGCATCTTACAGTGACATCACATCACATTGTTCCTGTCTGGGACACAAGGAATCAGAGCTGAAGGGGTGACTGCTAATTCAGCCTTGGTTTGTGGAAAAGTCTGTAAGTAGACAGAAAGATAGCAAGAGAGACAGAATGATCCTGGAGGAGACTTTCGCTTCTTAAACCTGGAGTTACAACAAACAGTAAGCCCATCTTGATTTCCCCACATCCAAATGCAGAGCCGCACATGAAAGGACCATTTAGCTCAATGCACACCATATCCAGCACGCAATAAAAGGCACACTGAGAGCAAGCAGATCTCTAAAGACACAACTCAAGATTGGAATAGGCTGAGAGATGACAGAATCTGGGACCACCAGGGTAGGAATGCTACTGGTTCTAGTGGAATGGGAGCGTGCCTGCTAGAACAGGCACCTGCAGTCCAAGGACAATCAGAGGGAGTTGCAGGAAAGCCCTCCACAGCAGACTTGAGAGAAGGCTGTGGTGCCTCCTCAGTACAGCAGAGATGCAGCTGAGGAGGGAGCCAGGGGCTTGAGGATTGCTTGTGGATATCTCTGAAGCATAGAGCAAGGAAAATAATATTGGAAAATGTATTCCAGAGAATCAAAGAGCAGTGAGAGCCTTACAGAGGCCACAGCACAGGCAACAGTAATACCGAGTGGGGAGCAAAGAGAAAAAGGAATAGTAGAAATGCTTGCAATAAAAATGACGTACACTAAACCATGGACGGGGAAGCTACAGAGCGGCTCATTGTAGTCCAGCTGTGGAAAATCAGACACAAAATCTTGAAAGAGGCACAGTAATAAGGCAGGAGCAGAAGGGTAGTGATTGAAGAAGTCTAGTCCTCAAAAACCTCGCAAGTGGGAAAAGAGTAGATTGAATGTTATTTAATTTATCAGAAGAAAACTATCAGTGTAGATTGTGTGTGTGTGTGTGTGTGTGTGTGTGTGTGTGTGTGTGTGTGTGTGTGTAGATGATTCTATCCAACAACAGAACACCATTCTTCATAAACTCACAGGAACTGCTCATCAGGCAGACCACACACTCATTCACAAGGTAAAAACTGTGAAACTCGGTGGTATCTACTCTCAGACCACACAGGAACTAATCCAGAAATTAGTAACAGAGGTGCAGAAACTCCTCAAATGCATGGATGCTGGAATCTCAAGATAAACTTTAAAAATATTTTGATCTATATAAAAAACAGAGAACTTATCAAAATTTGTGAGATAATCAAAAAGCACAGACTAGAGAAGAATTTTATAACATTCAACTCAGATATAATAATTGAAGAAATATCTAAAATGACCTAAGCTTCTGCCTCAGGAAATTAGCAAAAATTTCAAATTAGATTCAGAATAAGCAAAAGAAAACCAGTTATATGAATTAAGAAAGAAATCAGTAAAATCTAAATCAAGATGTCAACATAGAAAATCGTGAAGCAAGAGCTTGTTCTTTGAAAATAATGAACATTTTAACAAAGCTCTAGCCACGGTAAGAAAAACAAAAGAGTAGGTGAAAATTGCTAGTATCAGAGATGGGAGAAAACTGCCCTCAGTCTCATAAATGTTAAAAAGACATTAAAGGGTGTTATAAGTAACCTCAAGCCCAGGTATTTGATGAGCTAGGTGAATTCCTGAAAGACAGTTCTGCTAAACCCAGGCAAGACAAAAGAGATAATTTGAATAGGCCATATCTATTAAAGAAATCAAATTAATAATTAATAACCTTTCAGAATAGTATGAACCAAGCCAAGATGGGTTCACTGTTCAATTCTATCAAATATTTGAGAGAAGAAATTATCGCAGCGTTATACCATCTATGTGAGAAGACCGAGCAGAGGGAAGTCGCTTCCCTCATTCTGTGAGACCAGCATTACCCCAACACCACACCCTGACAAAGATGTCACATGACAGCCATACAACCAGTTCCTACCCCTCATGAGCACAGAGGTGGGGACATATCACAAGGAAATCAACCCTAAGAATTTGTACATCGTGACCAAATTAATTTATCCTAAATACTCAGGGCTGGATCACCATCTGAAAATCATTTGATATAATCACATCAAGAAATTAAAAAATTAAAGACATACAAATACATCCATAAAAGCATTGGAAAGAAATCCAGCCTTCATGCATCATCAGTATTCTGCAAATACAGGAACTTGTTCAGGCTGACAGACTTTTTCAAATGCCTGTAAAAATCCTACAGCTGGAACTGGAACGATGGCTCAGTGGCTAAGAGAGGACTCGGTTTTGATCGCCAATACACATGGTGGTTCATAATCCAACACTCTCTTGTGGCCTCCAAGGGCACTGCATCTACCCAGTGCACAGATACACATGCAGGGAAAACACCCACACAATTTCCTACAGCTAACCTTACACTTCGAGGTCAGAATTGGAGGGATGGCCTATAATACTAGACGTAAGTCAGCACCATTTACCACCACATTGGAAGCCCTACCTAGTACCTTGAAACAAGGCAAGGGATGAGCAGTATGTAAGCCAAGAAGGAAGGAATAGACCCATCTTTTTCACAGATGATGTTCATGTACAGATCAAGAATTACAGAAACAGTGCTCGCTTCGACAGCATATATGCTAAAATTGGAATGATACAGAGAAGATTAGCATGGCCCCTGTGCAAGGATGACACGCAAGTTCGTGAAGCATTCCATATTTTTGCCAATGGGCAGGACATTCTTCACAGTTGAATGGAGAGTGTGGTCTGACTTTCACGTGTACTCTGGTGCCTCATATTTGACCACGACCCCTGGATGGGGAGACGTGGTGGCACTCAGAGGAAGGATAGCAGGCTACCAAGAAGAAACTTGATACCATATGAGCATACACAGGGGGAGGAAATCCCCCTCAGTCACAGTCATAGGGGAGGGGGGAGTAAGGGGAAAATGGGAGGGAGGGAGGAATGGGAGGATGCAAGGGATGGGATAACCATTGAGATGCAATATGAATAAATTAATAAAAAAGAATTACAGAAACATTATCCCATACTTATCATGCAGTAACAGCAAGGCTGCAAGATACAAGGTTTCTATATATAAGTCAGTTCCCATTGCAAATGTCAGTAATGGAACACTAGACTTTGAAACTAAAGACACAAATGAAATATTTAAGAATAAATCTAAGACATTATTACAAGATCCCTAAGCTCCGATGAAAGGAGCCAAAGTTCTAAATAAATGGGTAAATATTCAATGTTTCATATATGGAGGGGGAATCAGTATTGCCAATGTAACACTTATGTAGGTTAAAAGGAATCTTGGGCAGAATTCTAGTAAATTGTGGATGGTGACAAACTGGCTCAGAATGTAAGAGAAATGGAAAAAAAAATAGCTCGGGAATAAAGGAGCAAATATTGAAAAGCTACACCACTGAAGTCTTAAACTATTTCAAAGCTATAGTAACCAGGCAGAGTGGTATTGGCAGACAAGAGGTCAACGGAACAGAATAGAGAGCTGGAAATAGACCCAACACAGAAGTGGTCCCTTGATTCTTCACAAAGGAGCAAACCAGAGGAGACAAGACAATTTTCAAACAACGGTGCTGAAATGCCTGGACATCTGCTGGCGAAAGTGAGTCTAGATATAGATCTTGAAACTTTAAAAATGGATGGAAAACTTGTATGTCAAAGGTAAAACTATAAAGCTCCAGAGGGTAAAGGGAGCAGCTGAGGTCACCTGGTCATTGTGAGGACTTTCTGGGTACAGTGACAAGGGCTGTGAAAATTTAAAACTGGCATATCCAACTTCATTAAAATTAAAACCTCCTACTCTGTTATGGATGATGTTAAAAGAATAAATGACAAGCTACAGATAGCACTAGGAGAAAATGTTTATGTGTCACTGATCCAATAAATTACTGCTATCCAGTTTTACAAAGAACTCAAGGCCTCCCCTGAAGAAGATACATAATTTCAAATAAGCCCATGGAAAGACATTCCACACCACATATCAAGGAAATACAAGTCAAAACAGTGAAATATTTATCTCCTGTTAGGACCTCTGAGATCCACAACACTGACTGGCAGCTGTGGGAGGATGTGGAGCCAGGGGAACGCTCACCTCTTGCTAGTTAGTGTACAAAATGGTGTGACTTGTTTGTTTCTTTCTTTTGCCTGTTTAGCTGAATGCTCTAAAACTTTTGTCTATAGAAAAATGTGGAAATAGCAGCATTGTAAAAATTGCTCAAACCTGGAAGCAAACAAGATAACTTTCAGTGGGCTACTGAATAAATAATGGCAGACCTAGTTAATTATTCAGTCCTAAAAAGAAATTCAGCATCGAGCCATAAAAACACGGGTGAATGCGAAATGTATGCTCTTTGTGAAAAAAAAAAAAGCATAGCTGGAAAGGTGTGTGCTATATGCTTTCAAACATGTGACATTCTTAAAAGGCGAAAATGTGGAGACAGTAAAAAGACCAGAGGCTGGGAGAAGATGGTATACAGGAAAAACACCGGAAGGACCCCTTCGTTTGATGATCAGTGCATTTTATTGAATCAGTAACTGCACAACAAATGAAAATAAGGGACAAACTGATCTTCAGAACAGATTATAAACCACACACGTGCGCGCACACACACACACACACACACACACAGAGAGAGAGAGAGAGAGAGAGAGAGAGAGAGAGTGAGAGAGAGAGAGAGAGAGAGAGAGAGAGAGAGAGAGAGAGAGAGAGCGCGAGCAAAATGAGGTCCTGATGTAGGAAGCCTGGCTCGGAGTGTTCTGATGTGGAGGGAGCCTAGGATAGTGAGACTCTTTTGTAGGACACTACAATGGTGAGTACATGGTGAGTACATGTCATTGTGCTATTTCCATAAACCACAGGACCATGGGATGCAAAGTGAGAACCCGAATGTCCACTCTAGACTGGAGTTGATAATATTGTACCAGCGCCCAGCTCTAATTTCCCACCCCAATGCAAGATGTTGTTCACGCGTTTGTGGAGAGGAGAGGTTGAAGTGTCAAGGAAGCAGATAGGAACTCTGTATTTTCTCATTAAGTTTTTGGTGACCCTAAAGTTGTTTTGTAAAAAGCTTGAGAAGGACTGAATAAGCATGTCTTTAAAGACTTACAATAACCAATAGCACTGAAAACTCCTCAGTGTTTATCAGCGTTGGAAAACTAAGTCACTCCTCCCTACCCACATCAAAGCAGTGTTTTCTCTTAGATGGAGTTGGGGCCTCATTTATGTCAGGCAAGTACTTTACTACTGAAGCTACACCTGAAGTTCTGGCAGTTTAGAAAGGACTGAAAACACAGCTACCCTGCTGAGGCTCTGGACACATTACAAACTTGTCCATAAGTAGCAAGAATGTGAACTGGAGCTAAACAGTCTCATATTTACTCAGTACATTAACCATGACATTAGCACTTGCGATGATTAATACTGTCCACCTGGCAGGATCTAGGCTTACTTAGGGGACCCACATCTGTACGGGTTGATGAAGGAGTTCCTAGCTTGGGTTAATCAAGGTGAGAAGCCATACACTTACTGTGGAGTAGCATTGTTCCATGGGTTAGTCCCAGGCTAAATAAAAAGGAAATTAGGTGAACACAATACTCACCTTTCTCTATCTCCTGGGCATACCCAAGGGAAATTATATCCAGCTCACACAATTCGTGCCATCAGAATTGTGTGCCTAACTCAGGTGCTCATTGGCTGAACGATCACTCGGTAGGTAAGGCAGGGAATGGTGCCACTGTGCCTGGTGCTTGAAATGGTATGAAGTGTTGAAGGGCCCCTACACACGCGGACAAGCCTGGAAGCACCATGTTAACTGAGAGCTCACAGGGAGCCACACCCTGCATGGATTTATTTAGATGGAATGTCAGGACTGGAGCGTCTGTGTCATGGGGGTAGCCAGAGCAGCGTCTAGATGGACTGAGATGGCAGAGGAGAACCTGCATGGGTGTAGGCTTCTTTGTAGAGTGATTTCAGTGTCCTGAAATTGACTCTGGTGAGGATTGCTCAGCTTTGTAGACACACTAAAAACTGCTGTTTTCTTTATATAAGTGAATGGTAGAGTCAGTTAGTTATCTAAAAACTAAAACAAGACAGTTGAAAATTTACAACCCAAGGGCAAACATGACTGTGATTTATTTGTCTAAAAAGTTGACGTTACTAACAATAAACAGAAACTACATATTTCTTCCTTCACTTCCCCCTTCTCCGCCCAGATGTTTGCAGCTGCCATCCTGACCGAGAGAGTCAGTAGCAGCCATTTCCTTGTCCCATTCTTGCCCTAGCCGATCTCAAGTTCCTGGGGAAATAAATATTCACATTCCTTCACAGATGAGTCCTGTGAGCATCTTTTAGGCTGTGCACTTCTTAAGACAACCAGATTGACATGGATTTCTCTGCAGTTAGTGGATTTTGTAGGCCAGTGGCCAGATGCCTGTCACGGTCCCCAGAGCGGGTATGGACAGAGTTGAGTCCAGGCTTCTTCCATAGCAGAGCTGTTGCTTCTTCCCGTGGAGTCAGGTTTTGGGACTTGCATCCGGTGGGCTATCTCAGGGGTTGTAATAATGAAGGTTTCGACCCATGTCCAAGAATCTAAAAAATGGTCTGCTTTGTGAAACAGATCGATTGGAAACGACTGAGAGAGACTGTTGAATCTTAGCGATGTGAAGAGCTCTTTGGGACAGAGTAGGAGACTGGAGTATTTGTCTTAGTTATTTGTAGCCTCTGTCCTCACCCCAAGGCTTTCAAAGGTGGAATTTTTCTCCTTAAATTAAAAAGCCTTTGTAAACAGATCAACTTTTGATGTACCTGACAAATCCAGATTTCTTTATACTCTTCAAAATAAAACACCATTGACTCCTGATGCTGGTAGTTCAAAGTGTGCAAAATAGCGGTTAACAAGAATAACGGGGCACCCCTCACCCCCATTATGATTGTGCTGCTCATTTGTGAGCCACCAGGTGTGAATCTCCTTGCAGAACATAAGCCCAGAAAGCTTCTGTTCTGGGAGCTGAGTCACATTTTAGATAAACCAACCCCATTTGAGGGCTCTGAAGGAGTCTGTGGATGCTACCTCTGGCTATTAGTAGTATTTTAAATCTGAGGTGATGGCCGCTCTGAAGTCCAGATGAATTCGGCATTATTGCCATCCTTCAAATGCATCAAAATGACTCTACATAGGACCATAATGACAGTGAGAATCACTTCTAATGGGATTATAATGGCAAAATAATAAAGATGTTAAGCAAATGGAAATTACAGCATTAAATATGCTGATATCCACATAGTTGGAAAATGCAAGAGTCCCATTGAACATCCATCTACCACTGTAGAAGAGACTGTATAATTGGGCCTGGTAGAGGAGCAAGGATAAATGGCTTGCAATTTTATTCTTTTTCTGAAAATGTGCTTTGGTTAAGGTTATAGGTGACACTTTCCTCTTTGCATATGCCAGCATGGAACTGGAGAAAGGACACACAGCTTTGAGGTAAACTTGTGTTTGAACAAAACACATGCTGATTGTTGCTATGTGGTTAGTTTTTCTCATAAGCAAGCACAGGACTCTGCTTTGAAAAGTACATCCCTGGCTTCAAGGACTGGGATTCCTGGACGTATTTCTGCAGTGTAACTCTGGGTTATCTACACATTAAAAGCTCCCTATCTTGAGGCTGAGGCACCAGCCCTTCCTCAGATGCACTTCTAAGGAAGGACTGTGAGAGCTGAGATGTGATAGTTGTGTATGGCATCCTAATCACTGCTCACTGCCTGGGACTAGAGCACTTTGGAAGGAGTCGGCCATATCGTCAACCTGGCTCTTCTTGTGTATTTCATATGATTGTCCTGGAGAGGGAGGGGCAGGCCCCGACCACACAGGCTGCCTATTCTATCAGCCGGATATATGCGCTGCCTGGAGAACAGCTAGGAGAGAGGGAAGTCGGGCAGTAGAGAGCCTGAAGGCTCTGCTGCCTTCTGCCTGAGGGTCACTATATGTGGTCTGAAACATGTGTAGAGACTGTGGCCTCAGTAGTAGGGAAAGGGCAATGCCCTGTGTAGGATGCCATTGTTAGTAAGCAACAGGTGATTCTTAGCCCAGATGGGGTCCAGGCTACACATGTGGTCACTGACCTTGGCTGTGCAACACGGCTGGACTTGGGGATGGGCCAGCCTGTCCTTAGCAGAGGGAGACATCGGTGGGATCTTGGGATATTAATGCATTTTGATTCATGACCTAGAAAATAGTGCATTTGAGTGTTGAGGACAGAGGACCCAGCCTACAGAAATGCCCTGCTTGGTAATGAAGATGCTTTTAAGCCACAAAATCGATTATTGAAATTGACACTATCAGTATACCCAAGTGTACTAAATTATTGACTTGGCAAACATTTTTAGTTAATTAAAAAGATTTTCTGGCGTATAAGATGACTTTTAAACCCCGGCCTCCAAAAACTCTGTGCCAAAATTGGGGGTCATCTTATACACCGGGTACTTACCTGCAACGTTCTTCCCCTTGCTTCAAATGTCCAGTGCATGTAGTGGGGGGCACTGTGGCTGAGTCTCAGCTCTGTGTGGGGAGTAGGAAGCAGGGAGGAGCAAGCTGCACACATCTTCCTGTAGCTTGAGGAAGAGAATGTGAGCGTGGATTGGCTCTCCACCAGAACCTGCCACTTTGGCTTAGATGACTATGCTTTTTCAGGTTAAGTGTGGAACGTGCTTTAAAGGGACAATGCAGGCTGGCACTGGCTCTCTGCCAGCATTTAATAAAGTGCCTGGCTGTCTGTGCCCTGCCTGCAAATAGACACATGCTCGAGTCTGTTGCACAGGGTGTGCGTTGGAAGAGGGGTAGTCTTATATAGCAAATATATCTCTGTATTTTAAGTAGAAAAGTTGGGGGGGTCATCTTATATGCCAGAAAATATGGTAACCCACATTGGTTTGATTCATGGAATGATTTAAGCAAGGATTTGATGCCTGGATATAATTTCCATATTAGAATGACTTGTGACATGCCACACAGGATGACATGAAAGAACCGGCTCTGCTGCTGAGACCGTTGAAAAGACTCATTGCTTTAACAGTGACCAAAGCCATTGGACATCGCATTGGCGAAAACCCAACACCACTGTGATGCCGTGGACTCTAATGTTTGTGATTTGCCTGACATGGATGCTGGGAGTCCAACTTGGGTCCTCTGCCAGAGCTGTAGGTACTCTTAATCACTGATCACCTTTCCAGCACATCTTGAAATTATTTTTCAATTTGAACAGTGAGGGGAAAAATGCTGTAAGTTATCATGATAAAGTGTACCTCACAGAATAATCATAATATTTATAAAAAACTGTCTCACTCTTCCAAATGCCTTCAAAGGTGAAGTTTTCCTACACACAAAACCTCTCATTTTCTTGGATTTTTTTTGTACTTCTGCATGACAAGAATGGAAATCACATTAATGGAGGAATTCAAGCATAGGTGGCAACAAAGTCAGTACTGTTACCAAAGCCATTAGTGAAATTCTGTAAATGCACCTACCTCCCACAGGTATTTGTTTTCTGCAGGTACTAGAATACCAAGTGTATTCCACTCACCAGTTTTACCTTTAGGAGATGTCCAACAGCATCTTCAAACTCCGAAAGATCCAGAAATAGGAAAACCCACACTGACCATGAAACACAATGCTTAGATTTCCATATCCATGGATGAAACAGAACACAGACCTTCAGGAGCCGAGCAGTGAAACTGAGCTTGTAAAACAGAAAGCTAAAGAAAACTGATTTGAATCTAGTAATGGCAGAGTTTTTTTTTTTAATTGTCTATGGTCAGGAGCAAATCAAATGGTGGAAGTCAAACCCCACCATTGATTTCCCACCCCTGCTGGGGATGTCTGCACAGGGAAGTGTTCATTATTTGGGGGTGCACGGTTGGGGGAAGCTGAATGTTTAACCATTCCAAGGAGCACCCAGAGCAGAAAACAAGTACCTGTGGGAAGTAGATACGTTTACAGGATTTCATTAATGTTTTTTGGTAGCAGCATTGGCCCTCTTGCCAGTTATGCCTGAAGTCCTCTACTATTGTAATTTCTATTATTATCATGAAAAAGTACAGCAAAATCCCCAAGAAAATGAGAGTTTTGTGTGGAGGAAAACATCACTTTTGAAGGAACATTTGCAAGAGTGAACTCTTGAAACCCCACATGTTTAAGAAACAATTTTTCTAAACACCATGGTTATTCTGTGAGGTACTCTAGATATTATCAATAGATAACCTATGACATTTTTCTCACTGTTCAACTTGAAAAGAAATAGTTTCATGAGGGACTATACCAGTGTTCAGTGATTAAGAAAGAGTGGCTGCAGCTCTTGCCGAAAACCCAAACTGAGTTTCCAGCACCCGCGTCAGGCAGTCCACAATTATTTATAATTCCAGGGGATCTAACACTATCCTGTATTCCATGGGCATCTGCACTCATGTGCATATACCCACACACTAACAATCACATGTACATATAACAAAAAATAATAAGTATTTTATAAAAATCTAATTTTTTTAGAGACTCAAGAATTCAGTGAAAATTCACAATGATCAAATACTTTCATTTTACCTTCAGGAAGCTCTCAATGTTTATAAGTCTTTCTGTTTTTATAATAAAACACTTTCCCCCAGAGATGAATGCTTACAATAATAATTCACTATTATTACATTAAGTCTACATGGCATGTCAAATATTATGAATAATGTATGCGAATGAACATTAATGTCATCTGTCATCAGGCCTGTAGGGTACACAACTTTCAGGTAAGTGTGGACCGAGAGCAGAAAGAGATCTTAAGTGATAACGCTGAAAAAAAATTACTGTATAAATTCACACCACTCCCTTAATGCCTTGCTGTTCTCCAGAGCACCAGGTAACCATAACCTCCTGGTCCTGCTCACCCACTCCACCCTGATGAGTGCTGTGCAGGGCCCTACTTGTCAATAGTCTCCCAGCACTTGTGTAACTGCGTGAACATTTATGTAGCAGCCCCACTGGATGTTGTCTACAAACATTCTCTGGAGAACTAATTATGACAATTAATGTCTTAAGGATGGAAAATAATCTTAAGGAAAGCAAGAGGTGTTGGTTGGTCTTGTGTTGATTGCTGAGCCACTGGCTAATGTCTACAGACCTTTGTTAATGAAGACAGCAAGCTTCTCGTCTGCTGCACTGTGTTCATTCTAGAATGTCTTGATTTTTTTTCCTCAATGGGATGTCTCGGTGCTGTGTACCCTTCATGTCTCAATAACCTTTTCCTCCTATGCATTTATCCCAAATAAGTCCCCAGGTGTTTCTATCATTAGCTGCTCAAACCTGAACAATCTGGTTACTTCACAGGACCTGGTGAAGTAGTGTGTACTTTAAAAATGACTTTTAAATGAAAGTAAAAAAATTGCATCTCATCATTAAACAGTCACATTTACTCAGTACTGGGGTATGTGCTTGTATGGTTTGAACAGAACACGCCTCCTTTATGAAGATCTGGTTCCAAGCCAATGGCATTATAAGGAAGTGGTAGGAGGTAGGGTCTGGCCGCAGGAAGTAGGGTGTTAGAGCATCTTGTCCGAGCCCCCTTCCTTTCACTGTCTGCTTCCTGGCTGCCATGAGATGAGCAGCTTCCTCTGCCATGTTCTTCTAGCACCGCGGTGCGCTACCCTGACTCAGCCCCACAGTAGAGGAGTCAGCTGACCATGGACTGAAATCCCCGAGTCTGTGAGCCAAAAACAGCCTTCTCATTTTAAGTTGCTTTTCTCAAGTATTTGTCACAACAGTGAATAACTGGTGAACACGATGTGTTTCTAGTCTTTGTATAACCTCTAAGCCTTCATCATTGCATCTCACAGCCCATCCTTTCCTTCCTCTTCTACACGGATTCCCCCTTAATACTTGTTTTGAATAAATAACCCAAACCCAATGCATGACATGAATAGGACACACTTGAGGGAAGCGTAGCATGGGTGATATTGATGCTTGAAATGTTTTTGAGTGATAATGCATGGTAATAACACATGGCATGTAGCCACTTCTCATGACATCCTAAGTTACCTTGCATTGCCCTTCACTCCCAGTCAAAGTTACTTCTGCCAGAGACTGGGCAAAGGACTGCCTGGACCTGAGCGCAGACAGGAATGGGCAATTAGGCTTAAGTGGAAGATATAGACCACCCAGCAGGTCGGGATCCCCAGATTGGAGTTTGAAGTTTTGTGGTAAAATATACAAAGCATAAACCATCTTGTTAGCCCATTTGTAACTCTGTAATATTAAACACATTCATAATGCTTTATAGCCATCACCACTGTGACGGTTTGAGTGCGACATGTCCCTATAGGCGACATCCCTATGGGTGCATGTGTTTGAATACTTAGTTCCCTGCTGGTGGCACTGTTTGCAGATGTCATGGAACCTACAGGAGCTGTGGCCTTGCTGAAGGAAGCAGGGCACTGGGTGTGGGTTGTGAGAGCTTTCGGTCTTGCCGTTCTTGCCCTTTGCTCTGTCTGCTTTGGTTTGCGGTTAGAAATGTGATCTCTCAGTTCTGGTCACCTGCTCTTATGCTTCCGGGCCACTTGTGGACCCTCCCGTCAGAACCGTAAGCTCCCAGAGAAACTTCCTGTTAACCTGTTCCTTGGTCAGTGTCCTTTGTTCTTAGTGTTTTATGACAACAACAGAAAGATACTAATTTAACCAAATAACCCTCTCACCCCATCCTCACAAACCGCAGCACTGTACCTGTCCAGGTGAACCCCCGTGCTCCCGCTCTAGCCCTTAGCATCCTCAGCTGCACCATGACTAGTTCCATGAAGCCCACTGGTGTGGACTCCCACTGTGAGGGAACTTTACAGCACTTGTGTGTTTGGCACGGTTTCCCAGTAGTTGTTCTGAAGGTCAAGTGACAGTTCACTGCTTGTGTGCACTGTGTGTTTCCCTCCACCTCTTATTGAGCGTGCTGGATTATCTGCATCTGGCTGCTATGAGTCATGTAACTGTGAATGCTAGGACCAGGCTTTCATTCTTCTCCAAGGCCTGGGCTCAGCTGGCCAACAGTAGCTCCATACTTGACTTTTGGAGCATCAGCCACTGTTTTATTTTTTGTTATTATTGTTTTTTGTTTTTGTGGTGGATGTCATGGCCATGTTGCCCCCCTATTCTGAGTAAGTGGGGACTCTTTTTCCCCCTCTCCATATTTTCACTAACTCTTTAGCTTCTTCTTCTTCTCTTCTAATTCCCACAGAGCTAGCACAAGGGCATGTCTTTGATGTGAATTTCCCCAATGACTGGTGACACTGACTTCTGGAACATCTGTGTATCTTTGAAGAAATGTATACTCAAGCGCTTTGTCTGCTTGTGACTCGTTGGGTCTGTCATTTGCTTGTAGGAGCTTTTTTAATCTATCATGAATACAACCTCCTCTCAGGCCCATGCTGTTAGGACATTTTCTCCCATTTTGTGGGCTGCCTCTTCCTGACAAGTTTGAGTATCAACAGTACTTCCAAACTCTGCTTGTCTTTTCAGACAGACTAAATATAGCATTCCTCCTGTCCACCATCTCGCCTTGGCCGCGGTTGGCATCATGCACAGGCTCACACTCCCCAGCTTGTGCCATGGTTTGCTTAGCGGTTAGCTCAACTCTCTGATCAGCATGCAGGGGTCATGCCCTCCAGCGTGAGTAACTGTAGCTCAGTTTCTTTGCTCAGGATGGGGCTGGTAACCTACCCGCTTGTGGCGTGATTGTTCCAGTTAATGGTCTAGTGCAGACGCAGCCCTCAGCAACAGACAGACTTGGGTTCCGGAAGCAGTCAGGACCCACTGCTAGTCTTAATTTTTTTTTTTTTTAAAAAAATTCCAGCTGCGCTGAAGAATGCTCTGTATTTCATTGCTTCTTTCATCCGATTCCTTTTTCTGTGGCTACAAGGAACCGTTCCTAAGTCAAACAAGGCTTCAAATGATGGCTCTGTGCCTTGCAACACACTGTGAATTTTCAGGAAAGAGCTTGTAAAGACTTTTTATGAAGTGAGCGAAGCTGTTTCTTTGTAAGGAAAAAATATAGCCTTATAAAGAAAACCAATTGTACTTCTGACAGCTGTGGAAGTGGGAAGGCTTGGGGAAGTGTGGGTTCTCTGCTATAAAATAAAATCCTCCCAGCAGAATTCACCAAGGCGAATAGTTCTGAGTCTGATACCCACACGAATGTGCCGGGCCTGCTGCCTCCTTCAGAGGCTCAGTATGCACACAGGAGGCCTCCTTCAAGCCTTGGGGTGGCTGCTTGCCACAGCTGACTGCAGCTGTGCCCTGCTTGGTGGGTTAGCATTTCATCTGCTTTGATCTGCATTCAGACACTCTGAGACTTTTAAAAGAAGGATATTTTGTTTTGTTTTGTTTTACATTCAGATTCTTCTGTGGAATTCACACATGGTAACTGCCTTTACAAAGGTTTTTTTTGTTTGTTTGTTTGCTTTTTAAAAATGAACTCAATGTTTTCCTATTTCTATATGTGACCTCTTTTTTGATGGTAAGTTCTTTGGAAAATAAAAGCCATTTTTCATTTCTAATGAGACCCAGCATCACTGTGTGGTGGCTTAGCTGTTTGACTAGTCACACAGATCAGGGTTGTCATTTAGACTTTATTCACTTTAAAGATCAGACGTTGAAGTGAGGCGCAGTGATGCAGGCCTGTAATCTCAGCACTCAGGGAGGCAGACTCAGGCAGATCTCTGAGTTTGAGGCCAGTCTGATCTACAAAGTGAGTCCAGGACAGCTAAGGCTACACAGAGAAACCCTGTTTCAAGAAACAGCAGCAACAAAAGTCAGACATTGAGGCCAAGGGAGATGGTAAGTTCTGTTGGTAAAGTGCTTCCTGGACAGGCATGAGGGCCTGGGTGTGGTCCTCAGTACTCATGTAAAAGCTTGGAATGCTGCCATATACACATCACTGCAGCCCTGGGTAGGCAGAAGCAGGCAGAGTTTCTGTCCAGCCAGAATAGCCCAATAAGTGAGTTCCAGATCAGTGAGAGACCCTACCTTAAAAAGCAAGGTAGGCGATACCTAATGGCTAATGCCTGGATTTAGCCTCTGATGTCCACACGTATGTGCGCACCTACACACATGAGAGCGCGCACGTGCACACACACACACACACACACACACACACACACACACACAAGATATTGATGGGTGGATCTTTGAGCACTGGGAATTAGTTTACTGGAGTCATTATCATCCCTATTCCTGTATCACACACATCCTGATTAGGAGTGCCAACGTCCAGACATCTCAGGGCTCAAAAACTTGCTTGGTAGTTGAGAAACTGCAGGTCATAAGAGGTGGTCCTTATAATCCCTGGGGTGGTGCTTGCTACAAGGACATTTTCTCCCTAGATGTCTTTCTCTAACAGAGTCTCTGCAGAAGATGCCAAATGTATAGACCCTGTATCAGTGGTGCAGTGTCTGAGGTGTAGAAATCATGTATCCATTCCCATTTGCATCAGGAAGCCACTGACGGAGCTTCCAAAGGTGTGCATCTGAGAAATCCTAGCAGAACGGTCCTTAAATAGAGATATGGGCACACTGCCTTATAGCCCAGTTTTGCGTCTGTCCAACCTTGAGCTGAGGTCAGCTTTGCTCTTCCCATGCCCTCGGGCTAAAGTCAGTCGTCTGGGCAGGATGGTTGGCTAGACTCTCCCCCGACTCTGTATCCCTGAGCCTGAGGGTGAACCTGCCTTCACTTCCATCCTGTGAACCTCACCTAGCGAAGGCTTTCAACCCTGCGACTTAGGAGGACTCAGAATGCCTACTCCCAGTTGAGGCTGCCTAGTGCTGGAGAGTCTCACTCCTAGGCAGCCTCTAGCAGCTCGTCCTGTGACACATGTTCAGTGACACAGACCGAACCACTGGCCTCAGACTAACATCTTGTATCTGAAAAACCACTGAGGAAGGACCAACAGCATTAGTGAAGACAACTCTAACGGACCCGTCACCACCCAGGAGCGAAAGTACGGGCACACAGCGTCCCACTTCAGGACAGAGCATGGCTTGACAATGTTCACGGAAACACAGAGCTGCTGTCACCACACCACACACAGTTTTTAATTATGTAGATTTCAGTTCACTCTGCATCTTCCTTGTAAGAGATCACTATGGTTAGTAGGTGAGAGAAGTGCCCACAGCGTAACCGACTCTTCTCCGTCCTAGAACACGGATGCCCATGCTTTTCTCCAGTCACCTCTGTCTCTATTTGATCACATTAAATCAGAGAGAGCCGAGAAAATGAGCATTCCTTGGAACAATTGCTTCCTGTGTGTGTGTGTGGTAACCTTAGTCGCAACAGATGCTGCACGGAGCAGGCAAGCTTTCAAATAAACCACGAGAGGAAGGAAGGTAAAAGCAAATATTTGCAAAGTGCTTCACAGCACCTCCACGCGTTTGTGTCCTGACGGTTTCTGTGTGAACTCTGGCCCAGTGTCCCCTTTGTCCTTGGCTCCAGCACTGTCTCCAAAAAGGCCACTAAGAAGAATAAAAAATCGGTGAGTAAGGCTTGAGGCTAGAAGCCTACTGTGACTGTCACCCCTGCACCCCACAGCTGACAACTTCTGAAGCTCACTTCTGACCCATTGGGCCCACGAGCCCAGCCTCAGGAATGTGCTGGGATCTGAGAAAACAGGAATGTGGTGGTGGTGGTGGTGTTCGACGGTTGTGATTGTGGGGGTGAGTGGGGGTGCCAGTGTCTCTTCAGAGCTTTGTTTCAATAGCTATGAGATGGGCAAGAATTCAGAGCTGATAACATTGTAGGGATTAAGTAAAATGACCTGTGCGCTTAGCTCAGGTGTAGGTCTAGAAGATGCCTCTTTCCCTGTTCTGCACAGTCCATGTGATTATTAGAGAGAAAACTTTGCAAAGTGATTGAAAGCATTATGTATTTCAATTATGGAGAGAAGACTGATCCAGTTTATATAGGATTTTCACAATATTTTATAAATACAGTTCTTTAAAATTCAATCAACATCTGAAAACAGGGCATCCTTTGTTGATACATACACGTCCTCCCCGCAGTGGCCCTTTGACAACAGAAAATGTTTTAAGACAACTCTTATGTCTGGCTTTTTGAGTCTCATACTTCCCTAAATCCATGGAGTTGGTATAGGGCAAAACAAGTACCACAGGCTCATCCTTGGATATCCTGATGTTAGTTTTCAAGCCTTACAATGCCTTGGCAAGCCCTACCTGCCTAAGGGTGCCATGTAGGGCGCAGAATATTACGAAATAACTGTTCTTCAAGGGATAGCATCTAACTCAGAGGAGCTTGGGAGCTCAGTGCTCTCAGAGCTCCAGCACAGTGCAGCAGGATGTCTGCCTCCCTGACTCTGTGTGCACCACTAATGTGATAATGAGAGCTGCATTAACCATCACCCTGGGGACATTAGTGCCTTGTTGTACAGTTTCTAATGGCCATCTAGTCTTGACTACTGGATAGATTATCACTTCTGACTTAAGGGCAATAATACACTATGAAAACAAAGTCCCATGCCCAGCACTTCAGCCAGAAGCTCTATACAGCAGACAACACGTAGCTGAGCTAGTGTGGAGGAGGAGGTAGATAATAGCGTGCTTGCTGTCTGCCCACTGCCTGCCAAGCACCACATTGGGTATGTAATGATGCGTGTTATGCAGTTGGCACCGTAACCCACCAGGAGGCAGTTTGTCATCATGCAGCAGCTATGGAAATCATGGTCAAATTCTGGTTCTGTTCTGAATCCAGGCAGGACTTTTTAGGACACATCTTTGGGTATCCCCTGTTGTTCCACAGTTCTCTGCTGTATATATATTTTTAACTCAATTGCTGCAGCTGAGAGTTGATATGTGATGGTGCCACATAGCTCTCTGGCCATATCATTGCTAATGGTCAGTGCTCAGAGGGACCAGAGGGAAATAGAAGGACCCTGAGCAGAGATGGTTGTTTATATTCAAGCTCTTGGAGGCCCACCATTCAGTTGATTTCTGTGGGTCTATGGATGGGAACAGAATTAGAAAGCCCTGCTCTGAGACTAGCTTGTTGTACCCACAGCAGTCTTGTTGAAGGACTGTGGTTGCCTCTTCTACCACTCGCGCTACTGGTGTCTCAGGTCACCACTGACTGCTTGATGAGGAGATGAACCTAGATGACTCTGCCAGGTGTTTTGGAGTCTGCAGAGCCAACTTTTTGCTATCTCTTCCTTCCTTTTCTTTTTAACTTTTTTATTGATTCTTTGTGATTGCCAAAGCACCCCAGTCCTGCTCAGCTCCCTGTCCCCTCATGTCCACCATTGAAACCTCCCCACCAAAATAAAACACACACACACACACACACACACACACACACACACACACACACCACCACCACCACCACCACCACCACAACCACCACCACAACCACCACAACCACCACCACCAATAACAACAACAAAAAACAAAGCATAGAAAACATCTCATTGTGGAAGCTGTAGTATGTCCCAACGTGTCCCACAATATAACCCTCTGTCCACACATCTTCACTTATAAAAGTTCATTGCAATGAATCATTAGTCTTGCTCATGATCTTTGGCTTCTGGGATACTATCAAGATTGGATCCTTATTGGGACTTTTCCCAGTTGTCCTGTTGTTGACGTGTGTCGTGGAGACCCTGCAGCTTTGGAACAGGAGAACTGTCCCTTCCACGCATCTCAACCATTTGCAGATAATAGAGATTTGGAGGTGAGCCAATTCAGAGACCTGGGCCTGGGTAGTAGTTGAGCTGGCCAGCCGACTGGTTTTCCCTTACCTGCATCCCCACCCCCCCACCCCAGGGCAAGCTCTCAAGCACTGCTCTAGCTAGGCCACCCAAAGCTGCCATAGGTAGGTGGCAGTGTCATCCCTCCTATTCTCATGCTATTGGAGCTGGCTCACTGGCACCCACCCCTTCAGAGATAGCCCCACTGTGCTGCCCAGTCAAGGTGCAGGGAGCATTTTCCCGAGTCCTGCGACCTGTGAGGGGCTGGGACAGCTCTCCTGCTTTCACAGCCTCGGGGTTGGCTTACCTGTGTCTTCACCACCAGGGCCAGCTCCACTGTATTGCCCAGGCGAGGTGCAGGGTTTGCTCTCCCAAGTGCTACAGCTGCTGAGGGAGGAAGGCTAGCTCTCCTTCTCTCATAACCCCAGGGCCACTCTCCTGGCTACTGCAGCTGGCAAGGGGGTGAAGAGGAGGGTATCACCCCCACACCAATGCTACCTCATGTCAAATGAATAGTGGGGCTGCTTTCTCACATTTACACTCTTGGAGCTGGCTCACTTGCACTCCACCAGGAGCGGCTCTACTGTAAGGTGAGATCTACAGGTAAGATGCAGCTGGTGAGGGGCAGGGAGAGCTCTCCTGAGCTCATGACCCCGTGGGCAGCTTTCCCAACTGTTGCAGGTGGTGAAGGGTGGTAGGGGTGGGGAGGTGGCATCACCTCTACACCTGTGCCACCTCATAGCAGGTGGGTAGTGAGGTCAGTTATCCCATACTCATGTCCTCTTAGGGCTTGTTAACCCTTCCCCACCCCTGCCACCAGGGCCAGCTCCAGAGTGCTGCCTGGGTGAGGCTCAGGGCCCGCTGGTAAGAGACAGAGCCAGCCCTCAAGAGTGTTGCAGCCCGTGAGGGGTGGGACTAGTTATACACCATCCTTGGACATCCACATGGTCCCTGGTGGCTGTTCCCATCCCCGTGTTCTTTAGTATGAACCACAGGCATCAACAGACTCAGACATTGCCTTCAGCAGCAGCTTGGGTTGGGACCTTTAACATGGCCCCGGGTAGCAGAGCTGGCTACTCACGGCAGGCTCTCCACCCTCCAGATCCATCCCTCTTCATAATTCTCAAGCTGCTTCGCTCTGTCTCCGTCCCATCTGACCACCACATACTCACACATTGTGGTGGCTCCCGCTGCAGGCTGCCCACGTGGCTGGGCGGCATCCTCCATCTCGGTGGCATCCTCCATCTCTGCTGCATGGCGTAATGGCCTGCCTGTGTCTGTGGTCTGCCTGTACTGTGTGCACTGGAGGGCCGGTCTGTGAGTGGCATGGTGGTCCTCAGCTCTCTGTCTGTTTGTCTTTCTCTTCCTGTGCTGTGCTACCTGGACTTGATTTGATTTGACTTTTATGAGTCCTAGGCATAAGACAGCTTTGGCCACCAAGCAGGCGTCAAGCTATGATAAACAAAGGCCTGCCACTGCTCTGCCCCTGACTGATATAAGAACACCACCACCAATAACAAAGTGCCTCTTTGCCCATTGCCAGGGACAGGGGTTGGTATCTTTTATTGAACCCTGGGATTTGAGGGTGCCCTTGAAATGCAGCTTGCAAACAAACAGAACAGCTTGCCTATTGGCTGAAGTCTTACTCTCCGGAATGTACTGCAGCCCACAGGGCTACTGATCTTTAATTCTAACCCTGGCTTCCATGAAGAAATTGTGGTCAGTCCATTTCTGCATGTAGCTTCCACAGATTTCGATCTTGTATCTCAGCTTTTGAGAGATAATTTCCAAACTAATTTGAGAGATAAATTCCAAACATATATATATATTATGACAATGTACTTGACACATTTTTAAAGGAGTTGCTGCCTTCTGTGACTCCCAGAAACTCAGCAGAACATTTTGGATACTTGTGATAGCTTCCAGAATTATGGCATTTCCCCCACACCGTGCCCACTGGCCTACTGTCCGGCTGAAGGACAAACGTCCTCTGGGTTCTTATTCTACTCTGGGTTCCATGGGTGCTGGTGAGGGTTACATCCACCCCCCCCCCCCGCCCCCAAGCTCACTAATCTCATGAGCTGACATGCAGTCATGCATCCTCCACATGAAACACATTTTCTTCACTGATGAGTGCTCTTTAGCACTCACAACAGGAAGCAGATCCCAGTGTGTGCCCCGAAGGATTTCAAAGTATGTACATTAAGGAGCATCTGGATTTTCGTCCCAGGCTCCTGGGTTTGGGAAGTGCCAGGATGCACAAAACCCAGCCCTTTGAGACCCTTGGAAGAGCATGACTTCAATCTGCTCTCTGAGGCTTTAGATAAACCAAGCTTTAAGTTCTTGAGGGTTTTTGTTTTTTTTTTTTTGTTTTTGTTGTTGACTTTTGTTTTTATTCCTTCCCCTCGTAAATTGTTTTATTGCGTACCTAACTTCATTTTCTTAGCTGCTCATTTTACAGAAAGGATAAGAACTGTGATTTCTTTCCTTGTGTAACATTTCCTTGGTGGCAGCAGGTGGCCTTCCCACATTTTCCTGTAGGCTTTGATCTAAGTGGCTCAGTAGGGCTGGCCTCCCTGTGACTGCTGCGCCCCTGTTCTGCAGGAGTCCAACACCTGGACACAGGGGCTCTGCTTGGCTCATCTACCCTGCTGTCCTAGAATCGGTCCAAGAAGCCCTAGCACTGTTGGGCCACCTTCTCCCTTCCACTCTCACTTAGATCCAAGGCTAATCCCAGTTGGGTTGAAAGTTAGGAAACACTTACTTGAACGTTTAAACCACTATTAAAGCTCCAAGATCAGGGCATTTTTTTTTTTTGTTTTTTAAATCTGAGGTACGTTTCAAGTTTGGTTGACTTCTAAGGAATAGATAGTGTTGCTTGGGTGCCTTAGCACTCACATGTCAGCACGTGTTTAGGCATCCTCACTGCTTCAGGGCAGAGTACTGCTAGGAAAAAACCAAACAGATCCTGTAGGGTCAAAATAGATGCTGGGCGTGGTGCACACGCCCTTAATTCCAGCACTCGGGAGGCAGAAGCAGGTGGATCTCTGTGAGTTTGAGGCCAGCCTGGTCTACAAAGCGAGTCCAGGGAAGCCAAGGTTACACAGAGAAACCCTGTTATCCATTATTTTCTCATACTTTTCATAACTGAATTTCAGTTCACATACAATAAAGTGCCTTTTGAGTGCATGAGGATGAACGCTAAGGAAAATGTTACTGCTGTTCCATCTGAAGGCTCCTTTGGTTCCCTGCCTCATTCTCCTTCCTGGCTCCCAGCAGATGGTATTCTGGTTCTGTCTGCACAGAGGAGCTCTGTCAGCTGTGGAGCTTCATGCATGGACCATCTACTGCATACTCATCTTGACCACTTATTACCTGTGTTGGTACTAATTCTTTATTGTTGGAGTATCTCTTACTTTTCAGGCCTGGGTGCCCACATCTCTCAACTTTGGAAACCAATCTTCTGTAGCTTTTGCCTGAATTCAAGTGGGCCCCAGCCTCGTACTGCTGTGACCCACGCTTGACCTCCCACCATTGGGGGTCTCATGCCTCAAACTCACCTCTGCTCATGTTTCATCCTCCTGTTGCTGTTGAAAATCTGCCTTTCTCCTTTATTAAGTTCTTCTTCGTGGAGATCTGGAAACTTCCCAAGGGGGAAACACACATTTGACATAGCCACAGCCAAACCACAGTGCTGTTCTACATAGTGCCTCAGACCTTGGAGAGCTGGGTTTTGCTTTGCTTGGATTGAGGGCAATTTGGTGCTTTAGATGACCTGTCCCTAGGCAGCTGGTGCATCCAGCTTCTCAGAGCTGGCGCCAAGCAGCAGGTTGAGTCTGGGGTCACTCTTTGGTGTGAGCTGTAGAGTAGACTTGGTAAAGAGACAGAGCAATGACTCTTAGCTGCCTTTCATAGCCACTCTCACGTAGCATGATATCCTCAAAAGAGTTTCCTGAGCCATGTCACCATGGCTTTAAAGTGTTCCTGGGACTGTCACTGTAGTCCACAGTGTCAGTAGGATTGGGGAGTGATGGAATGTCATTAGACAGTGCCTTCACTCAGGCTTCCCTCCGGTGACTGGCCATCTCAGAGAACTTTCCTAGGCTCCACAAGCTTCAAGGACTATGGTCCTGTCATACTTGTCACAGCTTACACTTATGTTTGCTTCAATGTTGTATGACTATTCCTTTGTCTTGGGGTACTTCTACATCTAGGTAGAACTCTGCCCCATGGGAGTTGCACTTCTGGATTAATTTCATCCTGTGGCTGTACATCTATCTAGAGCTGAATACTGGCTGGAGTTTCATGCCTGGTTAGATTCTGCCCTGTGGCTATCTGTGTGCTTGTGTGGAGCTGCTCTGTTCCATAGGAGCTATACACATACCTGGACCTGTACACACACCCGGGGCTGTATGCACACCTGGAGCTATACACACACCTGGAGCTATACACACACCTGGAGCTGTACACACACCTGGGGCTGTACGCACACCTGGAGCTATACACACACCTGCAGCTATACACGTATCTGGAGCTGTACGCACACCTGGAGCTGTACGCACACCTGGAGCTGTATGCACACCTGGGGCTGTATGCACACCTGGAGCTGCACGCACACCTGGAGCTATACACACACCTGGAGCTGTACGCATACCTGGAGCTATATACATATCTGGAGCTATACACACACCTGGAGCTGTACACATATCTGGATCTATACACACACCTGGAGCTGTACACATACCTGGAGCTGTACACACACCTGGAGCTATACACACATCTGGAGCTGCACGCACACCTGGAGCTATACACACACCTGGAGCTGTACACACACCTGGAGCTGCACGCACACCTGGAGCTACACACACACCTGGAGCTATACACATACCTGGAGCTATACACACACCTGGAGCTGTACACACACCTGGAGCTATACACACACCTGGATTTATACACACACCTGGAGCTGTACACACACCTGGAGCTGTACGCACACCTGGAGCTGTACACATACCTGGAGCTGTACACACACCTGGAGCTGTACGCACACCTGGAGCTGTACACATACCTGGAGCTATACACACATCTGGGGCTATATGCACACCTGGAGCTATACTCCCTGGACAGAACTATACACCTGGCTGCATTCTTCTCTGTAGCTATACACCTACCTAGAGGTGTGTGCCTACCTGATCTGAGCTGTGCCCCACAGATGCCTCATAAGGCGTCACCTGGAATGCTCGAGTTGGGGGAGCCAGGATACTTTTAGCTCAGGCCAGTCACTTCATGATGGAGAAACAAGTCCCCAGAGTGTGATTCAAGTTATAAATACCAACAGACTAGGGAGCTATTCTATTTTAATCTGTAGACACCAGTTCATCCCATATTTGAGTGCATTTTGCCTTAATGGCTTAGGAAATAGAGTGTAAACTGCTTCAGATGGCAGCAGCAAAGCTGGTTTGCACAGTCATACCATGTGGGTAGTCCCTGAAATAGATGTGTAGGACTTACCTATCAGTCCCGAAATAGATCCTAGGGCGATTCTGCTCAGTGTGGCAACCTCGAGGCCCATGAGCCTGTCTGTGAGAGAGTTGATAAATAAACAGGAGCACACAACATTAAAGCCATGCGTTCTTGTTGTTATGATGTAATTTTATTTGGGTAATTGGAACAGTTCAGATTTGCTGTGTAAAACAGTTTAAATAGGAGTAAGCAGCTGATATATAGCATAAAGCTTTGTCATTTTCATGCATTTTTAATGATTTTGACAAATTAAAATTAATCTGCATTTGATAGAAGTGTTTCTTTTTGATTATCAGTTAAATTTTATAGAAACTTAGAATTAAATATCTTCTTTATTGGTAGAATTTTCCAATTAACAGCAGTGTACAGTCTTTACAATTAGAACAATTAGAAGCCAATTTTCATTCTAATTTAACGAGTGTTTTCCTTCCAGTCGCCACGGATAATTTTCAGTATTTCTACCACGTTTATACATAGCTATAAACTCACACATGCTTCCATTTGAGACTTGAGGTGGGTAATTGCACACATACAGAAACAAGATTGCCAGGGTCCAGCCCTGACTGCTCACCAGTACTCACCGTTCCAAACAAGAGAATGCCACCATGGCTGAGACCACTAAAATGAGCTCAATCAGTTGCCATAAATCAAGTTCTGTCCAGTTTGAAAGTAGTGCAGTGAGACATATTTGATCCCTTTGTTCTTTTAGGGCAGTGAGATGGAGCTGCTCTGGCATGCAGCAAGTGGCACGTCCCACCTTTTTGGGTAAACTTTAGGTGGGCTTCAGAATTGAACGTACGGAACACTGCCGGGAAACAGGTGGGATGTTTATTTCCTCCCCCAACCAAGGGTCCCACTGGGCTCTCAGCACTCCCTACCCTTAGACTCTGCTGCTCCAAGGCAAGTGGAGGTAGGTGGGTAGTCAACAGGCAGTTAGCTGTGGTCTGAGTTCTTCAGGCCCATGGGTCACTGTAGTGGAAGTTTTGTTTTCTTAAAAAAAAAAACCCAGTTGTGGGAAGCTTATGTTTTAATCCCAAGTGTGGGATATGAGGCTGCTTTTAGTTTGTCCATAGCTGATAACTGCTTTGTGCTGCTTGAAGAGGGGCGTGGTCTTTGCCAGCTGGTAACAGACTTTTGGGGCTTAGAGAGAGGCATGGTGTTTGCCAGCTGAGATAGTTTAATTGTGAGGACTCTGAGAGGGTATAAATTCTAGAGCCCAGGGAGAGAAAAAAGGCACTTCAAAGGAGTGCTTCGAGGAAAGCTTCAAGGGATGCTCTGAGAAGGAAGGAAGGAAGGAAGCTGCTGCTGGTCCTTCCCCGCTGCTGTGTTTGCCGGTTAGCTAGACTAGATATCCTGACAACTGAGATTGGTATTGCCTCAAAGAATACTAAACAGCCCGAAGTAGCCAAAGAGAACTCCATCCCCTTTCCACACTAACCGTTCTTTCTCTCCTACCTAGTGTTGGGGGTTGGAAGGTATTAGGAGGGATAAGGGGCGAAGAAGGGAGGTAAAGGAATAAGAAACCATGATCACCTCATCCTACTCCTCTCATTTCCATGGGAGTGGAGCCCTCAGGAAGCAGGAACATCTGGAAGGGACAGTCTTTAGTGACTGTGTGATGGCAGATGTGTGCTGCCCCCTACAGGCCACTCTGGGGTGCTTTTGGGGGTGGGGTTACCAATGGTGCTTTAGAGTTCAGATTTCTTTGGGCAGTGAAAGCATCACCCATAGAAAGAGAAGAAATACCTTGCCGTTCTACAGAACGGCCTCTGTGGCATATGCTTTCACGTCAGTGTGCAAGGCTGTTGTCTTAGTTGTCAGCTCCACGATGGAGGAATGCTGTTAGGACAGAGTAAGTGTCCAGAAGTGCCGGTGTGCACAAAGATGTGGAGGTGTGACCTATCAGCGAGCAGTCTTCTCCGTAAGTCTGTTCTGAGTGAGTTAATCTGATGAAACACAGCTTTTTTTTTTTTAAATAAGCCCAAGTGAATTGTAAGAAGTTTGCTGTTTCCATCAGCTCCTGAAGATAAACCTACCTTTAAAGTATCCCACCAATGAGACTCCGTGGTGCGGGGCTTCACCTGTTGTACCATTCAGGTCTGCTGTTTGTGTTATTAGCATAGACCACAATGATGTGAAGAAACCCTAACTATGGGATGTATGTACTTGGCAATCTCCATCTGCTCATGAATGCTGCCAGTTTTTTTTTTTTTTAAATCCCAGGCTACACACACACAGCTTGCTGTCACCCCCCCCCCCATGGCTTATTATACTATTTCACTCCCCTTTGTAGAGCAGACCAGGAGTCTATCCCAAGGCAATAATATTTCATGCGGACAAGAATTCATGACATAAGTTAGTAACTGCTGTGTTCTTCAGTGCAGCACACATGTGATGGTCTGGGTCAGCCATCGTATGCAGGTTCACTGGAAGGATCTCCGGGACACGAGCACGCACAAAGTTCTGTTGCCTCATCTCCCTCCCTTCGCTGTTAGTTCAGCTCAGACTCTGTATGGGCTTTGGGTATCTGCTTTTCAGATTGAAAAACCGCATCCTTATCAGTTCACAAGCTGGTGCTTGAAATACTGAAAGGAAGCCACAGAACTCACAGCATCTTACTTTCTATTGCCTCTGATCTTCCAGATCATTTTTACAGATGAAAAGACATTTCCATCATAAGACACTGAGCTGACAGAGAGCACTGCCAGGGTGTCAGCAGAGGGTCATGACTCTCCCATCACCAGGAACAGCCACCACTGGGCAGTAGACACACGGTGTGAGGTTAAACGTCCTTACTGCAATGTTGCTGTATGTAGTGTGTTGCTCATGGAATAGAAAAAGTGTTTAATTTTATTTTATTCTAAGAAGCCAATGTGGAAAGAAAATCAGTGCTTTGTTTCCATGGGAATGTCTTCCCATTCCAGAGCTAGGGTTTCTTAGATGACCTGAGGATAAGGGAAACTGGAAAAAAATATCTGAAGCATGAAACTATCTGACATTGTCCTGTTTCTTCTTCCACCACAAAATAAGTATATGTATACATATATACACACACCATGTATGCACATATATATGTATATGTACATGGATGTACTCATACATGTATATATATATATACACTTAAATATGTATATCAGTTTGTTGGCCAAGGATGCTTTAGCAATAGCAGGTAACCTGTCTTTTTTGAGTATCTGTCTTTAAAAAATATTTAGTTACTATTACTAGACATTAATTATGCCCCTCAAAATGCCTTTTTATTAATAAAATTTCTTCCTTGACAATTCCACGCATGTACACAATGCATCCTGATTACTTTTACTCAACAACCCTCTTTTATTCCTTCCAATTCTGTTAACTCTATCTCCTCCCTAAAAGTAAGTCCATCCAAGCCCTCTACAGAACTAGTGTGGTCTGTTACTGCATGCTCTGGTTGTAGTCATCCTTAGCACCTGTGAAATTAACATGGCTCTGCAGACACAGCACAGGCTAATTGTGCACTCTTACTTCTCGTCTACATGGCTTTTTAGAGAAAATACACTCGGAGTTTAAATGCACTGTCAGGATGTATTTAGATATTGGCTGTGCTGTTCAGTTGAACTAAAGGCTTTTGCCATCTCTAGTTGTGGTTTCCCTTTTCTCTCCATGGCCGAGCTGCTTCCTCCTGTCCTGTCCTTGCAGAGCCCTGGTTTTAGTCTGCTCTGTTTGTAGTTTGATAATATGTGTGGCGTTCCCTTCTGTAGACACATCAGTTATCCTTCCGACGGCCATTGTTTTTGCCGACACTTCTGTCCAGTTTTCCCTCTGAATTCAGCATGATGGCCTCATGCGATCTGCGCTGTTCCTCCTCCGTGTGTGTGCCTGTCTGACAGCTGCCATCTCGAACCTCCCCCTGCTGCTCTGGTGGCGGCTCTCAGCTTCCTTCCTTCCTTCCTTCCTCCGAACCTTCTTTTCCACCTCAGCTTCCAGCTCTCGCTCTGCGGAGCAGCATGTATGTGTTTGTCAGGGTTTTTCTCTGAAGAAGGGCGGGGTGGTGGCTGCTGGGGTCTTTCTACTCGGGCAACCGGTGGATTTCTGTATATGTGTTTTATTTCCTCAATAAAATATCTCCTCTCTGTTCTTGCCTTATGTGGGCTCAGTCCTGCCCTGAGTTCCGCTGAAGCAGGCGGCTCACCTGCTTGTCCTCTTCCTGGATGAGAAGGTGCAGCTAGGCATGGGGATGGATCAGAGGACCTGAGCATCCCTCCTGTGGTTCTTGTCCCTTAGAGGCACATGTCAGAAAAAGGGGGGGAGGGGAGGGAAAGTAAAGAAGGGATGAGAAATCTTCTCAAGGCACCCGCTTTTCTCTTCAGTGTGGAACTTGGGGTTCTAATCCTAT
The DNA here is from genome assembly GCF_964271855.1 of Acomys minous. Classification (NCBI taxonomy): domain Eukaryota; kingdom Metazoa; phylum Chordata; class Mammalia; order Rodentia; family Muridae; genus Acomys; species Acomys minous. The sequence goes on from NC_140497.1 coordinate 8,574,437, forward strand.
AGGTTCAGTCCCATGTTTTCTGGGAGCGCAGGAGCCAGCCTGGGTTGTTTCTTGGCCCCAGTGATCTATATAGTTTTAAATTAGAATATGTTACTGAGAATTGCAATGCACTGCAACACTCTTGGTCTGTTCTGAAGACTGTGCAGAATTGGTACCTTCACAACTTCTCCACCTTTCTCTCTGACGCCAACACTTCCCAGGAGCATGTATCTCCTTTGCTAATTGCCTGCTACTTTGGATCTCTTTGGAGGCTTAGATTTCACTCTTTGGTGCCCACTCTACGGTGACCACAGGGGCACCCTGTGCATGGTTCCCCACAATGCCCAGAAGTTGTGGAGACAGACACTTTGTGCACAGAGACATGTTTTCATGTTTATTTCCACCTGCTTGGATTTTTTTAAAAGAGTACTTAAATCTTTTTAGGCTAGTCTTTTGGTGAAATTTAGCCAGCATTTATAATGTACCAAGCTTTTCACCTAGAAAGTCTCTGTAATGTGAAATGTCCACGCTGCTCTGTGACACTAACATACTGGGTCCCCCAAGGTGATGGCTACAGAAAGTTGTAGAGACAGAGCAGGGAGCCCATTGCTCTCTGGTACAACCTGGAGGTGGTGTTAAAATGGAAGCGTTGTTTTAGCATCAGCATTCTGGGAAGCACCCCAGCTCCGAGGTGCTGAGGTTATGAGCTCGGCAGATGCGATTTATCCTTTTCAGTCTTGCTGTAGAGCGTTCACAAACTTGAATCTCTCCCAAGACTCCGGTTACTACTTGAAGATGAAGAAGCCAGGAAGAGACTCTATAATTCACAACTTTATGGCTCCTGAAGTAGGGAGCTGGGAAGCCATTCTGCAGATGCTCCCAGGCCCCAAACAGGATTCATTTAGAGAGCGGATACTGTAAACACTTTTGTGAATTTGAAAAGTGGGAGGGCGAACAGCGGGTTGCATGAGAAGAATTGAACTTCCCCATGACACCCCTAACAGGGGTACTGTTTCCTAGGGACTTGTGCTGGCCGTACTTAAATCTTAATTTCCACCCATCCAAGTCTACTGCTGTCCCTCTCTCATTCTTCAGATGAAGAACTTGAGGTGCTTGGGGTGAGGTCCTATCTGTGGCTTCATATCCAGGGGGTGAGGTAAGGACCTGTGGTCTGTTGTCTACGTCCATACCACAGGCTCTCTGTTTCCTACCGTGTTTGACCAAAGACAGCACTTCATGGGCAAGTTTTTTTTTCCAGCTGTTTTTCAAAGGAGCGTTTGTTGTGGTCCTTTGACCTCATCTGTAATTAAAGGGCAAGAGATCTAATTGCGATCGCCACATTTAGCTTGCTTAACTAACTGCACGCAGAGAAAGGGGTAAGAAATGAACAGTTTGTTATTTAAAAAGTGCTGAGCTTAAACAGAAGGCTCCATTTTAATGAGGGTATTATTTAGTGAAAGTGTTAATGCAAAACCTCTCTTACGTAGAGCTGGGTGATACGTGGGGCAACAGCAGCCTTGACATTTGTGTGTGTGACTTCATTCTCTTTCTGGATTTAAGAAGCATTAGAAGCTGCGGTTGACTGTGCTACCTAGGCTGGAGGCCAATCCAAGGCTAGTGATAATGGTGTGCAACACAGAGCCATGCGTCCTGTGCCCCCTGAGTCTTAATCCATTCTCATCTCTGAAGAGGCAGGAAACATGGGGCTAAGAAGACCTGAGAGACTGGTGGGCAGGAGGAGCCAGAGGACTCGTGTGCTAGTGGAGTTGAACAAGACTCTGTCTTGGGGACAGCCCCTTTATAGCATTCAGGCCATTGTCAGATGTGGCTGTGCCTCACTGCGTCTGAAAGGCTAGGTTGGATAAGCTGAGCCTGCACAGAATTAAAAGTCTTCCACGCCCCACTGTGGCAAGGCCTTTGTAAAGTCCTAGAACGTGGCATTGTGTCACTATATCCTTGTGTCCCATGGAGGAGCCTGGCTGTGGATTTTGGGCCTGCAAAGACCCCTTGAACTACCAGCAGGGACTTTCCTGTCTGTTTTCACCTCAGGCCCCATGGGCCTCTTTCTGCTTGTAGAGGCAGCTGCTGCACAGGTTCCCACTCGCTCATTTATCCATCAGGCTGCCCCTTAGGCAGAGTGTGTGTGGGCATTTCATAAGAGACTTCCCAACTGGTAGTCCTCAAGGCTGCCTCTGCTAACCGTGCTATGGCAGTGGCCACAGGCTGTCATCAGAGCATACATTGGCTACATAGGAGATACGCAACACCCTGACGTGCTCCTGAAGCGGTAACTGCCATATCACCACTGGGTGGCTTCCAGCTTTGATAGGTAGTGTAGAAGAGTGCACACAGGTCTCCCTGCCTGCCATCCCCCCATCAGTGGGAGGTACCTCGAAGGCTGAGCTCCGTGGTTGATGTCACTATTTGCAGAATGGGGATGGATGGAAGATCTGTAGGTGGATGTAGGGTTTTTTTTTTCTTATGTTGTCCTAACAAATCTATCCACTATCTATTCCCACTCACGGGTTACAAAGTGCAGTGCTTTTGACTTAGACTAATGACCACTGTCCATCACTTCTCATGGCAGAGGGCTACGTGGGGTCTGTCAATATCAAGTGCTCTTGTACAAGGATAGAAGATGCCTGGCTGCACCTCACAGCTACTCTGGGCCCCTGACTGGGTACTTTGGTCTCTTTCATGTGGCTTTGTTGACCAGTCTCCATCAGTGTGGAGGCTGAGTGCAAAGCAGGAGTGATTGAATTAAAGGTCACATGACTTCTATCAGAACATTAGGCTCGTGGCCCTATAGACTTACCTCTTATCATTACATTTTATTATATTTTGTTATATATAGTGTCCTTCCTCCTAGCAATATACTTATTTCAACCCTTCTGCACCATTTCCCTATATTGCCAGGATGGCGCCTAGCATTCAGTGAGAATCAGCTATTAGGACAGAATTGACAGCCAGGATGTCTTCATTTTGTGACTTTTAAAATATTGAAACAAAATTTAATTTCTTAAAGCCCTTTCTGCTTTACCTATGATCCCCTGGAATTGTTCCTGGAAGTGGAACAGGAGCTCAGATATGCAGATGAGTTACACTCTGGACACGTGTTTCCAGCCTCCCCAGGGCTCCTGCCGATTCCTGTTGGCATTGGCAAACACAACGGCCTGGCCTGCATTTGGATATGTTAATTCTGTCTTTTGTCTTCACAGATTCGGTAGACTAAAGTGACAGTGTATTTTGCCCTGACGTGCATTGTGAGATTATTGTTACTGACCGTATGAAGTAGGTTAGCACCAAGCTTACCAAATGCATAAGTAGTTTGTGTTTTTATTGGAAATGTGTTCAGTGTTGACTATATCTCAGATTGGACAAGACATAAGCAGCAGCATCCAGAATCCACTGAGAATTGCCTTCTAACTAGATGTGTGCATGCTGGTAGATTAGCACTGCTCTCAGCCTTAGGTAGGCTCCAGTTTATAGTGGGCAGCAATCAACACAGAGACTTATAACTCATCAAAGTGACTGTTAAGCCTTAGGAAGGACAACAGCATTCCCACTTCCCTCTGTGAGGCTGAGGGAGCAGAAGGATGCCAGAGCCTGAGAATGCAAGGGGTGGTGTGAGACACTGTCACCTGCGCTGTCATGGCTGTGGCACTCTTGAACTCAGGGATGTGGTTACCGACACAGGACTGGGTCCATCAATACTCTGTTGTGAATGGGGGTGTGGTCATGAGGCCCACCCTTCCCCAAGGAGCTATTGATAACTAATTGCTGCTGGGAGCGGGGACCATTTTTATTCAGTAAAGGGTAGATGTGATCAGAACACATTATAGACACGTTGACAAAGAATTCACTTTAAAACACTTTTAAAGAAGTCTCTTGAGGAGGAGTTGGGCTGTGACCGCTATGCTTCTGAGTCAGACATGGGGTAGGACTAACTTCCAACCAGCGCACTTTCCCAGGGATGTATGACGGTGTCTCAGGAAGGACAGATTCTTTACCCAATACCTACCCAATATTGCAAGGCAAATTGAGTCTTATGGTGCAATATTCTAGCTTAATTGTCATGTCAGTCATTGTCACGGATTTTCTATCTTCAAAAGTAGCATGGTGCGACTCCAGCAGGGAGACAGGTAGGTGAGCTGCAGATCTTGAACCACCCTTCAGCTCCTCCAAATCCAGACGCCCAGTCTCACCCTAACTCTGTGGCAGACCATCTGCGGCAGCCTCTCTTTCTTCTCCCTTCTCCCCATCTCCAGTGGACCACACAGAGCTCCTCCTAACTTCCTGCCCTCCATCCATTGCGTTATTCCCGCAGCCAACACCAGCAGGCGTTCCCTGGGAAGCCGCAGGCCACTCCAGCATGAAGCAGGTAGACACTGCAGATCTTCACCTCTCAGGCCCCCATCTCACCCTGAGCTCAGGAGCAGATGACCTGCGGCAGCCTCTCCTCGTTCTCTGCCCTGACTCCCCGGGGACTAAGCACATCCTGTGTGGGTACCTCAGTCAAAGAAAATGTTAAAAATAAATAAAATAAATACTGGGACAGGCACTAAGGTCAACAATTAATAGATGAGAGTTCATGAAACTGAAAAGCTCTGCATGGCAAAAAAACCACCATCATTTGGACAAATCAGTAGCTTACATAGTAGGAATTTTTTTTTTACCAACTACATATTCAATAGAGAGCTAATATTCAAAATATATAAAGGATTAAAATAACTAGATATCGCATACTAGCCCAAGGGGCATGTCCCATGAAAGTTGTCACTTACCAGGAAACTGGGACAGAGGGGTGGACATCCTTATGGGACTCTAGGTGAGAGACGCATGGGAGAATGGCAAAGTTGAAGGATCCAGAAGATCCTAGAAACCTACAAGAAGAACATTATGATAGGCAGATTTGGGCCCAGGGGTCCCGCTCAAATTATGGCACCAGCCAAGGACAATACAGACCGTAAACTTCAACCCCTACCCAGATCTAGCCAATGGACAGGACATTCTCCACAGCTGAGTGGAGAGTGGGGTCTGACTTTCACACGTACTCTGGTGCCTCATATTTGACCATGTCCCCTGAATGGGGAGACCTGGTGGCACTCAGAGGAAGGATAGCAGGCTACCAAGAAGAGACTTGATACCCTATGAGCATATAAAGGGGGAAGAGGTCCCCTCAGGCACAGTCATAGGGGAGGGGACTAAGGGGAAAATAGGAGGGAGGGAGGAATGGGAGGATACAAGGGATGGGATAACCATTGAGATGTAATATGAATAAATTAATAAAATAAAATTAAAAAAGAAAAGAAAAATTTCAAGGCTACCAAATATAGTAGAGTGAATATTAGGAGAAATATTTCTATACACTAAATAAATACATAAAAATAATAAAAAAAGAAAAATTGCAAGGCTATCAAATATAGTAGAGTGGATATTAGGAGAAATATTTCTATACACTAAATAAATACATAAAAATAATAAAAAAATAAAATAACTAGATATCAAGAAAGCAAGTAACCCAATTAAAAATGTGGTACAGATTTAAACAGAATTCTCAATAGAGAAAACTTAAATGGCTGAGAAACACATCCTTAGTCATCGGGGAAATGCAAATCAAAACAACTCCGGGATTTTATCTTACAGCCCTCAGAATGGCTAAGATCAATAAAACATGTGGCAGCTCATGCTGGCAAGGGTGTGAAGCAAGAGGGACACTTATCTATTGCTGGTGCAAGTGCAAACTTGTACAGCCACTATGGAAATCAGTGTGTGGTTCCTCAGAAAGATAAACATTGATCTACCTCAAGATCCAGTTACACTACTCTTGGGAATATACCCAAAGGATGCTTTATCCTACCACAAGGACACTTGCTCAGCCGTGTTCATTGCAGCTCTAGTCGTGACAGTCAGAAATTAGAAATAACCTAGATGTCCCTCAACAGAATGGATGGAGAAAATGTGGTACATTTATACAATGGAATATCGCTCAGTCATTAAAAAAAAAAAAAGAAATAATGAAATTTGCAGGTAAATGGGTAGAACTGGGAAAATATCACCCCGAATGAGGCAGTGTTAGGTCAGTGATAATCGTGCTGTGATCCACAGGCCCACAGAGGTTAGGTATTGAGTAAGAGACTGGAAGGGATGGATAAATCTTCCTAGGAAATGAAAATAGAATAGATATTTATGCATGGAATGGGGAATAGGGCTTGGAACAGCAGCGACAAGTGGGCAAAAGGAGAGGAGAGGGGTGTGAGGAAGGGAATATGGGTAGAGACAGTTAAAATTAAGGGCTATATGAGGAAAAGTATGGAAACTTAATACAGCAGAAGCTTCCTAAAACATATTCATACATTACTATGAAATTAATGAAATTGTCAAATAATGGGAAGACAGAGTCCCACCTGGCCATCTTTTCTTACCAAACGAAGCTTCCAGTACTGGAATTGGGTTACATCTATTGAGTTATTGGCCAAATGAGTCCCAGGGGAACCCCCAAACAACCCAAGCTGTTTCCAAGATTGTGGATTGCTCTCCACAGACTGACAGCAAGGCCCCACTGCTGAATACAGTACCTAATCAACTCACTGACATGGAGATGTTGAGCTGCTGCCTAGGCCGGGCCTTCACCCCTATGTTCCAACACCTTTGGTACAGGAAGGTACTCTGCACACAATCAGAAGAGAAATGAACACACCAAGGTAGCCACAAACTCTACAGTGGTGTACCACTTGCAAGATATGCTGGGGCAGAGGTGGTGCCAATCTCATGAGAGTAACCAACCAGTAACTGAGTTGACTTAAGTCCCACTCCAGGAGATGGAACTCATACCTGACATTGTGTGAGTGACCAAGAATCGGAGACCAGATAGGCCAGGGCCCTAGGGGAAAAACCTAATACTACTGGTTCTAGGAAAAAAATTAGAAAACAGCAATAAAAATGACTCCAATGACTTTCTGATATGCTTATAAGTGCCTGGCTCATCTATCACTAGAAAGGGTTCCCCCGGCAGCAGATGGGAACAAATACAGCAACCCACAGTCAATGTTTAGAGAGTAGATGATCTTGGAGGAGCACTCCATTGTAAATGGGATGTCTCCACCAAATCCCTCCCCTCAGGGTTTAGGGAATCCTGCAGAAGAGGAGGCAGAAGGACTGTAAGAGCCTTCTTGTTGAGCTCTTCTTGCCTGTAGGTCCTTTTCTCCTTTCCCCACTCTCCCACTAGACTCCCCGTGCTTCACCTTCTGTTTGGTTGTGAGTCTCAGCATCGGTTTCAAACAGCTGCTGGGTGGAGCCTCTCAGAGGACAGCTCTGCTAGGCTCCTGTCTTTAAGCACAGCAGAGTGCCAAGGGTTGGCTCTCTTCCATAGGGTGGGCCTTGGGTTGGGCCAGCCATTGGTTGGAGGGTCCCTCAATCTCTGCTCTATCTTTATCCCTGCATTCCTTATAGGCGGGGTACATTTTGGATCAAAGTTTTTTGTGGGTGGGTTGGTGCTCTCCTCCCTCCACTAGGAGTCTTGTCTAGTTAGAGGGTGTCCTCTTTAGTCTCCATGGCCTCTGCTACTGGGAGTCTCAGCTATAGCTCCCCTCACATCCTCCCAGAGGCTCATTCTGACTTAGGTCTCCAGCTTGTCACAGAGATGCCCCCACCCACAGTTTCTCTGTTCTCTGCAGGCCCTGTGTCCTCCCGTCCCCACTCTACCCAGGGCTGGTCTGCATCTTTATTTCTCTCTGCCCTCCCCCTCCCACCTTGTTCCTTCTCTTCAACCAGTAGCTCTGTCTATTCTATTTCCCCTTAGAAACAGACCCCGCCCCCTAGGCCCAGACTCCTGAGCACTGTTTTTGGGTTAACAGAACCCATCCTTGTGCTTATCACAAACCCTCCCTCCCTAGACCCTTATCCTGAGCCCTGTTTGTCAGTCAACACAACTTGTTCTTGTGGGAAAGGCCACGGGTGCTTTGCTAAGGAGATGTGCTTGGCAAGGGAGTTTTGGTGTAGCCATCCCTAAAACTTTGTTGTGATAACTGTCACATGGAAACATTTCCCCAAAGCCTTACTGTGTTTAAAAAATAGATAAACCACTTGGCATCAGACTCCAGAAGTTTGAACCAGTGCCTACTAACACACAGGAAAAAAAAAAAAAAAGGAGTGTAAGAGCCAGAGAGGATGGAGGACACCAAGGAAACAAGTCCCTCTAATCACAGCAGGACACAGGCACATATGAACTCAGTGGCTGTGGCAGCAGACAGAGCCTGCACCAGATGGAGTCCTGGAGCTGAGAGCATGGACACGTGTTCCCATCCCTAACCCAGCAGCCGTCTCCAACTCATAACCACCTGCAAAGGAAAAAATAGTTTTCTTCCAGAGAGTCTCCTTGGGGAAACTCATGCCCAGCAGTCGATGGTCCACACAGAACAAACGCAGTGGCATTGCTGGGGGTTCTTTGTCTCATAATGTTGTGCCAAGGCATTTTTCTTTTCACCTTACAGGTCCTTTGTGTATAGTATGACTTCTGGTTTTGTGTTTTTATTAGATTTTCTGGGTGTACGAACGCATGTGTGTCTGCATCCATACGCGTTTCTTGTGTTTTTTCTTCTGCCTGTGTCTTCTGTCCTATTCTGACTTGTTTCTGTTTTGTCTTGTTTTGTTATTATCCCTTAGATACCTGTTTGTTTTCTAATGAGGGACAGAAAGAGTATGAATCGGGATGGGAGGGAAGATGGAGAGGAACTCAAAGGAATTCCAAGAGGGGAAACTGTAACCAGACAATCAGAAAATACTTTATGAAGCAAAGGACTATTTTGAGAGAGAGAGAGAGAGAGAGAGAGAGAGAGAGAGAGAGAGAGAGAGAGAGAGAGAGAGAGAGAGAGAGAGAGAGAGAGAGAACACACACCATTGTCTACCATGGGGAGAAATGTGCCCATTCCATGGTGCCCGGTTGTGGAGAGGTGCTGACATGTCTGTGAGAGGAGCCTGCCGTGTGTGCCATGTATGACGTGCTCCTCACTGTGACAGGCAGGAGGCCAGGAGACATGAGCTCAGCAGACTAGAACAAGATTTTAAGTATTTTCTGTCTTTTCATCAAAATTAATTAATAAGATAAGATCCTGATATATCTTGCCATTTGGACATAATTTATTTTGGAAATTAGGAGGTATTTAAAAATTATGGGCCACGATTTTGATTAAAATTTTAAAAATGTCAGTTATTATTACGTAGAACAATTGCTGTGACCAAAAAAAGGTCATTTGAAAATTGGATTCTCATAGATGTTATTAAGAAGTTAAAACATTTCAGTTTCTCTTGAGTTCATTTCTGTTATAGTTCATGTTTAAGGCATCCATGTGTCGCCTGAGGAGTGAAAACTGTGTCAGTACTGTGGTGATTTTGAGCATAACTGTGGCTGTTTTCTAGGACTAGGGAACTTCTTTAAAGCAAAGAAATGTACTTTCTTTAGAAGAGAATGATGTAAGTACGTGTAAGTAAGTGTGTATGACTTCACACTTTCCTCTTGTGCAGTACAGTTTACACAGGAGAGCACCTGTGGGAAATACGACGCAGCGGAGATCTCAGATGCAATGGGACATCCGCTGCTGGGCTCCTCGGTGCCTTTGGTTGTTCTCGCTCTACCATTCCCAAGTTAGTGGCCAATCAGCTCCATTACAGGGATGCTCTCATGTGCATGGGATCCAGGGCACAGCCAGTTTCCTACTCAGCTTTGTTGTCCCATGGGAGTGAGACCTTAGGCAAGGGGGGACAGCGTCATCAATTCCTCATCCTTGAGAACTTCCGCTCATTCTCTCATGGTGGGATGAGATATGTTGTGGGGGCAGCCAGAGTAAAACTCATGGGCCCTTGCCTCAGTGCTGCTCCTATGCAGATGGACAGTGTGACTAATTACAAATGTCCTGCAGTCCATGCTTCTGGCTTGGAAGTCCCTCACTTAAGGTACCAACTCCATGGCCTGTGTCTTGACAAGTCTCTTTCTTCTCCTCCTGTGGGATAGATTTGCTCATGCAAGCAAGTCCGTTCTGAGTAGGTGCTGGGCAGGCATCCTGTTCCTCTCCCAAGGAAGTTTAATGGCTGCCTGTGGGGCTGCCTGTGAATGAACACTGCAGCCTTCTTCAATGACACCTTCGCACACTTTGAAGGAGGTTCTGAATATTAGAACATTAGATTGTGGTTCAAGGTCCGTGCCCTAGAACAGACATCTGTGCTGTCTTAGTATGGACAGGGAGGAGGAGGTTGCAGGCTCCTACGAAGACATTAGCCTCATACCTTTCATGTGGATGCACTCTATTTCAGATAAAACAGCACATCATAGAAGTGGATGGAGGGAAGCAATTATATCCTGAGTCACTGGGACACAAATCCATGAGCTAGTCTCCCAGCTGAGGTTTGTTTGCATTTGAATTCTTCTAGGAATCTGCATCAAGTTTAACCCCTTCGTTTCCAGTTGTCCATGTGCAAAGTGAGTACATCTCATCAGTCTTAAAAACGACCCTCCTTGCAAAGAAAAAAGGAAGTAATTTATTTAGATTATTATCTAATTTATAGGAATGCCCAGTACCCTCTCAAAATACCCGCCTAGAAAACTGTGTTTGAAGTAGGTTTCCCTGGAGTCGGTTAAGTGTTTATGTTTTTTGCAAACTGTCCTCTATGCATCTGAGGAGAAAAAAATATAGTTGTTGTGGGTTCCCAGGCATCCTGTCATGTCAGAAGGAACGGGGCCACTTTGCTGCCTTTGTGTTGTGGTTACTGTCGTCGAGCAGAACACTTACTCATTTCATCAGACTTCTAAAAATACTCCTTAATTGGTTAATCACAAGCCGTTTAAAATATGTATACATATAAACACATACAGTATACACGCAGTCAGTGGGGGAGTCGGTGACTCTTAGCCACATTCTGCTAAGGGAGTTGTGGTGGCTTAGATTATATTTATTATCTTGTGACTGGGATGCTCCCCTAGTGTCCACTGGGATTGAAGGTTTGATGTATGTACCGGTTCAGTTGGGAGGTTATGAGCCCTTGGGAGATGGGCCTTGTAGAAAATCCTTAGGCTATTAAGAACACACCCTGAAAGAGGTTGGTGAGGCCATCCCCCTGTCTCTGTTTCCTGGCTAGACTCAACTACTCGCTCCAGTATTTACACTTAACTACTTTCATCATGACTGATAACTCTGTCTGCCCTCAGCTTTTTTGGAGGTGGAATATATTATTATTATTTTTTAAAACCTCTGTAGTTTCATGAGAAAAGGAGTCAGTTGAAACAAACAGGGAATTCTGTAAAGTTAGCTTTAGAAAGCCTACAAATTAGATTAAAATCTAAATTTGTTTTGCTTTTAAAATTGAGTATATCAAAAGGCCTGCTTCAGTGATAGGTTGGCCCCAATTGGCTTTGAACTTCTAAAATCAGGGGCTACACAAATCTTTACTGTTCTTGACTCAGCTGTTTTGGTTGTTTCTTGCACTGACACAAAACTGACACGAGTCAGTGTCAAAAGCAGCTCGTGGGACTGCCAGCGTTTGCAGAGTGCGTGTGGCATCGCTCCTCAACATTCCCCTCAGGGCACAGTTTGAAGGCTCAGAAGAATTTCTGCAGATTTCTTGCCCCTCACTTCTATTTTTTTTCTCCAGAAATTAATTCTGGATGGTCCTGAAGACCTGTTGATCTTAGGGTCCCCAGTTGAGCGTGTGGGGCTTTCCCTCTGGGTCAGTGCAGGATATCCCCTGAGCTGAGGAGTCATGATTGGTGGCATGGAAGAACCTGGAGTCTGAGATGGCTGCTGGGAGCCATGCTGTGTGCTGTGTCAGCACCTCCCTCCTGCCTGCTGTGTTCACAGACATGAGCATCCAAAACTCCAGTGGTTCCTAGTGGTTCCAGTATAGACTGGGGCAAGTGTCTTTGAACTATTTTCTGGGCTCTTCAGACAGAGGCCAGCACATGAAGAGTGCCGCATACCTTCTCTTTCCTATGTAATTTCTCTGTGGTGTACTGGGCTTTTGCTTTTCTTTTTTTAATCATTGTTTTCCTATTTATGGTCATCTTGCTCTACCCAGCACTCAACTTCCCTACTTGCTTCCTGCCTCTGACTAGCTTAAATCTGTGCCTCACCCCCTTAGGGACCTACACATTGCTTTAAACAGTGAAGAAAATGCTCCTGCAAACCTGTTTCACATACTTGCCTGTGTGACACAAAGCACACAGCACCTGGCACCAAGGTGGAGTTCCAGAGAGGAAGTCAATGGTCTGCGGTTGCCCTGTCTGCAGGGCACTCATTAGGAGCCTGAGTAAATCCTCACCCAGTCTCATCCTTACACAGGAGGTCCCTGCAGCATCACTGGTGTTCTGCGAAGGCTAGATAAGCATTTTTCGTCGTCTGCACCCAGTAAGTGCTGGGCTTCTAGTGTCCTCCCTAACCCACAATGGCATTTTCCCTTGGTTCTGCAGTTCTCCCTCGGAGAAAGACCACACTACCAGCTGTTCTCACGAGACTGAGCAGTCAGGAGCTGTTTGTAAACTGATGGCTCCCCAGCATCTAAGTTGTTGCTTTCTTGGTTTGTTACCTGTGGTCAGCTCCTCTGAAAATAATATATGAAGAAGATTCCAGAAATGAACAGTTCACATGTTTTAGCTTCAGTAGTATTTTAGTTGTCACCCTCTGTGTCCTGCCTGGAATTCCATCCACTATATACTGACTCCTGGCTACTCCCTGAGTATCATGTCAGCCACTGTGCACTGTGGTGGATGACAGTGCTTGAGTTCAGCAACCCTTAGTTTACATAATGGCCCCAAAGCATAAGAGTAGAGATGAGATCGTCGTGGTGGTATATGGCATGTCGTCCTACCTGTTCTGTTTTTGTAAGTTCTCCTTAATCTCTTGGTGCCTCATATATAAGTTAGGCTTTGTTGTGCGTGTACGTGTGTAGGAAAACCCCCATGCACAGGGTTCTGGGCCATCTGTAGAGTCATGGGCTATACCCCCAGAGTCTAAAACATCACTGTGCTCTGACCTTTTGATGTGAGGAAGTTAAGGAGCTTTGATCAAACACTAGGATGGCCCAGTGCCTGTGAGGGTTGCAGCAGCACACCCAGCCCTGCCTTCTGCAGCCTGATGAGGAAAGGCCATGCGAACAGATGAGGGACAAGAGACAGGAGAGTGACTATGGTCCCGCAGTCTGCACGGAGACCCACGGATCGGATCGGATTGGGGTTTTGCGGATGATGCTGGCAGAGGAGCAGCAGCCTTCTGGATGGGGACACAGTATGAAGCAGTGCCCAGGGCCATCTTGGTTGCAGTCTGGCTCTTCACTGCAGACATCCCAGGCCCCTGGCTGAGGAAGTGTCCCTCTGGTCTCATCTCACTTATTCTGCTCTCAGGCTTCCTTAGGATGAGGACTTTCTGTTTCCTGGAACTGACAGGCCTGTCCGCTGTGCGAATGAATTTGGTTATGAGGAAGCAATGTGAATAATTAGCTTGACTGTGGGATGTCTTCCTGTGATTTCATTGTCCATTGAGCCAGGAGATCATCTTGAAAGCAGACTGCTTTGTTTACTCATCACCCGGCCTTCCAGCTGTGAACTCATTCACTGTCAGTCACCCATTGCTGAAGGTGGCTGCAGTCCCTGCAGCACAGGGTTCTACACACAGTGGAGGCCCCTCTTCCCCTCTCTGCCCGGGACCTGTAAGCATTCATCGCTGTGGGTAGAAACTAAGGTTGATTCTCACGAGCATGTTGAAGTTACTTAACTGAAAAGACTTGATATAGTTAACCTAGGTCATGTTAATTATCAATATTGGAAATGTTTGGTGACTTCAAGAGACTTGTTTCAGTAAGCACCATAGCTAAAGAGCCATTGCTCTTTGAATTCCTTTCTTCTAATCTGTAAAAATCGCTGGCTTGGGGCTATAGTGATGGCTCTGCAGTTAAGAGTACTAGCTGCTCTTGCAGACGGCCTAGGTTCAGTTCCCAGCACACACATGGCAGGCCACAACCACCTGTAACTCCAGCTCCAGGGAATTTGATGCCATCTTCAGGCCTCCATGAGTACCAGGAGCGTAAATGGTATACAGTTGTGCCTGCAGACAAAACACTCATACACATAAAATATGCTTTAAGGCATATTTCTTACTGCCACTGCTTAGGTCTATTGAACCCAAAAGCTAGACCCAAAGTCAATTCAGGGATGGGATCGTTCCTGAAGTCAGGTGGACAGGCTACACAGAATGAGAGGGTCACATGTCCTTGTCTGACAGGTTTATGCCAGGGACAAAGCATTGGAGGTGAGTCCTGCTGCAGTTGGCCCCTGGCTTTCCTGGAGCTGGTTTCATGGAGACATTGAGATGCCTTAGAGAGTGTCTGTTAGCTGTCTCTGAAGATGCTCCTCCCTAGTCTGCTCTATCTCTCAAGAACCTTAGCTGGCTAGCACCGGTGTTCTCCAAGTACTGCCTGTTGCCCTCTGCTCTGTGTAAAGTTTCCTGGTAATTAGGCAGGAGAGCCTAGCAACTTGCAGAGTATTTCTACACACACCACCTCACTTTGTTTCACAGCAGACTGGAGAATGTGCAGGAGATGGCTGACTTAGTCAGTCTGAGCTGTTTGGAGTTATCACAGGCAAAGCAATGGTCAGATAGAGAGGAAAGATCGTGCAAGTGGCAGTCAGAGTGAACGGCATGCCACCACCGAGGAGGGCCCTGGATGAAGCCAGGCAACTTAAAAAGCCTTCTCAGGACCGTCCCAGACACCCCAGCCTGGGAGGAAAGAGCCTTGTGTTGGTTGCCGTGGGAACCATTAATCTTCAGCATCCCTGCTGGCCCGAGGATGCTGCCTGTGTCCAGAGTGGCAAATTGGAGTGAAATAACATGTTCAGTAACTGCCAGTCTCAGAGGCTGCGGTGTAAGCTCCCAGCCCTGTGCGGACCTATTCAGCATGTACAGTCTATGGTGAAGGAGGCCTTTCAAGAATCCCATTGAAGCTCAGGGTTCTAATGCCAAAATCAAGGTCCACACTCTCTCATCCAACACCAGCATAGAGTTGATTTTCAAGTTTCTATCAGATACAATGTTGCTAATGGAAATACTGTCCTTGTCCACTGCCCAGGCAGAGAGGATAGAAACCCTGGTTGGCTAGTGTCACTGAGTCTGGGATGGACAGCTTGCTCAAGAGTCATCACTCAGCAATAATGGCTCTACAAGTGTCAAATAAAAGTCCTCATAAGCACTTGGAAAGTCTCTCACTGGTCTTGTCTGTTATAGAAGGATCAATGTATGTTCTAATGTGCACATCAGAGCCAGGGTTAGGACAGACACGCACTCCTGCTGTGCTGACGGTGGCCCGGGACGGCCACTTTCTGTCTGTATTATGTGGGGAAGAATCTCATTTTGTAGCCAGTGTTCAGCATACTAGTAAATTCTAACATGAGAGCTTTTCTCCTATGTACGAGTGTGCATGTGCACATGTCTCTGAGGTTTGGGACCAATACCCTCTCTTTTATTTCTGTGTGAGAGCCTAGAGATAACTGCCAATCACACGCGGCTCCAAAACAGCTTGCTCTCTTCAGTCCGAGTTAGCAGCTTTGCCTGAGGCTAGCCATAGCCAGCCCTGATGCCTCCGTGTGTGTAGGTGACCCATCAGGCCTCGCTTCTACCATCTGCTGTGTGCCATGGCAGGCCCACCCGTGTCTTACCTTCGCTGTTAATGTTTAGATGCTTCTGACTCCTTTTAGGAAATGTTCAAACCTTACATGTATTTTTTTTTATTTTTATGAGGAATCTCTTCAACATTTCAAATCAGGCTGCCTGGTTTATCAGAAAGGGAGCTGCCTGCGGCCTTCGCCTCACCTCTCTCACTTCTCTCCTTTTCCCTCCACTTCTGGTGTCTTAGGGCAGCTCTCTGCTGAGATGCCATGTGTTGAGGCCAGGGGGTGTGTTTGAACCTCTACCCGTTGTGGGTACCTCTGGAGAGTCTTAGAAGCTCTAGTGTCATGGATATTCTCTTCTGTCTCATTTGTACCTTCCAGGGTAAGGGTGCCTCATGGGATTCCCTTTTGCCTTTGATCAGCACTGACACCCTGCCTTGAGCCCAAGGCAAAGTGAAGAAGCCAGCAGACCCTCTTGAGCCCCTCATAGCAGGAGGTGTGAAGTCAGGGATTGTTCCCTTTGTGCACAAAGAGCCACAGATATGCTACATGGGAGGCCGAGGCAGGATTTGCTGAGACCAAGGAGATGGGGGCTAGAGCTTGTGCCTCGTACATTTAGACCCCAACCATAGATACTCTGGTCAGCCGATGTGACAGACCTGTGCTCGAGGCTGCTCTCTCATCTTGGTTTTGTATCTACCCACAAATCACCGCGGTCTTTAAACACACCAGGCCCCAAGAGAACAGACTAGCAAACATGTCTGCTCCAGGGGAATGGATTTTATGCTTAGAAAGGGACATCAAGAAAATAATCTCAGCGTGGAGGAAATAAATGCTATGAGAGAAAAGCAAAGAAGGCTCTCCTGACAGCTGAATAGCAGATGCTCTTTCTCTATTGAAGTAATTGATAGGTCAAGAAAAGGCCAAGAGAGATTGCGCTGAATTCTAGTCCTGTAGACAGGTGCCTTGTCTTGGCTGGGCTCTCACCGGGCATGTGGGAAGGAACTAATCTGACCTCAGTGCGGCCTCCGTGTTAGTACAGAATAGCTGGGTATTTACCCAGAGTAACTACAGAGCTCACACAGGGCAGGGGCGTGGCACGTTGCTTCTAATGGATGGGGTCTCTGGGAACAATAGGCCTTGGTGAGGTGGGCCCTAAGAGTCCTGCAGAAAACACAGGCAAGCCAGGCAACTCTGGATCCTCTGAAGCCATATCTATTTAATCATGGCCATCTTGAGGGAGTTGGACTTGCTTTGGGCCAGTCAGATCAGCCAGGTCACTGTTGGTTAGGTCACTTGGGTCAGCAATGGCTCCCTTGGGGCCACTTTGTGTCACTGGTGCCACAAGAGGCCATTTGGCTTTCTTATGTGTTGTGCATCCCATATTTACCTCGCACAAGCTGGTGTGAAAAGGGCAGGCAGCTATGAGCTGGTCCTGGTGGCCGCAGATCTTGTAGAGCAATCAGTGCCTGGGTTTCAGGGCCTCACAGAGGATGCTTGCTGCCTGCCGTCACATCCCCGGCACCTGCCACCAAGTCCTGAGATGTGGCTGACACCTCTCCAGGACTCTGCTGTTCCATGTCTCTCTAGAACCAACATGACCTTGAACACCAAGATGCGGGAGCACAGGGCCATGGCTGACATTGTTCCGTTTGCATACAGAGATACACCCAGCTTGACAGTGAGTACTGAGCTCCCACCTTCTGAATGGCTGGCCACTCTAGGAACTTTCCTAGGAAATATTTTTTCGAGGATTTTTTTTTTTTTGAGACAGGGATTCTGTGTGTAGCCTTGGCTGTCCTGGGCTCACTTTGTAGACCAGGCTGGCCTTGAACTCACAGTGATCCACCTGCCTCTGCCTCCCAAGTGCTGGGATTAAAGGCGTGCGCCACCATGCCTGGCTTAGAGGATGTTTTAATATTTAAAAAAGCTTTCTTAATTCTTTTCATTTATCTCATGTCTAGAAACTGGCTTTGTTCACAATAGCTGAAGGAAAAAAAAACCAAGACAATTATTATTGTTTACATATTTTGAATGGAAGACTGAAATAAGGTTAATTTATTTTGTGCTTTACATAATTTTTAAAAAATGCCTACAAAATTAATGACAAGCTTTAAAACGGTACTGTAATTGATCCCTGACAGATATGTTCTAATGTCCTTTTTTTTCCTTAGGTATGCTAGTTCTGCAAATTGTTAAGCCACTTTGCCTTGTGTGCTAAAATAGTAACCAAATAAAAATGCTGCTTGAAAAGCTAGAAGTAATTACCTTGTCCCCTGACATCTGCAGTGTGTATGTCTGAGTCCAGAAGCTGCTTGAGCTTTCCTGATTTCACACTTACTAACTTAACATGTTGGTGCACTCAGCTTTAATTAATCAGTTACTGCTTACTTACCCATAATCCACTTCTGCAGGCTGCTAGGGATGCAGTGTTCTCGGGATTGCCCCGCGCTTCAGAAACTGAAGGGCGTGTAGCAGCCGGGGAATTTGAGGTCAACACGGGTGAAATCTCTCTCCACCGTTGACCATAGGGAGCTCTGAAGAGCTGAAGAGCCTTGGGCATTCAAGGGTATTTAAATTTGAAGTTAACATTTTTTTTTTATTACAGAGCCTCTGCCTAGAGTCAGGCCTCTCTCTCCATGTCAGTTCACATACTCTGTCCTTGGCGACTGCTGAGGAATGAGACACACCCCCATCTTGAGCAAAGGCATCCTAAAGGAATGCCCAAGCTGTTAATGAACATGACCACGAAATGCCACAGGAATAAGTGGGATGTGTGAGCTTGGTAGGGTATGTGTGCGTGGGTGCATCTGTGTGTGTGTGTGTGTGTGTGTGTGTGTGTGTGTGTGTGTGTGTGTGTGTGTGTGTGTGAGAGAGAGAAAGAGAGAGAGAGAGAGAGAGAGAGAGAGAGAGAGAGAGAGAGAGAGAGAGAGAGAGAGAGAGAGAGAGAGATTGATTCTATTTCCTATTCTGGCCTGTTATATGCAGGAAATTTTTAACCTGTACTAAAAGTAAGATGTTGGCAGTGGCCCAGAAGGAGAGTCCAAGAACGCTCTCACACTATTCTTCACATTAAGCACGTGGTCTTGATTAGACTCTAACTTACTGCTAGAGGTAGCACAAGATCTTGGTGCTTGGGTATATGTTATGGGTTTCTATGTGTGAGTCTGCAGTGCTCCTTGTCAAAGTGTTGCAGGGCTGAGGAGGAGTGGGGTTAAGACCGAGAGCTCAAATGTAGAGAAAGCCTTGTTCACAGCGCAGTATTTAGCAGGGCAGTTTGTGTGACATAAAGTGTTACTGTGCCTTCATCTGCCGCCATGTACTCTGCTCAGCAGCCGTGTGCTGGTGTGTGCACATTGTGGCTTTGGAAGGTGGTGCTATGAGCATTGAGCTAGCACAGCTCTGCCACGGTGTAGTGTAGAGGATTTTGAGTGTCTGTTGTTTGTCTGTCTTTCTATCTTTCTATCTATCTATCTATCTATCTATCTATCTATCTATCTATCTATCATCTATTATCTATCATCTCTCTGTGTGTTTCTGTCTCTGTCTCCATTTGTATCTTTCTGTTTCTCTGTGTGTCTCTCGGTATGTGCAGGCAGACACTTGTAATGTATCTTAGGGTTTCTGTTGATGTGCTTATAGGAAATCTGTGAGATATTTTCTCAATCGAGTTTCCTTTCCCTAAATAACTCTGGCTTCTGTCTGGTTGACAAAAAATTAACTAGCACCCATGACATGGCTGGCCACTGTGTCTACTGAAGCCTCTGCTGTGGGGTGCAGCTGCCTATATTAGGAAGACTGTGGGCCATGAGCAGGAGGTGGGAAACCTGCTCAACCCTTGTTTCTCTTAGCAATCACAGGCTGGTTGTAGGAACCAGGCCTGACTGGGCTGCCTGCCTGTCTTGCTGTTTCATGTCCTGTTTCTAGCAGCTTCCGTGCCTGTGTTTATGCTGGTTAGCTAGTCATGTTTACTGCTCTGAGAACGCACCCCTCCCCTCCTTGGGACTTTTCCTCCTGTATGCAATCACCTCTTGAGGGATTTCACCTGCGAGTGGCATTCCTGTTTTGCTGCCTATAAGAAGGCTCTTTGACCACTGAATAAAAGCTGCTGCCGCTGCTGCTGCTCTCTTAGCATGAAGGACCTGCTGTGTTAGTGTGTGTGTATGTGTGTGTGAGTTAAATCCAAAGTCCCTCACCCTTGACTCGGTACCGTGGTGGCACAGGCTCCACAGCTGGTGTCTTGACTCACTTTAGGGAAGAAGAAAGTGAGGCCAATGCAGAGTCAGGGAAGGCTGCACTGTAGTCAAACACAGAACTTGGATTGGAGTCAGTATGGGGCTGGGCACTAGGCTGTCGATCCCACCAAATGTATGTTCTGGGCAACAAAGAGTGCAGACCTTTCCTAAGACAGGCTTTCACCTTGAGAGACAATGAATAGACCCAAGGAGTGTGTGGAGCTGTGGGACTGGGGAGTCCCATTTGAGGGTTAGCTCCTCCTAGATCCAGGTCTGGTGGCTTTGGTTCAAAGTGGCCTGAGTCAAGGGACATAATAAGATAAGTCCCTGATGTTGACTTGAGAGTGGCTATTTCTCTTTTGAGAATGAAGACAGCTCGCTGAGCAGCATGGAAGAATGAGCAGCTTAAGGGTTGGGGGACCCACTAGTAACCCCAAGATGGGCCTTTGGGAACACGAGGGAGATATGAACAGCTCTTTCTAGACATTGATCACTGAGTGTGGGGCCAGGATCAATGTCAATCTGTGTCATGAGTAGCTGTGTCCTGTGAGTCCTGGAGAGCGCAGGATGTGAGCCTGTGTTTGTAAATATTGTTCTGGGCACAAGGAAAGGTTGGGGTTAAAGAGGATACTGAAAGCTAAGCAACCAGCAAGGCAGTGACATGCTCAGAATTCTAGGTGCCCCAATACAGCAGAAGGCCATGACTTGACTCAGCTTCCTCTTGAGGAATTTGTCACCTTCCTGGACATTGGTACACACTCACTTCTGCTGGTCCTGGCTGGCAGTCAGTGACTATCTTCATTTAAGGAAGCAAGCAACTGCTGAGGCCTCCTGAAAGCTAACAGATATCTAAGATTTATAGAACGTTCTGGATGAACCAAACAGGGTGAATGCTTTCATGGTGGTTAGCTTGCTGGGGGGCCTGGCATAGTGGATCCTGGTTCCATACAGCAGAGAGAGGCATGCCTTACCCCCATCCCTTGTGCCCCATGGTCAAGGGTTCATGCCTTTGGCTCAGAAGCATCCTGAGATCCCAGCCCTTTATGCTCCTCTCTTTCTCATGCATGTGCAGTTCACTGTCGATTCATACAGATTTACCACCGTATGTTCAAGCCTTGGCTTAACTCCGCAGGACCCTTCCATTTCAGTTCTTCCTACACCTCTCAGTGGATCTAGCTTATCCCTCTCTGATCCAAGATTTCCTTGAGAGATCACTGGCTATAAGTTTATTGGATCCTCTCCTAGGTTTCCGCACCACAGGCCAGCAGAATTTGGCTGTGTGCACATAAGGGAGCCAGAGCGTCACGTGTATCTGAGATGGGCTATGGAACCACAGCTACATCATCAGCTCTGGGCCCCCAGATTCCATGCACACTCACCCCAAAGGGATCGTATGTTGAGTGTGTCTGTTCTCTGCAAGGCAAGGCTTCAGTTTTACACCCATGGTAGCTGAAAGGGTGAGGGCTGCTTTGTGAGTACCTCCCCCAGGCAGGGACTTTATCTCTGTTTTCTGCCACACTAACTTACTCCGAGGTCACTGTGACCTCTGTGAAATGTTTTCCTCTCTGAGCTGTTTCAGGTTTAACAGGTCCAGGCGTGGCTGGGAGTTTGAGAACCAAGGGTCTGAGCAACAGCTTTGTGGACACAAAGGAAAGTAGCTTCGCCCCTTTTCAGTGAGACACATTATTTCAGAGCCCAGGAAAGCTCAGGGAGATGCTTGAGCCATTCGAAGCTGTTTCTCATAAGCTCACATGTTCCAGCATATCAGGTGTGATGCATATCCTGTGCGTGGCCACACCCAATGTAAGGCCTGAAGAGCAGCTCAGGTGCGATGTTCTGACTCAGTCTTCTGTGCTAATGCAGGCTGTGTGACTGACCCCAGAGACCTCAGACAGGTTCCCTGTGCCACCGTGAGGCCAGAAAGGGATTATCCCCTGTGCGTACTATTGAATTCCCTGGGCAGATCAGTCAAAGGTTGATGGTGGGACCTGAGTGGGAATTACAGGGTAGGCAGTGGTTCTCAACCTTCCTAGTGCTGCAGCTTTGTAATATAGTTCCTCGTGTTGCAATGATCCCCAAACCATAAAATTACTTGGTTGATACTTCATACTTTTGCTACTGCTGTGAATGGTAATGTTAGCATCTGATATGCAGGATAACTGAGATGGGACTCCAAAGAGGGTTGTGACCCACAGGTTAAGAACCACTGGAGAGATGGCTCAGTGGTTAAGAGCACTGACTGCTCTTCCAAAGGACCCAGGTTCAACTCCCAGCACCCACATGGCAGCTCACAACTGTCTGTAACTCCAAGATCTGACACCCTCACACAGACATACATGCAGACACAACACCAATGCACATTAAAAAAAAAAAAAAAAGATTACAATGGAGTCTACTGAACACAAAAGTGAGGACCCAGTGCAGAAATAGGAGCTCTTTGGGTGACACTTTAGGGGCCATGATTAAATATCAAATGTTAGTGGTAGTGCTCAAGAGCTAGCCCCATTCGCAATTGGTAAATTGAGATCGGCTGTAAAAATCTTACTTAGTTTGTCATTTAATTTCTGCTGTCTTCCCTGTGGTTTGTGTTTCTGAAAAACAAAACAAAACAAAACAATAACAACAACAAAACCCTGTAAAACTTGGGCTCAAGATATAAAGAGACTCAAGCAAAATGTGACTTGGTTGAGTTCCTTAGGGGTCTGTGGATATGGTAGGCTGCCACAAATGTGGTTCACTGGGCCCCGGGGGCTTCACCGCAAGGAAACCGAAATGCTAAGAACGGGATGCGACCCTTCACAGTGCAGCCTGAGGTTTTGGCAGTTTTCCCAGAGCGTCTGCGCTTTCAAGTCTGGCGTTTGTGTTCCCTGGGTTACATTTAATCCTTCAGTAACATCACCTGTACAAAAGTCTTAGCATGCAGTGATCTACTGTGACTTTTTAAAGCTACAAATTCAGCTTCAAGCATCTTTCCTCTACTGTTGCTTTTGAGTGAGACCCATGCAAAGAAATCCTCAAGGAATAGACCCTCCTAGTGAAAGGACAGCTTCCGCTACCAACTCTAAGATAAGACCTTTCCTATGAGGGGAGAGTTGTCTTCTGGTTGCCTGCCCTGTTTTGAGGAGTACAGCATGGTGCCACGAGTCAGTCAGTGGTCACTCCCAGGCTCTGCTGCAGGCACACTGAGTGCCACACTCTGCTGCAGGCACACTGAGTGCCACACTCTGCTGCAGGGACACTGAGCAGCAGCATTGCAAGGGCTTCACCATCATTATTGACCCCAGAGACACTGTAAGTTGCCTTCTCTCTCTCTGCTGAAGAACAAGATCTATCTATCTATCTATAGGGTTGGTTCAAATAAATTTAAATATGAAATATACATATGAGATAATTTAAATTGTCAAACGTAAGAAAGGACTAACAGTGCTCGCTTCGGCAGCACATATACTAAAATTGGAACAATACAGAGAAGATTAGCATGGCCCCTGTGCAAGGATGACATGCAAATTCGCGAAGCATTCCATATTTTTTCATTGCTGGTGGAATGCAAACTAGTACAACCACTTTGGAAAGCTATCTGGCGCTTTCTCAGAAAAATGGGGATAGAGCTTCCTCAAGACCCAGCTATCCCACTCCTGGGAATATACCCAGAAAATGCCCTAACACACAACAGGGACATATGCTCAACCATGTTCATAGCTGCTTTATACATAATAGCCAGAACATGGAAACAGCCTAAGTGTCCCTCAGTAGAAGAATGGACTAAGAAACTGTGGTACATTTACACTATGGAGTACTACTCAGCTATTAAAAACAAGGAATTCCCGAAATTTGTGGACAAATGGATTGATCTAGAAGTTATCATAATGAGTGAGTTCATCCAGAAGCAAAAAGAGACAAATGGTACATACTCACTTATATCAAAACACTAGTCCAAGGGATACGTACCATGAAAAACTTTACTTACCAGGAAAGTGGGTCAGAGGAGAGGACATCCTATTGAGACTTTAGGCGAGAGTAGCATGGAAGAATGGGGAAATAGTAGGACCCACAGGGTCCTGGAAACCTATAAGAAGAACTTTATGACAGGCAGATCTGGGTCCTGGGGTCCTCCTCAAACTAAGGCACCAGCCAAGGAGAATATAGGCAGTAAACTTCAAACCCCTACCAAGACCTAGCCGACGAACATGATATTCTCCACCGTTGAGTGGAGGGTGAGATCTGACTCTCACACGAACTCTGGTGCCCCTTTTCTGACCATGTCCCCTTGATGGGGAGGCCTTATGGCACTCAGAGGAGGGATAGCAAGTTACCAAGAAGAGACTCGATATCCTAAGAGCATATATAGGGGGTGGAAGTCTCCCTCAATCACAGACATAGGGGAGGGGAGAAGGGGGGAAGTGGGAGGGAGGGAAGAATGGGAGGAAACAGGGGAAGGGCTAACAATTGAGATGTAATATGAATAAATTAATTTTAAAAAAGAGAAAGGACTAACATTAATGCTCACTCATTTGACTGTTTAAGGGAAAGGAAATCTTAATCATTCTCCAAGGTCAGCAAGTCAGAGCCTTCTCGTTGTTGTTGGAAGTGTATAGGGCTAGGAACGTTTTCTCACAAATACGGGAACCTAAGCCCCATGCCTGCTACACTTGGCCAATCTCTGAACAGAGGGATGGCACCTTTCTCACGCCCAGTCCTACACCCTGGCCACCAGCGGGGAACAGATATGACGGCTTGGCGTGTGCGACACACAGATGGGAAACTCAGAGCACACAATCTTCCCAGGAGCCACAAACTCCTTCCTTCTGCCCCAGGGAAGCAATTCACTGTTTCCTGTTTAAATTGTTTTTTTGTTTCTTTATGTGTGTGAGCACATGTATGTGGAGGCCGAAGTTCAGCTGTAAATCTCCAGGCACCATCTATCCCCTCCCCCATTTCTCTCTCTCTCTCTCTCTCTCTCTCTCTCTCTCTCTCTCTCTCTCTCTCTCTCTCTCTCTCTCTCTCACACACACACACACACACACACACACACAGGTCTTTTACCATCCTGCAGCTTGCTAATTAGTCAAGGCTGTCTGTCCACTGAGCCCCAGATACATGCCTGTTTCCAGTCACCCCAGGGTTGTAAATACCACCATGGACCATCACACCTGGATGCTTGTTTGTCTGTTTTCTAGCATCTGGGGATTGAACTTAGGTCCTTATTCTTATGAAGAAGGCACTTCACAAACTGAGCTGCCACCCAAATCACACAAAGCTTAAGGTGGGTGCTTTTTTCACTCCTAGAGGCTGGTGTCTGACCTTGGGCAGCTTCGCTACATATGTTGTGTGTCTGGTTTTACGTGTGATTCCCCATTCTATATTTACGTGTGATTCCCCACTCCCCATTTCACATCATATCTTACTGTCCATGTGCCAAGTTTCCTCTTTTAACATATTGGCTGCTTTTTATGTTCTGATGAATTTAAAACCATATTAATACAGTAATACATTCTGACAAAATTACACTTGTGGATAAACAGAGACCTACATCCCATCACTTCCTTTGCTTTCCTTTGGAGTCGGGCACATTGGCCTGAACTGTGCGTCCATCTCTGTGCCCATAAAGCTGAGAAGCTTGCAGGGAAGCTTTGAACTGTTGACTAGTCACTTTGCCATTGCAGTGAGTAAAACACCATGACCAAGGCAATTTATATAAAAATGCATTTATTTGGGCATATGGTTTTAGTGGCTTAGAATCTGTGATGGTGGACAAAGGCGTGGCAGCAGCAGCAGCAGCAGCAGCTGAGAGCGCACATCTTTTGACACAACCACAAGGCAGAGAGGGGACTACCAGGAATGGCATCAGGCTTTTGAAAGCTCAAAACCCACCCTCCTAATCCTTCTCAAACAGTTCCACCAACTAGGGACCAGGTATTAAACCATAGGAGCCTATAGGGACTCAAATTGACACAGCTGGTTTGCTAGAGGTGACAATGTAGATGTTGCCTCCTTTACTATGGAGCTATGGCTGTTCTGCTAGCCCCAATGGGAGCTCCCCAAGGGTCTCAGTTGAATTCTCCTAGTGGGAGGGTGACCAATGGTTTCTGTGTTTTATTCTCGAGGCTCTAGGTAACCCTAAGCCTCTCTGAGCATTTGCTGTTGAAGTGCCTTTGTCCCCTAGATGGAGCCCTGTGCCCGCATTGCAAGGCAGAGACAGAAGATGCTCTGCACAAGCTGGGGCAAAAGAACGAGTCTGTAAAGTCTGTAATCTGCTTTGCCTCTGCTGTGGACATTCTTTCTCTATCTTCACGGCTGCAGGGAGCCAGCACTCACTTTCTTGTGGGGACAACTCTCCACCCAAGTGCCCAGGGACACAGAGATACGAGCTATCATTGCCTCCAAGCAGGGACAACATCAGTGTAGGGTGTGATGTGTCTCAAGGTCATGGCTTTCATGGCAGAAAATCAGTGTTGTAGCTCCTGAGGGCAACTCTTAGAACTATCACGAACGACACAAAATGGCTCAGCGCTTTCATAGAATGCAATTTTTGGCGCTTTAATTTCTGGCCAAATAAAATAAATAAATCAATCACTTGTTATCTTGTAAACGTGAACTCCCAGAGGACAGCTTCAGACTCGTCACACTTTACTCAAGGGGCATGTGGCTGCTGATGGGAGGAAAGGTGTGGAGATGGGCTCAGGAGAGACGGCCGCACCTGTGGAGGCATTTTCTGTGCCGGTGCCAGGTGGAGCCCCCAGGAGATGAAGACTGGAAGTGCACACAGCCCTGCAGGCTCATAGCAAGCAGGCGCTGGATAGAGAAGCAAGCCTGCATCTTTACCAACCGCGCACATACAGCAAGGAATGATGTTCAGAAAGAACCAAGGCATGGGAATTTTGTCGGCGAAGCCAGAAGACAGTTTGACAAAGGGTCATCTCTCCAGGATCTTGAAGGATGCTCAACTGCTTCCTGGATTGACAAAGGGAGAAACACAGCAAGTGGTTATCTATCATGAACCTGGGAATCTGTGGGTTCTGAAGGCCGTGGGGTTCATACTATGGCCCCAGGGTGACAGCTCACCTACTAGTGAGGAAGGAGCAAGTGAAGTGGTGTTTATGGTGCCATGGGCTGATGCCTCCAATGCCATGTGTGTGTAGCTTATCTCTGAGGAGTGACAGAGTCCTGACTAGTGCTGGGGACAAGTGCCCCAGCTGAGAAAGGAGTGGAGTAGGGCAGACCCTGGCATGACTGCGATTGCTACTGAGTTGCCAGCCATGGTGATGTGATCCAGGAGCCTCGGTTTCAGAAGTGTGGCTCTGTGCGTGTGCTTCGCCTGTCCCAGCTGTTAAACTTGCCTGTAGACTATCTCACTGTTGGATCTGCAAAGGTGCGCCCCATGCCAGCCTGCACTGTCGTGTCTCATACTCTAAGTGGCTTTCGGCAATGGTTTTCTGTCTCTTAAATAAATGCCCTCTCAACAGTAAATAAACACCATTTAAGTAATTGTTACACTATCTCCAGACTTATATTCCTGTGACGTTGACATTCAGCACTTACCCCCTAGCCGACTTTGCTCTTTGGGGCCTTCAGAATGTGGGGTTTTGTTTGCCACAATCTTGGCCCCCTGATTCCACAACTACCAGGGTCTTACTAAGTTCACTCTCCCTTTTCTGCTGAGGCCCCAGGGCTCAACACTTACTCTCAGGCTCAAGAAGACTCTAATTGTCATGCCACATTACTAAAAACCTGCACCAGTCAGGGGGGCGGTGTGTGTATGTGTGTGTGTGTGTGTGTGTGTGTGTGTGTGTGTGTGTGTGTGTGTGTGTGCGCACAGCACTGTTCTCTGCATCTCCCTCTCTACCTGTGCCTCAGCTGGCCTTGTCCATCACCGAGCAGTAACTGCCCGGTCCTCACTGGCTTGGCTTTGGATGTTTCCCTGGCCTGTCTCAGAACTGAGCAATGAGCTTTTCCTCAGATGCACAACCCTCTCGCCGTGCTTCTTCTGACTCTTGCCACGCCCCCTCCCCCTTTCTCCCTCCCACTCTTTCTTTTCACTCCTGACGTCCTAGCTCTGCTCTGCGACTCTGCTCTTCAGTCACCAGTGGCTTCCTGTGTAAAACCAGAGTTGGTTTTAGTTCTGGAATGAACTACTGTCCAACTGTTCAACACAGCTACCCACTCTGACTTTTAGACCTGTGTCCTGCTCTTCTCGGGCCGTTTCTTGCTACCCAGCCTCTAGCTTTCCGAGGGTCTTGATCTCAGTTGATTATACAATCTCCCCACCCAGCTGTCACTGGTGAGAAGAGTCCCCTGTCAAGGCTTTGAATATAACTCTTGATCTCTGCCCATCCCTTGCTCCAACCTCATCTATCCACGGGCTCCTTTCTGATCCCTCTGAGTGCACGGGAGGCAGGGCCACATTCATCTGGTCCAAGCAGGAGCCTGCTTTGTGTCCCCTGCTGCTCTCCCTCACGCTTAGTGACTGAGCACAGTTAGCTGGGCATCACATAGCCCATGACTTTCCCACCCACAAATCCTGCTGGGTCTGGTTGAAAACACATCATAGGCTCATCATAGGCTAAGTACCACCTGCCTGCTCTGACAGTATCCAGCTTCAGACCAAACTGTGCATCTCTCAGTACGATCTCCTAGTCTCTGCCTCCTATGGGCCATACTCTCCCTACTAGACCCTCCCTATATTTTCCCAGCCAGCAACAACTCCAAGTACCCCTTGACAACATGGCCCATCTCATGTTACACCTAAGAACTAAATGTGGCAGTGCCATCTTTTCCCCCTCCCAGAAAAGACAAAGCTATCTTGGTATCCTAGGACTCAAGATGGTACCCACTCAACTTCCAGCTGACTGCTTTCCTAGCTCCTGTGGTTCAACCATAGGGCTTCCTCAGAACTTAACACCCTCTTCAGCAAGGCCTTGGAGCATCTGATCTATAGGAGCCCAGTCCTACTCCAGATACTCTGTGTTATTACCCCTGGCACTACTTCCTGCATGACTCTGCTTTTTGCTCATTTCCCTAGCCAGAACATTACCTCTATGGGTCAAGAGTTTTGTTGTTTTTCACTCTAATTTAATATCCACTTATTAACTGGGCAACATCAGTAGTACTTAGTAAGAGTTTTGTATTTTATGCTGTCAATAAAAATTTTAGTATATAACAGTTTCAATAAATCATTTCGATTTCATACTTGAAAGTACAGCTAA